>NW_024070206.1:3988790-4089340 GCF_014754425.2 Oryx dammah | reverse complement strand
GGCCGCGGCGGCGGGGATGCGACGACACGCCCGTGGCATGGAAGCAGCAGCAGCAGCAGCAGCTGCCGGCGGCGCCGCGCGGAACAAAGGTCATCCGAGCTGCGGCCCAGACGCCCGGGCTTGACCGCTGCGAGGGCCGACCCCGGGCCGGGGGTGGGTGTGCGCCGCGGGGCGCGCAGGGCTGCGGAGGAAGCGGGGCGCGCGCGGGCGGGCGGGCGCTCCCCCCGGGGGGCGAGGCTGGGGCGCCGGCCCCTCGTGCCCGGGGCCTTGGCGGTCGCCGGCCGGCGCGTGTGGCTCTGGTCCCTGGGCCTGATCGCCGCGGCCTGTCCCACGGCCGGCCTCGGGGACCGCCGGCCTTCGCGCCCCGCCGGCCTCCTTGTGTGGGGGGGTAGGGGGCACCCGAGGCCCCGCCGGTTTGGCTAGGCCCCGCCGGTTCCGAGAGGGGGGCCACGTGAGCGCCGCCTCCTCCCCGCTCCAGCGCCGGCGGTGCGCAGCGCATTTTTTAAAAGGCCTCTGTGCCCCCTCGGTCCCCGGGTCTGCCCCCGCACCCCCCACCCAGACATCCCTAGGCTTTTTGTTGTTTTATTTTTTGGCCCGAGGTGAAGGGATTTGGGCTCCCCCCCCACCCCCAGGTGCTTGAAAGGAGAGAAGGTCGGAGGAGGAGGAGACTGGGGGGGCCCCGCTGGTGGTGCTGGTGCTGGTGGTGACAGGGAGGGCGAGGAGAGGGCCGGGAGGAGGGGGCTGGGGGGACAGGCGGAGAGGAGCCTGGTCAACAAGCCAGCACCACCCTGCCAGGGGGCCCAGGCCGGCTCCCGCCGCCAGCGCGGCCAGGGGGAGCAGACACACACGTAGATGGCTCTTTCTTGGGGGGCTCGTGGTCAGCCACCAAGCCAGAGCGCACACACTTGACACCCCACGTACACAAAGATGTGAGCCAGGTTGTGGGAGGTAAGTGCGGGAAGGAGCACGGCGCGGGCCGCAGGGCTCCGCGGTGGGCTCGGGGCGGAGGCGAGGGGTGGGTCCGAGGGGCTCTGGGGTACTGGAGAGGTGAGCCTCCCCAAGGCTGTGCGCTCGCGCGGGGTGATGGGGACGGCGGGGGGACACTCGAGGACCCTCCCCTCCTCCCCAGGACCCGAAGGGGGGCAGCCAGCCCCAGCGAGATGCCCCCCTCTGCTGCTGATTTTCAGGGACTTGTTGGCAACTCAGCGAGGGTTGCCATAGCTTTTTTATGTAGGGTGACCAGAACCGGCTGAAACTGGTTTGAGGCAGATCAGCTCCTGAACACAATGCAGTCCCTGAGCTACTACAGTGGGATAGCAGCTTCCTCCCTTCATGGCAGCCAAAAGCCGAGGCGCTTGCAGGAAGGGACCGTCCCAACACACTATGTGAACGCACACTTAGACAGCACACAGCACGGGTACGTGACTAACGGAGCCCTAGAAGATTCTGTGTAGAGAAGATGGGGGAAAGTGTGCAGGTTTGCAAGCTTGAGATGACTTGGGCTTTTCCTGCCTTTTTCTTTTGCTTAAGGGATGGACAAGGAGCTGAGATTTATGGCCCTTCCTGAAGACAAAAAATGTGCCTTGGTAGGGTGGGGACACTGGGTTTCTGCAGTTCTCTTCTCTCTCTCTTGCTCTGCATTTTTAACAAAACCAAACCCAAATGAACTGATGGATTTGTAATGGTAGTTTGTTTGTTGCTGGAGAATGCTACTTTGCATGCTTTTCTTCTCTTGCAGGGTATGTTCCGTCTTGTGCTTTTTGTTTTAGAAGCTCCTAAAGGGTGTTGGGGATACGTCTGGCTGATATGAAGGCCAAAAGGTAACACCATTGTTCTAGGAAATGAGCATAAATGCATTCCAGTGATGCTGCAAGGCATACATGCTGTCTTTTTTTTCCTTGTAGGCCTGTTGACTGGGGCTGCCTTTAACCCTTTCATATTTGCAGAGAATGCAACCGTGTGACAGTAACTGAACACTGGTCCAAAGTCTTTCCAAAAGGTCAAGGTTCACAAGGTGAGAAACGATATTCTGAGCATGAATTTAAGTATTTATTTGAAGCTCCGTTCAGACACAGACTGACAGTGGCTTGGGACCCTGGAGATAATACTGGGTGGAGAGTGGAGAAGAAATACTCATAACGTTAGCCAAGTTTAATGGGATTAGAGGGACTTTTATGAGGATGTTGCTATCAGGATGAAATCAGAATGACTTCATTAAATCGCATGTGGCTGGTCATTTAGAAGAGGCAGGCCTGAAAAGAAGCAAGTTGGAGAGAATGGTAGGCGTCAGGGCCTTGTGGAGAATGCACTGTTTTACATAAGAGTGAAGCAGTACACGAGTAGCTTTTTTTCCCCGAAGATTACAGAAAAAGGGAAGGACTTTGCCAAAAATCCAGGCATCCTGGCCACCTTTTAGGGATTTAAGGAGTCTGAAGGTAGATTGGCCTTTTGTTCATTCATCACCTTTCTCTTTACCTCGTTCTATGTGTTAACCTGAAAGGCTTTTCACTCCGAGTCGAGTGGTGGAATGGCTTTTATTGATCTGGGGGGCTGTGAATGGTGAGTTTGCCAGTGGATTATTTGTGGCATACATTTTAATGTGGAATACTTAACGTGGTGCCAGGAGGAGGCTGGGTAGTATGGCTTCCTCTGTGCAAAGATAGCTTGTTAACTCAGAGCTTTACAGCAGTGGATGGCAGACAATGTCCCATGCCTTACAAGATGACAGTTCGATTTCAGCTGGTATTTTTATGCATCCTCCAAAACCAAGAGGTTTTTGAGGAGGAGAGAGAAGCAGGCAGTAATGAGTGGTGGCAAAGTAAGGAACAAAGGCAGTGAGAGCTTACAGGAGAACATGAAGCATTTCACTTTGGGGTTCCTTGTGAAAAGGACTGCAGCTTCCCTAGACAGGAAGCCAGCAGCACCAGAATCCAACCCAAGATGATCTCAGCTACGGATAGCAGAGTTCTGGCTTCTGGTTTGGTCAAAGTACAGTCAAAGGGAGCCCATGGAAGGCACAATGGAAAACAACCTGTCTCCCCTACTTTGTAGAGGGTATTTTGTTCCTTTTTGCATTCAGCAGAGTAGTCTTTTCAGAAATGCCGAGGGTCTTAGGAGAGGTTGTGTGCTGTCGGTTGGTGGGCAGAGTTTCTGCAGTGAAGGGTGTCAAGTATGCGAGGGTTTTATTGTTAAATTTTTTTTCTCATGATTTCAGAGCATCCAGCGTGTGATGAAACTGAGAAACAACAGCACATGGTTAGCTCAGAGTGCTTGCTGTGGTATTTAATAGAGATAAATGTAATCTCGGGCTGATAGACCAGTAAATAGCTTATGCGATGGAACAGAATTCTTTACAAATTGCTGTGTGAAAATTGGTTTTCAGTTCTACATTTTTGCCTGCCAGAGGTTCTGTGTCTGAATGTGGCCGAAATCTGCTTGCAAAGCAGATCCCAGTCCACGTTGCATGATACACTGTTCCTGCTTTTAGGGTGCCAGCTAAAACTCAGACGGGGAATATGATAGCCCTTAATTAGCTTAATACAATAAGCTGTTTTTTAAATAATTGAGTCCTTCACTCCTGTCTTTAGAAAGTCAGTGATTTTTATTTAACTCTGACAACTGACCCCCTGCTGCGACAGATCCTTGAAAAGGATGTTTTAAAAAGCCCTTTTTGTAAGGCCTGGCGTGTCCCAGAATGTTCTGGTTTACTCTCTGTGGTTTTTAGCTTTGTTACTCTCCACCCCTCCCCCTCGACCCCGGCTCCTGCAAAGGCTCCTGGAAAATAGCATGTGTTTTGTACGAAGGCCTGTCTTTCCAGCTGCAGAGGGCCGTTGCAGGTCGGAGAGCTGGTTCTCCAGGGTTGCAATCAGGAGCTCATCTCGGCCTGAGGTTTGTCTCAGGTGGCGATATCGGGCTGGGGTCTGAGCCTGTCACAGACCTGGGACTCCTGGGAGGGGAACAAGAGTTTCCTGGGCTCAGGAATGTGAGCGTCCCCTTTCCCAGAAGGAGCCAGGCCGGGAGCCGGGAGGCGCCCAGGCCGGGCCAGCCCTTACCCCGCTGTCCCCGTCACCATGCAGGCCGCACACCTGGCTTCCCCCCACCCCCCACCAGCTCAGCGGGGTTGCCTGAGGGGGTCTCCCAGGGTGTCCCTCTGGGGAGGAATGTGTGCCTCTGGCTGGGTGGGGTGGGTCCACTGGAAAGAAGGTGTCACTGGGTGGTGAACCTTGGCTTGTTCTTGTTGTTGGCCTCTTGGAGTCACTTTTTCTACCTTGAAGAATATGGGGTCAGGGGTTTCTAGAACTCTTCAGCCTCCTGCTTTCGGAGAACTTGTGTTCTCTCTGTGTTTTTGCTCTCTCTTCTCGCAAGGAGATTCCCCCGGCCCCTCCCGCCTTGACTCCTTTTTAAAGGAAGGAGGAAGGCTGAGGCTGACGTGTGGATGGAATTCTCTGCGGATACCTTCCAGGGGATGAGTTATAACTGGAGGATTTGTTCGGGGAGACGCCCGGCCTTCCGCCTTGTTTCTCCTCTTGAAATGCGTTCCTGGGCTCCGCTGGGGGGCGCCGTCGGTCTCCCGTTGCGTTTGAGTGACCTTTCCCATATTCTTGGTGGGACTCCATTTAGCTGTTCGCAGCTGGAGCCGAGGTTGCCAGCGCGGGGGCTGCAGGGAAGATCTGGGGGACGATTTGGGGTTGGTCCCCCCCCCATTCCCTTAACATGTCTTCCTCATCAGTGCACTACAGTAGCAACACAATAATAATAACAAACACAACTGGTAAAGGGGAAGGAGATCTTCGGCCCCACGGACCCTCCCAGGCGAGAGTACTGGAGTGGGCTGCCATTATCTTTCTCTGGAATCTTCCTGACCCAGGGATAGAACCGGAATCTCCTGCACTGGCAGGCAAGTGCTTTACCACTCAGCCACCAGGGGAGCCCCAAGGAAATCCATACCTTTGTGTTAATTACACAGGCATTACTCCAAGGGATATTGTGGGTATGGGTTCCAGACCACCACAGTAGGTTCCAGACCATGGCAATGAAACAAGTCCCTGGAATTTTTTTGGTTTCTTGGTATATGTAAAAGTTATGTTTACATTGCAGTCTATTAAGTGTACAATAGCATAATGTCTTTGGAGAAGGAAATGGCAGCCCACTCCAGTGTTCTTGCCTGGAGACTCCCAGAGCCTGGGGAGCCTGGTGGGCTGCCGTCTATGGGGTCGCACAGAGTCGGACACGACTAAAGTGGCTTAGCAGCAGCAGCAGCAGCATTATGTCTAGAAACACTATATCAGAAATACTTTATTGCTGCAGAAAATGTTAGCCCTCATCTGATGATACACAGTTGCCACAAAGCTTCAATATTTTTAAAACCCTGGTATCTGTGAAGGGCAGTGAAGCCAAGTGCAGCCAGAGGAGGTGTGCCTGTGTTTGGTGTATGATCTCTTAAGTGTGTCGTGGTTAAGCAATTAACCATTTCTTTACGTACAGTAAAACTTCCTCCGCGGTGTGCAGTCTTAAGGGTTTTGACAAGTGCGTAGCGCTGTGTCTGCCCCACCGTTACCTACAGGGACTCGTTCAGTCTCCTGAAACCTTCCCACCTGCTGTCCGTTTGTGGTCAGACACTCCTCTCCATTCCCATCCCCCTGGTAGCCACCAATTTGTTCTGACCTTATATTGGTCTTTTCCAGAATGCCATGCAAATAGCTTCCTTCAGTTACGGAGTGCATCTGAAGGGCAGTCCATCCACATTGTTTTGTGTATCCATACTTGATTCTTCGATTGCCGAGTCGTGTAGACCTCTCTATGGATGTACCGTGGTTTGTTTCTCTGTTCTTCCGTTGAAAGACACGAGGGTTGTTTCCAGTTTTTTTTTTTTATTTGTAATCCTGTTCCCAGAATAAAGTGGCTTTAAAAATTTGCATAGGGGTTTTTGTCTGAACGTAAGTTTTTATGTCTTTTTGGTACAGACTACTGAGGAGTGGGATGGCTGGGTCATGGTGAGTAGGTAAGAATTCAAAGTTAGGATGAAAGTGAATTCAGCTGGTCGTAGCTCACAAAAAGATGTAGCATTCTCAGCTGCAGTTAAGACTTCCCAAGTACCTTTTTCGTAGCAAATGCTATCTGAGGACACGAGAGATGTTCATGATAATAGACCACTCACTAAGGGGATGACAGGCTTTATAACCCAGAACGAATCGGAATTAGCCAAAAGTGGAAACAAGAACCTGCAAGTGGTAAAATCGCCTTTATCTCCCTCAGCAGTTATTTCTGATCCCTTCAGAACCATTTGGCAGTTTAATTTTTGCATTTGTCTTCAGGTTCCGTAAAACACCAGCCAGTGCCAGAATTGAAATTTTGGAATGGGGTACGGAATCTTAGCTGCATCAAGAACTTACCGTTAATTATAACTTGATTTCTTGAGTTTCAAAATATTGGTGTTATTTTAATATTTGAAGTTATTTTTCAGCTTTTATGTCTTTTAAAGAGGTGAAAATATGTCAGTAATCTCAAAGCCATGAAGTAGGGAGATTTTGGAAGCAGATTTTTTTTTTTTTTTTTTTTAGCGGATAAAATAGTGTTTGAGATCAGGAAGAACAAGTGGACTGAGGTCCTAGTGATGAAAAACAAGGGATGGGAGCCTGAGACGCGGGGATCAAAGTTAATTTGGGGGTTGTTTCATCCATGGAGCAGCTGCGGTGTGTTTCCTAAGCCCAGACGTTGTGCTAGGCACTGCGAGGACTGAGGGCAAAGGCATCCAGAGAGGAAAGGCTAGTGGGAAATAGTGCACGGCAGAAAGGAAAGGCTAGTGGGAAGTAGTGCACGGATGCTATGATAGGAATGTGAATGGGCCACCTAGTGCCGAGTTTAGAGGGAGGAGCCCTGGACGAGGTGGCTTCTGAGCCGAAAAAGCCAGTAAAAATACGCCAGGGAGGCAGCGACCTGTAGGGCGAGCAGAGAGCCCGAGGGATGGTGTGTGGACAGGCCCTGGGGGAGCGGGCGGGTGGTGGGCGGGCAGAGGGCAAGAAGCGGGCAGTGGCTGGGCTTCTGAAGGCCGTCCTGCGCCGTCCACTCTAGGGTGCGCTTCCCCGTGGAGGCAGAGGGGCAGAGAGAGACTGTTTGTGACAGAGGACCCAGGGCAGCCCTGTGAGCCTGGAGTGGAGGCTCTTCGGCATCCACGGGGGGCCCCACGGCAGCCATCCAGGAGAGGGGAGGAGGGCTCCAGCCAAGGCATTGCCATGGCGATGGAGTGGTAGGTGGGGACCGCGTCAGGGGGGCTGTGCGTGCGTGTGTGTGTGTGTTCACACGCATGCGCTGGTCTCCAGTTAGATATGGGGCCTGATAGAGGGAGACGATGCCTCTGTGTGTGTGTGGAGGGGGGTGGCGAAGAGGCTGCTCTCTGAAGTTAACTTGTCAGAGGTTACTTCTGGCTCTGAGATTCTGAATTCAGGAAGCAGGAAAAGACTGCGGAGGTGCAGCTGCTGGTAGAATGAGTTCAGGTTCGGGTTGTGTTGCCCATGGGGTGTCCTTTGCCTTCCAGATCGTGTGAGGCGGGGGTCTAGATTGGGAGCAGTTAGTACAGAACAGAGCTGATAGAGGAAAGATATGAGAAGGTGTCAGTTTGGGTTGCCAGAAGATAAAGGTTTGTACAGTAAAAAGTAAAACGCGTCAATGAAGGGGAGGTAGGAAAGACGTGTGCTTCTGAAAGCTGGAGGGCATACCGTGACATCAGCAGCCTGACACCTGCTGGCAGCACCCTCTGTCGTGGTAGCCTTTCCGTAGCTTTAAGACCAGGACGTTGAGGCGAGCTGAACACTGTTGCCCCCCACCACCCCCTGTAGTGCAGGTCAGGAAGCTCAGGCAAAGATCCTGGCCAAGGTCTGCCCGCTCGGAAATGGGGTGCAAGGCGAAACTGGAAGCCTGCTCCTCATCCCTGGGCTCTTCTGCCTCGTTGGGGAGGAGCAGGATCGGGGGACCAGGGGACGTCATGGAAGGTCCTCGGGGTTGGGAGGGCCTGTTGGGGACAGGGAAGGGGAAGCAGGTGTCGTGGAGAAGTCGGAGGCACAGTTCAGGGCCTTTGTCATTAGCCAGGTTTTCCTGACTTCGGTCATCACGATGAGAGAGAAGAGTCTGTGACTACAGCAGAGACGCACGGGGCTAGAATAGCATGCCGGGAAGACCTAAGCGTTTCCTTTACTGGGCATGGGGTGAGGGACAGATTGGGAGAAGGAATGAGGAGGTGTTTTTGCTTTATTTATTCTTTGAAAAGGATAAGAAAATCAGTGTAAATTGAAACTGGTGTTGAGAAAAATGTTTTGTTCTCGCAAATAAACACGATTTAAGGAATTCTTTGAACGCTCGTCCACAGACAGGAAGTTCTCAGTTCGGCCTGTTTGAGATTGAGGGGAAGAGTAAATTCTCCTTAATGGAAATCTGGAGGCTGAAATAAGTAGTGTTTTTAGACGAAGTCGCGTGGCCTTAGCCGTCCCGAGTGTTCCCCGCCAGGTGTCCGTTAGTCGACGGTCATGAGGGGCCCCAAATGCAGGTTTGTTCTTTTGTTCTCAGTCAGGTATTACTCCATCTGTGCAAAATTAGAGATTCTGAGCGTTGGGAAGGATTCATAGAGACCCAAAGGTGAAGTCAAGGTGGTGTAGTTCTTGAGTGTCTTCTCAAGGCAGCCTTGCCTTTCGGGGAACCAAATTCCTGCTGGCTCATGTGGTCTAGTGATGGGTGGTGATTTTGGTCATTTTCTTCTGTGAGGAACAGATTCTTTCTGGGTATCTGAACAGTAAGAGTTTTTCAAAAACTTGCAGGTTAGAAAAGTCACAGCTCTGTGTTTAAAAATAAACAACTACATAGCTGGAAATGCATTAAGCATTTGTAGTTATTTCTTCATTTTCTGCAGTGAGCCCACACTGGGGTGGAGGTGGGGTTCAGCAGGTAATTAACAGCACATCTGAAACCAGAGCCCTCTGCCCCACAGACTGCCAGCCCAAGGCTGTTGCCGTCAGTATTTCTTTCTGCAATCCAAAATTAATTGTCTGGGTTTTGATGGTATAGAAGCCAGCTTTTATTTATCGAAGCCATCTTTTATTTTGTGAACCTTAAAGTCTGATTTAGTGAAATGAAGCCCTCACACGGGTACCCATCGATAAGCCGGTCCTTCACAGTTTTGCTGATACATCAAGAGTTGGGAGGCTGTTTGAGGTCTCTCGCTTGAGACTTGATTATGCCTGTGTGTCTGCTAAATCATTTCAGTCGTGTCCAACTCTTTGCGACCGCACAGACTGTGGCCCACCAGGCTCGTCTGTCCATGGGATTCTCCAGGCAAGAATGCTGGAGTGAGTTGCCACGCCCTCCTCTAGGGTATCTTCCTGACCCAGGGATCAAACCCGTGTCACTTAACATCTCCTGCGCTGGCAGGCGGGTTTGTTACCACTAGTACCGCCTGGGAAAGCCCCCTCAGCGAGTTAACTTAAAATTCGAAACCATTCTTTTCTTGACGGTTGTTTAGAAGATAAGTGCACGTGAAGTGCCTAGCAGAGTGCCTGGTGCTCCTGAGTCCTCCCTAAAATCTTAGCTGTCCTATATTCCCGAGCTTCCTGTTTCAGGGGAAGGGCCTCGTCCCTGGCATCTCTTTGCTGTCTTGGTGGTGTTTCTCCTGTCCCGTCTTTTACCTCCTTTATCGGGAGTGATTTCTGTTTTGAGGTGTGGGGCATAAAGGCGTATACAGTGTTTCCTGCCTGGTCTGTAGGTTTTGAGTTGCAGCTGCCCTTTATCTGATGAAAAGCGAGGGACATCTCAGCAAGAGTCCTTGTTCTTACTTGGCCACGCTTAACATTTATAGCTGGACAATCTTGAACGAATTTTGGAGTTAAAGTCTTAACACTTCAACTGTCTTTGTTCCCAAGTAAATTTAGCCCAGTCAGCGAGGGCCTAGCATCTAGGTTGTCTGTCTGTTGGTATACTTTTTGTCAACCAGAGTTTCAGAACAAACAAAAGTTGATCGTGAATCTGTGGCTGGATAGCTCAGGCCTCTGTTCCATCTGTCTCCCCAGCCTTTGCTGCCCATGTTTGCTTGGCAGTGACCAGATAGTCATGTCTTACACACTGGACCTTGGAGGGGATGGATGGAAGATGGAGGGGAGCAGGGGTCCCGGGACCTCGCTGTCTAGAACGGCCCTGTCCCATTGGCTGGCCCCCACCACATATGGCTTCTGAGCTCTTGCTGTGTGGCCAGTCCTGTTTTGGGGACTTCCCTGGTGGCTAAGTTGGTAAAGAATCTGCCTGCCATGGAGGAGACCGGGCCTCAATCCCTGGGTCGGGAAGATCCCCTCGAGAAAGAAATGGCAACCCACTCCAGTATTCTTGCCTGGAAAATCCCATGGACAGAGAAGCCTGGTGGGCTACAGTCCATGGGGTCGCAAGAGTCGGACGACTTAGGGACTAAACCACCACCAGTCCTAATTGAGATGGGCTGTAAGCATAAAATATACACAGGGATTTGAAGACTTAGATAGCAAAGAGGAATGTAAAATATCTCACTAATAGCTTTTTAATATAGACTTTATGTTGAAAGAATATTTTGGTTGAATAAAACTTATTACTAAAACTTATTTCACCCTATCCCCGCTGCCGCCCCCCCCGCCCCCCGCCCCCCGCCCTCAGTCCTTTTCTTTTAAAGACAGAGGGACTTCCCTGGCAGTCCTGTGGTTTTAGCCTAGGAGTTTCCACTGCAGGGGTGTGCGCTTGATCCCTCATGGGGAGCTGGGATCCCGCATGCCGAGTGGCAAGTAAATTAAAAAAGTGCAAACCCCCCCCCCAAAAACTTGCAACTATATATGTGGTTTTCATTCTGTTTCTGTCTGATAGTGCTGGTCTGGATTGTTGGATGGACGACTAAGTTTAACAGTGAAAGTTCCCTGGTGTCCTGCAGTGTTCGTGTTTACTGATGTTGAGGCCTTCTTTCGGTTGAAGAAGAGAGGGTGAGAGCTACGATAGGGTCTCCTTGCATTCTTCCCTGGTTTGGGCTCCCTTTCTCTCCCAGATATTCTAATCCACCTCCAGGTTGCGGGATTTAGACAGCCATGCCACATTGGTGTCTGATGGCAATCCACTGCACGTTTACTGTATGCTGGAGGCTTTATACTGACTGTCCCCTGAAAGGTATAGTTAACATCCCCGGTGAGCCTTGCAGACGTTAAGAGACTGACCGAGGGGGGCAGCGCTGAGTGGGAGGCGGACCTGGGCTCGGAGCAGTGTCCGGCTCGTCTGTGCCTCTCCCCTGCCTTTCCCGACCCGCTGCTGCGGTCCTGTGCTCCCCCTGACCCCAGGCCCCTCCTGGGCGCCCTTATCGTCCAGATAGGACTAGTGGCATGCAGATCACCCCGCGGATCTTGTTAAAATGCAGATAACGATTCACTAGGGCTGGTATGGGCCCGGGATCCTGCATTTCTCACCAGCTCCCGGGTGACGGTGGTCTGCTGGTCCGTGGACCGCATGGAGTAGCCTGCCCTTGGTTTCAGATCCTTTGTCTCTGCTTCCGAGTCATCTGATGCTCCAAGCCTTGCCCGATTGCGGGAACTCACCGTCGCTTTGCATGTGATGCCAGTGAGGGCATTTGGGGTCAGCCCTCATTGTTGGGTCATGGATGCACAGCCTGGCATGAGCACTGGTTTCTGGGTATGCAGGATCTGCCTAGATACTCAGTGTATTCTTGTTCCCACATAACCTGCGTTACTGAAGCTTTATTACCTTGGCCCCTTGACTGGTGAGACAGAGAGAGCTTTACTGTCAGGATGAGGTCCGGGAGATCCATAGCAGGGGTACCTGTTTGGAGTCACTGTGATGAACTGTATCAGCAAGTCAACATGTAAGAGTAACCGCAGAGCTTCCCTGGGGGCTCAGTGCTAAAGAAGCCTCCTGCCAGTGTAGGTTCCAGCCCTGGGTCCGGAAGATCCCCTGGAGCAGGAAGTGGCAACCCACTGCAGCATTCCTGCCTGGGAAATCCCACGGACGGAGGAGCCTGGTGGGCTACAGTCCATGGGGTCGCGAAGAGTTGGACACGACTTAGGGACTAAGCGGCAGCCACAGACAGGAATAACCGCCACGCGTGGTTCAGAGACTTGGGATCCGATGGGCAGGGAGGACTCAGAGCGGTTAGAACCGCCATGTTTGGTTCAGAGACTTGGGATCCAATGGGCAGGGAGGACTCAGAGCAGTTAGAACCGCCACATTTGGTTCAGAGACTTGGGATCCGATGGGCGGGGAGGACTCGGAGTGGTTAGAACCGCCATGTTTGGTTCAGAGACTTGGGATCTGATGGGCGGGGAGGAATCAGAGCGGTTAGAACCGCCACATTTGGTTCAGAGACTTGGGATCCGATGGGCGGGGAGGTCTCGGAGCGGTTAGTGGCTGCTGTTTCTGCCTCCATGCCTGACAGGGAGTCGGTGACTTGTGACTTTCCCTTGGAATGGGAGCCTTAATGAGCCCCCTCACAGGGTGGTGATGAAGAATGGCTAACCAGCACCACCTGCTTGTCCAGTGCACACGAAGGCACACACTCTGGAGGCCTTGGATCCAGATGTCTTGGGGAAGCTCAATCCCAGGCCTGAGCCAAAGGAGAAATTGAGTTCCAGTAAGGGATTTGGTTGGAGAAGGCAATGGCACCCCACTCCAGTACTCTTGCCTGGAGAATCCCAGGGACGGAGGAGCCTGGTGGGCTGACGTCTATGGGGTCGCACAGAGTCGGACACGACTGACGTGACTTAGCAGCAGCAGAAGCAGCAGCAAGGAATTTGGTGAATTACGTGTTTGGACTGTAAGAGACCACAGAACTGTAGTTGGTGTGTTTTAAAATTTGGAAATGGATTAAGTCAGTTGTAAGGATAAAATGGAGTCTGTTACATGAGATTCCTGGGCATCCCTGATAGCTCAGTTGGTAAAGAAACCGCCTGCAATGCGGGAGACCTGGGTTTGATCCCTGGGTTGGGAAGATCCCCTGGAGAAGGGAAAGGTTACCCACTCCAGTATTCTGGCCTGGAGAATTCCATGGACTCTACAGTTGATGGGGTCACAAAGAGTCAGGCAGGACTCAGTGACTTTCACTTTTACTGCCACATGAGATACCAAGAAAGCCTCCCATTGCACAGAAACCCTGGTTGAGTTTTAGATCTTCCTGGGTATTTGGAGTCTGAGCACTGCAACGTGTGAATGCAGCACATTGCATCCGGTTCATTACTTGTTGGTTAAATCCGTCAGGTCACGGTTTGTGCTGAATCCCTGTCTGGGGTGGGGAGAGTGTGTGTCCTGGTGCGTCAGCTGTGGCCTCACATTGCTGTGAGGGGAGCAGGACGAGACTGGGCATTCAGGGCGGGCGTGGCTGTGGGGGCCCATGCTGGAGAAAAGGGTTGGAACCATGGGGTGTTAATCTGAGCTGGGGATGAGTTCAGGGTACGTAGTGGGGTGGTAAGTCACAGGTCGTCCTGGAGCCTGCCAAGAGTCAGGGTCAAAGAGTAGCTGGGAAGATGTGCAAAGAACATCAGACGGCAAAGCACAGATGACTGGTCCCCCGTGCAGTGAGTCTGGCCAGAACCAGCAGAGCGTGGCACACAGACCGATGGGTATGTGAGAACCCATGAGGGACTTCCCGGGGGGTGCAGTGGTTAAGAATCCACTTTCCAATGCAGGGGGCGCGGGTCCGATCCCTGGTCAGGGAAGAACTAGAGTCCCACATACCTCTAGGTGCGGCCAGATATTTTTTTCAGAAAGTAAAAAAGTACAGGGCTGCAGGACCTGGGAGATGGTCAGGCTCTTTGTGCTTGTAGGAGAACCCTTTGGATGAGCTTTGCCGTGATTCATTATCATCAGAAAAGAGCTTACCTGTAAGTGAACTGAGTTTGTGTCCTAAGGGTTTCGACACTATTATTTTCGGATACACTCACTTGGCTTCTAAAGGTAGAGACAGGAGGAAACATGTGATCAAAGAAACGTTGTGAGGAAGTAGAGGTTCCAATAGAGATAAACTTCGGGTGAAATTTTGATAAAAATAGAGGGATGAAGTTTTACAGAAAGGGAGAGAAGATCCCAGGTAGGAGATGATGAGGAAGCGGAGGGCTTGGCTGGGGAAGGAAGTCCATGCCGAGGACACGGGGAAGCGTCTTCAGGCGGGGACGGAGTTGGAGGCAGGAAGTGACTCCCCCCGAGTTGGGAGGAAGACAGCTGAAGGGTGAGTCGGGCACTTTGGGAGAGGCTGTCTCTGTGGAGCCACTTTGGACTTCCGAGTGGTTCAGACTCGCAGCAGCGCCACAAGCCGGTGCCTCGCCCGCCAGGCCCGGGGCGCCCTGGCCACGCGCGGGCGCGGGCGTCGGGCCGGCGCTCCCGCCCGGGTCTTCTGGACCTGACGGCCGTGGCCTCGCGCTGCCGTCTAGCGGCCAGGGTGTAGGGGCTCTTGAGTGTGGAGATGCAATCTCTATTTTCTGTTTATCAAAAATCACGAAAACAGTATGTTTCGCTATCAGTGTTTGCTCCATAATCGCACGGCGCCTGCTGTGAGAAGACTGGCCGGAGGGCTGGAGGAGTTGGCCAGCCTAGTGTCAGGGGCTCTCCTGGGTGTGTCGCTGCGTGTCTGAGGGTGCTCATGGGTAGGGGTGTGTGTGTGAGAGAGAGAGGTGAGGGGTGTGAGGTGAGTGTGTGTGTGTGAGGTGAGTGTGTGTGTGAGGTGTGTATGTTTGAGGTGTGTGTGTGTGAAGTGAGTGTATGTGTGAGGTGAGTGTGTGTGACGTGTGTGTGTGAGGTGAGTGTGTGTGTGAGGTGAGTGTGTGTGTCTGAGGGTGCTCACAGGTAGGGGTGTGTATATGTGAGAGAGGTGTGTGTGAGGTGAGTGTGTGTATGTGAGGTGCGTGTGTGTGTGTGTCTGAGGGTACTTCATGGGTAGAGGTGTGTGTGTGAGGTGAGAGAGAGGTGTATATGTGTGAAGTGAGTGTGTATGTCTGAGGGTGCTCCTAGGTAGGAATGTGTGTGTGAGGGTGCTCATAGGTGGGGGGGGTGTGTGAGAGAGGGGGTTGTGTGTGTGAGGTGAGAGGTGTATGTGAGGTGAGAGGTGTGTGTGTGTATGTGTGTGAGGTGAGAGTGTATCTGTGAGAGGTGAGTGTGAGGTGAGTGTGTGTTAGAGGTGTGTGTGTGGTGAGTGTGTGTATGTGTGTGAGGTGAGTGTGTGTTAGAGGTGTGTGTGTGTGGTGAGTGTGTGTGTCAGAGGTGTGTGTATGTGTGTGAGAGGTGTGTGAGGTGAGTGTGTGTGAGGTATGTGTGTGTGTGTGGGGTGTGTGTGTGTGGTGTGTATGTGAGAGAGAGAGATGTGTGTGTGTATGTGTGTGGTGAGTGTGTGTGTGTGAGAGGGGGGTGTGTGTGTGTCTGAGGGTGCTCCTAGGTAGAGGTGTGTGTGTGTCTGTGTGAGGTGAGTGTGAAGGTTTCAGGTCCCTCATGCATGTCTGTCCATTTGGCAAAATGCAAGTCTGGCTCGGCTGTCTAGCATTAATTTGGGGAAAGTTGAAACACATAGTTTAGCACTTGAGTAGTAATACTGATTAGACTTGGCTGGTTTTGATTTAGATGACTCATAGCTTTTTTAGAAAAATTCTTTTCCTGCTAATCTTGGGCAGTAGGTACCGTTGCCCTCTGTTGGTGTTTCAGATTTAGCTGTCCCTTCTTTGGTTACACTCTGCCTTGGTTTTGGGTCGTTGAGGATGGGAAATTTCTGTTCTGCCTTGAAGACCTTGCTGGGCTGCTTTTTCTGCAGAAGGGAAGTTAAGTGAAGGATGCTCATTATTAAATCGTGTGTGCGTGTCAAGTCGGTCAGTCGTGTCTAACTCTGTGTAACCCCCATGGACTGTAGCCCACCAGGCTTCGCTGTGCATGGGATTCTCCAGGCAAGAATACTGCAGTTGGTTACCATGCCCTCCTCCAGGGGATCATGCCAATCCAGGGATCGAACCTATCGTTTGATCCACCAGGAAAGCCCCAGAAGTGTAACTGACCTCTTGCAACTGTGAGATTTGATTAAACTTTGTTTTAAATAAGCCCCAGAGATGTTTCACTCTGAAAGCGTCCAGCATTCAATAAGCTTGGGCAATGCTTCCAGCTTGGACATTGGATCCCCATGATGAAGTTTCATGCTAGAAATTCACATCAGCGCTTAAAAGTTTAGAGAAGCCTTGGGAGAAGAAAGATGTGTGTGTATGTGTTTAATCCAGCACTTCCCAAAATCCCTACACTGTAGAATCCCTGCTTTCCCCTATTTGGTGGAAAATTGTGTAACAAGAGCATTCCTGCATGACCATTATTCCAAGCTCTTGATTGTCTGGTGAAGTTAGTGCAAATGCAGGAGGACCTCGTGAGCAACACCGAGAGCTTCCCTCTCCTTTTACCATAACCAAGCGTTGGACACCGTGATGCCTTTCATTCTCCTTGTGTGTGTTCTCTGTTTTCTCTACTCCAGGAAGAGAACTTTTAAGTGAGTTTACTTTGAAAAGTCAGTAGACAAGTGAACGATCACCCTGGGGGATGCTCTTAGTCATGTCTTATAGATGAAAGTCCTACATTTCAGAAATTTAAAACTGCCTCAGGTGAGTTTGGTGTCCAGCGAGACAAGGCAGTGGCCTCATTTTGGAATTCCGGACCAGCTGGGATCAGCCTGTGGGCAGCCCTTGGTATGCAGGCTTCCTCAGGTGGTGAGGGAGGAAGGGGTGGGGTGCTAGAGGGAGCCGGCCCCCTCCCCAGGCTGGGGGGACGCCCAAGGGGAGCAGGTTTATGGGTTTGTCTTTTTACATTGTGTTTGTTTGGTTCTGCCAGGTCCTAGTGTCGGCACACAGGGTCTTCAGTCTTCACTGCAGCATGTGGGAGCTGGTTCCCCAGCCAGGGGTCAACCCAGGCCCCCTGCACTGTGAGCACAGAGCATCAGCCACCGGACCACCGGGGGATCCCCAGCTGGTTTATTGTGATCTTAGGAGGGTTAGGTCCTGGTGGGAGAACAGGTGACAAGGGGAAGGTCCGTTCCAGAGAGCAGGGCTTTTCAGCCTCAGCACTAGCAAGCTTGAGGGCCGGGCCGTTCTTCGTTGGGGGCTGTCCCTTGCAGCATAGGATGCTTAGCGTCTCTGGCCGCTTACTCCCTACCCCATTAAATGCCAGGAGCGCCCCTCACTGCACTTGAGGTTGTGCCAGCCAGAAATGTCTCTGGACATTGCTAAATTTCTGTAGCCATGGAAGAGGAGCAAAATCACTCCCGTTGAGAACCACCGACTCAGAACCTTGTTGCGAGGACAGTGCTTTGAAACTTGGGTAGTAAAGATTCCAAAAGAAAGATTTCCAGCACTTGTGGCTGGACTGTAACTTCTTGGAAAAGAGCGAGGTTCTGTCAGCTCCCAGCACTCCCCTTCATGTTTTCTGAGGCTGTGATTCTTAAAAATGTTTGCCAACAGTTTTAAGTTTAGTATTTGAAAAAGTTTCTGGTTAAAATGAATATGAAACAGCAAAAAGCAAAGCGGCTGGTTTGATGGGAGTATTTCAGGGGCAAACTTCTGTAGTGGATGTAGGATTTTTGTACAAAAATTGAGAAGGTTTATTCAAGTGACAAAGGAAAAGTGCTTTGAGGTTCTCCTGTCTGTAGTCAAAATACCACTTCTGATGTAGAAAATCTATACTTTGCTTCAAGCTGGAATTATATTACTGAAAACTGTGGCATTTATAAAATGCCAAATGAATGCTTCAAAAGCATTCGTGAGTTTTTCTCTTAAATGGGGATCCTTTGTTTTTAGACCTGGGTATGGATGTGATTTCTTAGTTTTGAAATACTGAAATCCACCAAACTTGAATATTTTATATCCAACTAATAGCAAAGAAATTTAGGCTTTTTTTCCCCGTTGCTTTCTCATCATTGAAACTCTGAATAACTCACTCCGAGCAGAGGCTGTAATGAGTTTTCCTGAGGTTTATTAAGGGTGACAGATTTAGCCCAGACCCTTTCAGTATTTTTATAAACTCATTGACATATTAGTGAACTGCTGGCACAGGGGCCTTTTAGTTAAAAGAATGTGGTACATCCAGTGGGAAACAGAGCTCTTGCAAAAGGACCTTTGACAGAATTGCCAAAGTTGGTGATACTGACTGCCCTTGAGTTCATAGGAAATTTAAACTTTCATCTACTTCCCCGTAGATAGGTGATCTTGAAAGTGCTTAGGTGGATGAACTTTGAAAAACATTGTGTCCCTACCTTCTATCCCCTGCCCTTTCTGGATTCAAGTGTCAAGATGTTTAGTGTGAATCTTAAGCCTTTCTGTGAATTTTCCGTATCTATAAATTTTACATATTTATGTATAAATGTATAAAATGCAGTATGCTTGTTTTACATACCATGTAAAATGCAATATGCTTATTTTTTCCTTTTTAGTTTTAATGTAGTTTATATATTGTTTTAGGACCCGATTTCCCCCTCCATTAAAAAGAGCGTGCAGTCAACAATGTGAATATACTTCATACTATTTTTAAGAAAGTTTGATTTATTTATGGCTGCACTGGGTCTTTATTCCTGCGCATGGTCTTTCTCTGGTTGCGGAGAGTGCACTTCTGGTTTCATTGGCTTTTGTTGCAGAGTCCGGCCTCTGTGGTGAGTGAAGGGCTTAGTGACTGTGACTCGCGGACTTAGTTGCCCTGTGACATTTGGGATCTTCCCAGACCAGGTATTGAACCAGTGTCTCCTGCATTGCAAGACGGATTCTTAACCACTGGACCCCCAGAGAAGCCCTACTTAACACTGTTCAACTGTACATTTCAAAATGTCTAGGATGGTAGACTTCACATCATGTGTGCTGCTGCTGCTGCTAAGTCGCCTCAGTCGTGTCCGACTCTGTGCGACCCCATAGACGGCAGCCCACCAGGCTCCCCCGTCCCTGGGATTCTCCAGGCAAGAACACTGGAGTGGGTTGCCATTTCCTTCTCCAATGTATGAAAGTGAAAAGTGAAAGTGAAGTTGCTCAGTCGTCTCCAACTGTTTGTGACCCCATGGACTGCAGCCTACCAGGCTCCTCTGCCCATGGGATTTTCCAGGCAAGAGTACTAGAGTGGGGTGCCATTGCCTTCTCCAATGCATGAAAGTGAAAAGTGAAAGTGAAGTCTCTCAGTCATGTCCGACTCTTAGCGATCCCATGGACTGCAGCCTACCAGGCTCCTCCGTCCATGGGATTTTCGCACCGCAATTAAAGAGGTGCCACAACTGATATGATCGTTTTCCTGCTGATGAACATCTCCATGCTTTCCAGTGTTTTGCTATGTTTACAAATAGGTCTGCCCCAGACATCTTCACACAGATGCCCCTCACTCGGGAAGATTGTTTCCTTTGGTTTAAACCTTGTGCCTGTGCCTTGAAATCAGTGACTTGTCTTCCAGATATAGCAACTAGGATTCCTGCCCGTTTTTTCCCTGGAAGTATCTAATGAAAGAGCAGGTTTTTCCTCTAGACTTTAAAAAATTTCTTGGTTTGTGAGAGTGCTGTTGGAGAGAATCTCATGGTGTGTAATCTTCTTAGCAGAAGGTTTTCTTTCATTCAATTTTCGGGGTGTCCAGGCAAGCACTTGCCCTGAGCGCCTGTTTACTTTGCACTAGATAGCTGCAGAGATGGTCAGCCTGGGAGATGACCTGGTGCCCAGAGGCATTCCTGGAGGAGAAATGAAGGCCAGGCCTCAGAAAGACCAGATGACCGACTTCTGATAAGCAGGTTTGGTCAGCCGGAAGGCGGCCTGCTTCTGCACACCGTGGTCTGGGCAGACCTGAGCTGGCCTTTCTGAACCAGCTTTTGGTATCTGGTCAGCCCTGACTCCTGCCTTCAGCTTTTTCCCGGGAGAGCCATCATTTTGAAATGCTAACCCGAAGCAGCCCTACCCTTTAAATCTGCATTCTGCTTTCTAAAGAAAAACACGGGGACAGGTATTTTTGGAAGCTTTGTATATTCTGTAAGTAGATATTCCCACCCTTCGAGAACCTTATTAGCACTCACGGCAAGTCAGCACGGTTCTATTTTTTACTCTCAAGCAAGGGAGAGAAAACATTGGTCACGTGGATTGATGGGAGTTGCTTAATTTGGGTACAGTCTGCAGCAGGTTCAGTCACGGGGAGACCCAGCAGCCTCCCTGACACAAAGTCTCCCTCGCTGTGTGTCCAGGAGGTGAGCTGGTGCCAAAGAGGGACGTGTACCGGTCCCCCCGCCCCGTCCCCTCCCCCCAGGTGCTCAGCCAAGCCCACGAGGCTCTGCAGGGCCCCAGGCCCGAGCACGCAGCAGCCTCGGCCCTCGGGACGTGCCGGTCGTGGGGAGACTGTCCATTCCCAGATCCCAGGACCACACGGAGCCGGGGTGAGCGGTGGTTCCTCCCACTTCCTGAGGAAGTGACCGAGGGCCCTGGTGAAGGCTGCTTTCTCCAGGAGTGCCCCCTGGGAGAAGGGCCAGGACATGCAAATTGACTGTCCTCTGAGGGAGCAGGGGCTTTGAAAGGAAAGGAGCCCTCTGTGGTCGACCATTTTGTCCATTTCCTTTGATCTTCTCACGCTTCACTTTCAGAAATTATTTCCTAACTGCTCTGCCCTTCTGGTTGCCTTTCTGTGGATGTCCTGTCCCTGGCTAAACAGAACATGGAGAGAGGTGGACCCTGACTTCCACAGAGGGTTTTCAGGGCTGAGGCTCTGAGTGATGAGAACGCAGATGCATTTTAAAGGAATATAGTCGCTTGAATAATAAAAACACTGTCTTCATAGGCTATTTAATTTTCTACAGGCAGACCCAGGATAAAATTCTGATGGGGACTCATTAATAAAGGAAGATGTGGAAAATGGGGGCCTTTTGGACCATTTTAGCAAACTGCAAATAAAGTCAAATATTAAATCAGTTGACTCTTTGTGAAAGGAAAGAGCCACTTGTAATGTATCCTGTCATGGCTTAATATCACTTAGTTTCTAATTTTGTGTATATGAAATAGAATATCTTCATCTTGAGTTTTTTTTCCTTTTTCGATGGTTATCTGATTCAGACTTTTCCCTTCTCTCTTCGTCTTTAGCCTGTTGTGAACTGCATTTGCTTTCCTTAATGTTTGCTTCCTTCTTCCCAAGCACTTAGACAACACTTAGAGCTGAAAGCTGTGAATGGAGGCGGAGGTCAGTCAACCCCTGGGCTCCCTGTGTCTAGGCTGGTGTCTTGTAGGAAGAAGGGTGCCTGTCAGGGTGGACCTTCCATCCAGCGAGCTGTTGCTTTTATTTTCATACCTATTTTTTAATTTTTTTCTATAAAATGCAGTGATTGAGAGCAACGTCTCATGAGCTTGCACGTTTAACCTGAAAGGGCCTTTCCGCAGACTGGAGCGGGCGCTGCAGGGATCCAGTCCAGGTGAAACGAAGCGCCCTCCTCGGTGCTGCGCAGCTGTCGGCAGAGCTCATCCAGACAGTCCTGTGCCTCGGGCTTCCACATTCTTCCCTGCAATTTTTCACCACAAGAGTGGTTATTACTTCTTCTTAATGACTTCTAGTTATTTATTTATTTTTGACCTTTAACCGTACCTGGTAATCTGCTTGCTAAAATCTCCAGGACTCTGAATTAGCATAAAGGAATTTCTTCTCTCCCGCTCTGTGTCTTTTTGAGAACTTTCACGTGTCCTCTGTACTTGAAAGTGTAATATTCCTGCCAGCCCCAGTCCTGACTGCTCGCGCACACACGTCCTGTTCCCTCGCTCGGCGTGTTTCTCGGTTCAGCCCTTTATTTCTTCTTCTCCTCTTTCCTCCTTTTTCCTGGGACCTCTCCCTCCTCATAGGTAAACAGCTCCTTCTTTCCTTTTTCGAGGGACCTGGGGCCTGTGTACTTAACGGTTATTTTAAAAATTACCAGATAAAACGGGATTATGCTTTATACATGGGGGTTTTAAAGTTCTCTTACAATTTGATTTTGGTCTATGTTTTGCGTACGTCTTTAAGATTTTTTCCTTAAAATATAAGTTTGTCTATACCAAGTCTGACTAAAGGTACCTTAGGAAGTTGACCAGCTGCCTCGTTCTGTCTTTGTGACCAGCCCTTTTTATTGTTCACCATACCATCTTCTGTCTCATGCCGTATGATAAGATTTTAAGCGCCAGCCTGTACCAGCTTGCCCTCTCTCCTGAGGCTCGGTAAACTCCTCGGTTCCTACTTTCCTGGTCTTGGGAAAAGGAGTTGACTGCTTGGAGATTTCCTTCAGGCTAAGATCCTTTAGGAAAGTGAAAGTAAAAGGTTACTAAAATATTAGGCACATGCCTAAATATGGGTGCTTGTCCCTGGATCGGGAAGACCCCCTGGAGGAGGGCATGGCAGCCCACTCCAGTATTCTTGCCTGGAGAATCCCAGGGAAGAGGAGCCTGGCAGGCTACAGTCCACGGGGTCGCAAAGAGTCGGACATGACTGAGCTTAATATTAGACTAAACGAAACTATCCGTAGGCAAGCCTAGGTTACCATGAAGTCAAGGGTAGTCTCCTGATGGATGGAATGACAGAAATTGTTCTTTGAGACATGGTGAACATAAGGATTATGGTTTAAGAGCATGAGTAGATTATTTTAATGTCTCCATCTCCCTTATCTTTTACTTTCTCACATGAGTTAAAAATATTATCTTTAGAATTTTAAAGCAAATGGGTGAAACTCAGCACTGTATATCTTAAAGGTTATTTTTTGAAGTGTTCTTATTTTGGCAAGAATTCTTGAAGAAACGTTTCTTTTGCAGTTCCTTGCTTTGGCAAAATCTTTTTGGAATAGATCAAAGTCTATATTTAACAGGGTACCCCTAAACAGATGTATGCATAGAATTAGCATGGACGTATGTCTGTGACATGATGGAAACATGTATAGACATGGGAAGATGTCTGATACATTGTCAAATGTAAAAAAAGAAAAAAAGCCTATTTTGTTAAAATTATATATGTGTGCTTATATATTTATGGTTATGTATGCATTTAGAAGTCTGAATCTCAAATGTTATTAGTGATCCAGTGGGTCTCCTAGAGACTTTTACTTTCACTTGCTTATACTTTTTTTTTTTTAATGAGTATTAGCATATACTACCCTGATAAGAAAAATGTTTTAAAACCCCAGAAAAGAAAGAGAGGCATTTTAAGTAAATGGCAGTCTGTTGGATGAATAAAGCTCTTTCAAAGATGCTTCCTGAGCATTCGAGTTGAGAGCGATTCTGACGAAGCCGTCATGATGTTCACATAGAGATTGTGAACCTAAGAGGTTGTGTTGTCTGGAGGGTCTCTGAGTTGGGGGTAAAGAGACAGGTAGTAGGATGCTGTTTGCGTGTGTGTTAGTCTGTCCGTCGTGTCTGACTCTGTGTGACCCCGTGGACTGTAGCCCGCCAGGCTCCTCTGTCCATGGGATTCTCTAGGCAAGCATGCTGGAGTGGGTTGCCACGCCCTCCTCCAGGGGATCTTCCTGACCCCAGGGTTGAACCCAGGTCTCCTGCACTGCAGGCGGATTCTTTACTGTCTGAACCCCCAGGGAATCCCTCAGATGCTGCTACTGCAGCAGAAATCACGCAGAGGGACTCAAGCTTCTGCTGCTGCTGGATGAGATGATGAGGTTCTCGGTGTATCGTTTCTGTAGTGTTCATCACATAGAAAGTCTTCAGGAATGCTTGTCAGTAAACTGAGAGCAAATGGGTTATTCCCGGCTATTGAATCAGCAATTTTTAATTCTGTACTTCAAAGGAAAAAAAAAAAGAATAATTAGAAATTTCTCATTACTCGTAGAGATCAGTGCTTCTTTTCCCACTGTGGAATAAGCTAACAGCTTGCAGAAACCAAGTAATTAGGAAGCTGTATACATTTTTACACGTTTACACATACATACATTTTTACATATGTATACATGTATACATTGTATACGTGGACCGAAGCACGTATGACTTCATGTGTTAGAACTGCTTGCAGACCTAGCTGACCTGTGAAGTGGTTGGCGTCAGTCTTTTGTTTATGTTCAGAGGGCTTGGCCTGTGTGTCTCCTGCGTGGAGGGAAGGCAGAGAGGGCGGTGATTGTGTGGGGGCAGAATGGTGGCACTGTCTCAGCCCGGCCGTGGGTCAGCTGCCAAAGACTGCGGACTGCGGAACGCCCTCATCCTTCGGGAAAGCCGTCAGAACGCTGACAGGATTGGTCGTGGCTCTGTCCTTGTTCTGTCTTTATGGGCCACGATCGGAGATCCATTTCCTCTGGCTCCAGATTCAGGCCGCTTGGAGGAGGAGGAGGAGGAGGAGGTGGTCAGGGCCCTCCGCTGCCTTGCCTGTGCCTTGTAATGGGTCCCGTCCTCTTCTTGCTGTCTGTCCAGCATTTGTCTTTTCTCTGTCAGCACTTCTTGCAAAGAAGCATAAATACATGATCTTTTTCATTGTGGAAAGCCTTCTGTTTAGGAAGTGCTTAAACAATAAGATAAATGAAAATAATATTCTCATTAATCAAATCCGATAAACCATGGCTCATGCTGGGTATTAATTTGTGAGGCTTTGAGACTGTTGACCTCCTTACTCTTCCCAAAGGAGTTGATTACTCATTTTCTTTTCCTGCAGTTTGGATCCACCATTGACTTACTGCGTTGTCAGGCACTTCTTGACACGTCATGATCAGAACTAGCCTATCAATATTTTTCTAGATATTTTGGCAGTTTTATATAGGTTAATGTTGTGGCCCTACCTGGAATATTTTAGACGTTAACGTACATTAAAGTTTGGGTGGGGGAAGTTTTGGAGTCAGAAGAGGTGCGTTGTGGGATTTGGAGAAGACAGTGTCCCACGAGAAAGGCCAGGAGAAATGGTACCCGGACTTTCTCCTTCTTGTCTAACATCCCTGTGGCTCGGGACCCAGTGAGCAGAGGCTCCAACTGGGCTCTTCTGCGTGAATTGTCATGAGAGTTTGACTCGGTTGGCTTGTCACTCTTGGATTGTCAGACAGGGTGTGCCAGCCATCACTGGCATAGAGTCTACACAGAGTAGGTGTCTTCTGGATGCCTGGCCGTCTCTGCTTTGTGTGTGTGTGTGGGGGGTGGTTCTGCTTGTTGCCTGCAAGCGAATAGACTCATTTCTTTAACCTGGTATTTCCCAGAAGGCGGGGCTTCCCTGGTGGCTCAGATGGTAAGGAATCCACCTGCAATGCAGGATTCCTGGGTTGCATCCCTGGATGGGGAAGGTCCCTTGGAGAAGGGAATGACAACCCACTCCAGTATGCTTGCCTGGAGAATTCCATGGGCAGAGGAACCTGGCGGGCTGCAGCCCATGGAGTTGCAAAGCGTCAGACACAACTGAATGACTTTAATTTCATCCCAGAAGGCAAGGAGCACCGCCAAGATGTTCTACAGGGAGAAAAGGGTCGGGAGGTCAGGTGGGTCAGGTAAACATGTCACACACCAACCCTTCTTGGTGACTGAGAATGCACGTCACCCTGTTAAAAGATCTCAAAGGAGGTGGGAATGAAGATTCAGGGATGTTTTGTGGTAAAGAAACCACTTTAAGCTTCATTTAACCATTGGACTCTAGACTCTTCCTTCCCTCCTAGTATCTGTAAGGAGAACACATTTTGGGCATCAGTGATGTTGGGGCTGCCTCTGACCGGCTCAACAGCTGGTCGGGGGCACCTCTTCTCAACACCCTCCCCCTACCCCCCGCCAGTGACGTCATTTCAGTACCTGGAAGTGTACCATGGTGGGAGCGTTTATATCACAGAAACGGATAAACGCTAAAAATCAGGACCCGGCACGTCTCAGACCGCTGGTTGTGAGAGGTTACAAGGGCTCTGCTGATAGCAGCCAGTTAGTTTCCCCAAAGATGCTGCAAAAGAGAACCAGACATTAGAATATGTATTGTAGCTTGTCCTGCCTGTTCAGGGCAGCAGGGTGTTTTTGTGTGTGTGTGTGTGGTGAAATATACATGAAAAGAAGTGAAAGTATTAGTCGCTCAGTTGTGTCTGGCCCTTTGTGACCCAATGGACTGTAGCCCACCAGGCTCCTCTGTTGAATTCCCCAGACAAGAATACTGGAGTGGGTTGCCATTCCCTTCTCCAGGGGATCTTCCTGACCCAGAGATTGAACCTGGGTCTCCCACATTGCAGGCAGATGCTTTACCGTCTGAACCACGCAGGAAGCCCTTATATAACACGAGAGCGCATCACCCCCACAAAAACTCTGAATCAACTAAACAGTACCCCTCCTTTCCCTCTTTCTCCAGCCTGGGGTAACCTCTGTTCTGTCTTCTGTCTCTGACTCTACCTATTCTAGGCCCCTTAGATCGGTGGAAAGAAAGGATAGCGTTTTTTTTTTTTTTTTTTCCTGGCACGTCTGCGGTGACCCCGTGGAGCCACTGCTGGCGTCTGGGTGGGAAGCAGAGTTGCGGCTCACGCCTGGGACGTCCTGGGTCATATGCATCTTGATGTTCCCCCCCCTGCAGGTTGTTGGTCTTACATGTGAATCTCTTGCTCTAAACCACCTTAAATCTGTTTTTTTTTTTGTCGTCGTCGTTCCGTTGCTAAGTCTGTGTCCAACTCTTTGTGACCCCGTGGGCTGCAGCACGCCAAGCTTCCCTGTCCTTCACCATCTCCCGGAGCTTGCTCAAACTCATGTTTGAACAGTTGAGTTGGTGATGCCATCCAACCGTCTCAAGTAAAACAGCAATGGTGTGCATAAATGTTGAAGAGACCGATAAACTGGATAGATGGGAGTAGGCTGGGATCAGTCAGAGGCGTCTTCAGGAGGCTTTGAAAAGGAAGAAACTAGAGTCGGCTGAGGAATAGAGCATACGAAGGTGAACCAGCAAAAGAACAAGCTGGGAGGCAAGGTCTCAGCCCTGTGTGACCTTCCACTTTAAAATGGGCAGTCTGGTTAGCTGGAGACCTAAAAGGCTACACAGACCACATTCTTCAAAGGGCCATGGTTTTGCTCCGGGGTCAAGTCTTAGGTTGTAAGCCTTTTTCTTTTCTCTGTCATCTCTCCCCCACCCCCACACCAGGACTTGGACGGAAACACAAAAAATTCTCTGGGTTGGAATCTCTCTTTGATACCTGGTTCTGGTCTAAGGGAGAATCGTTACTCAGATTTCAGTATGTGTGCTCCTAGACTGGTAAGTTTGATGGAACACTTCAGCCATTTCTGAATTAAGCAATTTTGTAAATAGGTATTTTTTTCAGCATATAGATCATCTATAAGTAGCTGAATGCTGAAAGCTTTTCTTCTCTCCCTTTTTTTTTCCTTCCCTTTATTTTCAGCTCTCACTGAGTAAGGGCCCTCTAAATTGAGATTGGGAGAGAAAAATACATTAAAAATTCTTTCTGAATATTCATGGCACTTAATTTTGCAATCAGAAATGACTCTTTGGGGACTTCCCCGTCAGTCCAGTGGTTAAGACTCCGTGCTTTCAGTGCAGAGCACAAGTTCGGTCCCTGGTCAGGGAACTAAGAATCTCGCATGCCGAGTGGTGTGACCAAAAATGACAGAGAAAAACAGGAGACGACTATTTTGGGGTTTTCAGCTACGTGACATTTTGGAACAAATATTAGGATTTGCTGTATTTCACTGTAAATAATTTTGAGGCCACACTGAGTGTGGTAACACCCTAAGGGTTACAGTCAATGAACTATTTTCGTATTGTGACAGATTGGCCTTCCCGTTTAGGCAAAACCTGGAGCGCGTGTGATGCGTTTTTGGGAGGAATGAGCCTTGGGGGGCAGAGTGATTTTTGAGTTGTTTACATTGAGGAAGGAGATGTGAAGTTAAGATGGTTAACGATTCTTAACAATTTAAATTTTTTGTCGAAGTAATACATGTACACACAGATTAAAAAAAGAAACAGTATTTTCAGTCCTCATCCCTGTAGGCAGTTAATTTCAATGCTTTGAGTGTTCTTCTGTTGTTAACTGTCTCATCGCTGAATAATACGCTTACGCTGCTGAATTTGGAGTTCTTCATTTTAGAAATTACCTTCTGGCTGTCTGTTCTGGTAGGGATTGTGAGCCTGGGCCATGGAGGCAGAAGGTCGGGGTTGTCGTTCGCCCTCAACCCTTCTTTTGCTGTCTTGTCCTTGAGCAGCGTACTTAAGCTTTCTCTGTCCCATACATGAAACAGGAATAGTAATAGTAATAATAATAATACCCCACAGGCCTGCCCTTAATGTTGCAGGGCCTGAGGCACAGACCGCAAATGGAGCCCAGACAGCTAAATATTTAAAAGACATAATGAAATATTCAGGAGAGATATTTAAATATTTAAAAGGTATATACCATATGCCTAAATATTTAAAAGGCTTTAAGTCAGGCCGCAGCTCAGGCCTGGCCCCTGTTTCACCCAGGGCCTGGAAGCCCGTTCCTCCGGTCTGCTCCTCAAGACTGGGGGTCTGGAGACATCCTCACCCTTGGACCGGCCCCTTGAGCCGAGTGCTGGCAGGAGGGCGAGGGCCGCCCGCCTGGACGCTGGTCCCGGGCCGCTCGCCAGCTGTGGCCGGGCCTCCTCCCGGGGGCCAGCCAGCCTGTGGGTGGGCACCCCTAACGGGGTCGTTGTTGGGGCTTTATTGTTTTACTTAAGCCTTTCCAGGCAGTTGTAAGCTCCACACCTGCACCTTCTGTGCTGGGGCGGGGGGCGTGGGGGGTGGGGGGCGTGGAGGTGGCAGGGACGGGCTCACCCGCCCCACACCCGGCCCATCTGTCCCCCCACCGTAATTCCCGCTCCTTTCAGCCAGTTTGCAGTTAAAAAAAACAAACAAAACACCACCACAGAAGCAAAACTTCCCTATGAGACTGAAAGGGAAAAAAGAAAAGCAGCTCCCTGCGTTCAGACACAAGTCGTGTAAGGCGCTGGTCCTGGGCGGTGCCTGCCTCCTCTGGTCCGGAGGCGAGGGGCCCGGTGCCCCCACCAGCGGCTGTGGGGCCCAGGAGCCAAAGCACCCGCTGCCGCCTGGGGCCCGGGGACCCCCACGCTGTGGCTGGTCTTAAATTTTGAGTGCTCTGTCAGTTGGGTGGGGTGCGGGCGCCTTTTTTTTTTCCCTAGGAGGTGCTGCCAGGGTAGAGGCTTGCCTGATGTAGCAAAAAAAAAAAAAAAAAAAAAGTAGCCCCAATAAACAATGGAACACACTTCCAGGAGAAGAGTAGTCGTCATTTATTTGAAATTGAGATTTATCTGGCAGCTCTGTAAGGACCCTTTCAGTCTAGAGTTGGCTCCTTCAGTCTTGGGAGTTATTCCTATATTTTTTCTTCGATAATAGCGTCTCTGTGTTTTCTCTTTCTGAAACACTCTTATGAGGTGTTGGACCAAGTGGATTGGCCTTTGGATTTTAGTGCCTTTTCTCTCCCGTTGTCCAGATCTCTTTTCTAGTTCTGCTTTCTGATTTCTCGGAGTTTTTTTTTAAAACCTGTTTTATCTTTTATTTCCGTTACAATATTTCTTCTGTCAAGCATTTCCTCCTGTCCTTGGGGCTGCGTCTCCGTGACTTCCGGTTTTCCTCCGCAGGGGTGGCGTCTGTGTCCTTCCAGCCTCTGGGGCCTTTCTCTCCTCATCGTGCTCGTCCATTTGTTTACCGTGGTCTTTCTCGGGTGGGCGGCTCTTCCACAGTCTGCTGGTGGTTAAGGACGAGGCGTGTGGCCAGCTGACTGGAGGCTGTGCCCACACAGACCTGTCCTCATCCTCGGCTTCTCTGTGGTCATTTCTGGAGCTGGACTCCACAGACAGGTCTCACAAGTTGTACCCAACTCTCTGGGAGCCCATGGACTGTAGCCCACCAGGCTCCCCTGACCATGGGATTCTCCAGGCAAGAAGACTGGAGAGGGTTGCCATGCCCTCCTCCAGGGGAATCTTCCCGACCCGGGGATGGAACCTAGGACTCCTGCATTGCCGGCGGATTCTTTACCGTCCAAACCAGCAGGGAAGCCCTCACCATGGTGGAGATGCTGAGTCTTGCACCCCCGTGGCTCTGGTTAACCCGGAGAGTGCTCCTCCTGTCCTCAGCTGCCCCAGCTGGCAGAGCGTCAGGGCTTCCGCAAGCGCACTGCGTGTGGCCCTCGGCCCCTGGTTTCTTTCCATGGCTGGTGTCTCCTCCTCTGGTTCCAGGCCTGGGCTTTGACGTTCCCTGGGGCTGACTGGCCACCTTCTCCATGGCCCCATCCTGCAAGACCTTGGCATGTAGCTGCCTGGCCACTGCCCTCTCCCTTCTCTCAGACCGTGCTGTGTCTCATGCTGGCCTCCGCTCCATTCTCGTGCCCTGTCCTGTGATGTCTAACAGGTCTGTGGCAACAGCTTGACTGAGACACAGCTCACACGCTGCACAGTTCACCCCTTAGCATACAGTTCAGGGGTTTTTGGTCTTTTCACAAGAGCTGTGTAACCATCTCCACAGTCAGTTGTGGGACCTTTCCATCACCTGAAAAAGAAGCCCTGTCTGTTGGTGGGAATGTAAATTGGTGCAGCTACTGTGGAAGACAACATGGTGGTTCCTTAAAAAGCTAAAGATGGGCTTACCATGTCCCCAGCAGTCCCACTCCTGGGCACGTATCTGCAGAAAACTAATTCAAAAACATACCCAGCCCAGTGTTCCTAGCGGCACCATTCGTAATAGTGAGGACATGGAAGCAACGCAAATGTCCACTGACAGATGAACAGATGAAGATGGCTCTTCAGTGCCGTCGCTTAGTTGTGTCTGACTCCTTGCGAACCCGTGAACTGCAGCACGCCAGGCCTCCCTGTCCATCATCAACTCCCAGAGTTCACCCAAACCCATGTCCATCAAGTCGGTGATGCCATCCAACCATCTCATCCTCTGCCGTCCCCTTCTCCTCCTGCCCCCAATCCCTCCCAGCATCAGTCTTTTCAGATGAGTCAGCTCTTCCCATCAGGTGGCCAAAAGACTGGAGTTTCAGCTTCAGCATCAGTCCTTCCAATGAATATTCAGGACTGATCTCCTTTAGGATGGACTGGTTGGGTTTCCTTGCAGTCCAAGGGACTCCCAAGAGTCTTCTCCAACACCACAGTTCAAAAGCAGATTACTCATCCATAAAAAATGAAATAATGCCATTTCCAGCAACATGGCTGGACCTAGAGATTATCACACTAAGTGAAGCAAGTCAGACAGAGAAAGACAAATACCCTACGATACCCCTTTACATGTAGAATCTAAAGTACAATATAGGTGAACTTATTTACAGAACTGAAACAGACTCACAGACGTAGAAAACAAGCTTGTGGTTATCAAAAGTGAAGGCAAGGGGAAGGAATAAATTAAGTGTTTGGGATTAGCAGATGCAAACTGCTGTATAAGAAGAAACGAACAGCAAGGTCCTACTGTATAGCACAGAGAACTATATCCAGTATCTTGTAATAGCCTGTAATGAAAAAGAATATGCATATATATGTAGACTGGATCCCTTTGCTGGACAGCAGGAAGTAACACAACATTGTAAATGAACTAACAACTATTATTACACTATTAACTAACACGACTATTACTATACTAGTAACAGAACTGTTAAAACTGTTAACTAGCACGATATTGTAAATTAAATGAGCAAAATAAAACGGAGTAGGAAAAAAAGCGCCTTTTAATATCTCACTCCCTAGTTCTCGGAATTCCCCAGCCCTAAGCCACCAGAAATCTACTTTTTGTCTTCATACATTTGCTATTTTTATCTTTTTAAAAATACTTTTAATGTCATCTTTGTAGGATTTCAGGAGGCAAAGGGAAAGAAACCCATTTAATGTCATCTTTGTAGGATTTCAGGAGGCAAAGGGAAAGAAACCCATGAATTCAGTCAGCATTCTTCCTCGGGAAGTTCTTGCCATTTATAAAACATTAAACTATAAAAAGATGCTGCTGTTTCTCTACTTCTGCGTTCTGAGGATTGACTGAAGTGCTCTTTGACAGACGTGGGAATTTCCTGCGTATTTCCTGTCTTTTCCCCCGCCTTTTTCTTTTTTTTAATCCCCTCTCTTGACCCAAACCTCTGGTCTCTTGGAAGGTGCAGTTCCTGAGTCCGGATGAGCGGCCTCCGTGTTCTCTTGGCTTCGGGAGCCCTCCGGTGTCTGCAGAGCAGTTGTGTGGGGTCGTTGACGTGGAGCTGGAAGGGCAGCCTCCGGGTCCAGGCGCCCGGGTACCGGGAGAGGCGCTGAGCTTGTGGAAATGGGTGTCCCTGTCAGTCCCCGAGCAGCGCTCACTCTGCTGTGTTCACTGGCCAGTCCAGCTTGCTCTTGGGCGGTGTGGAAAGTGGGCTTGTGACTCTGAGCCACTGGGATGGAGGCCGGCCCACCGACCTCTGTAAACGGTCACGGGCATGCGCCTTCGGGGTTGACAGCGGAGCTGCTGCCGGGGAGCCCGTCCCCCTTTCTCCTGGATTCCCGAGATGCCTTCCGAAGGCTTTGTGCCTCCCTCCGTCTTTGCTCGAAGAAGGGGAACGCCGCTCTGCAGAGCACGAGGTGCCTACAAGGTGGCTGCCTGCCGCGTCGGGGACACGCAGCTCACTCTTGCTTTGGCCTTTCTCGAAGCCCGGTCTCTCTCCCCGCTTCTCCCTAGCTTCTGTCAGAGTCCTGACTGGTGGGTGTGTGTTTAACTCGGACCCTCCTCAAGGATGGGGGCTCCCGGCGCCGGGGATGGTGCCGGCCTCCCGGGTCTGTCCTCAGCCCTCTGGGGGCCTGCTGAGCCGGGGCCCTGCGAACTATCAGTGGCCATGTGAACATGCTCCAGAGCTGTGGCTGGGCCCGGGTCAGGCCGGGAGGGGTGAGGTTGCAGCTTGTTGTCGTTCAGTCACGCAGCCGTGTCCGACTCTCTGTGAACCCACGGACTGTAGCCCGCCAGGCTCCTCTGTCCATGGGATTTTCCAGGCAAGAATTCTGGAGTGGGTTCCCTTTCCCTTCTCCAGGGGATCTTCCTGACCCAGGGATCGAACCCTGGTTTCTTGCACTGCAAGTGAATTCCTTGCTGCTGAGCCCCTGGAGATCGCAGGTAGTCTGTGGTTATCCTTGACTGGGAGGCCAGAGCTTCAAAATTAAGAGGAGGAGTGCTAGGAGGGTCAGAGATATGCTGAGGTGTTTACTTTCTGAGCTGAAAGTTTGCTGCCCTTTAGGGGGAAACTCCATTCCTTACCGTGTATGAACTCCAGGTGACCCACCAGTGGCTGATCCCTAGAGCAGGGCTTGAAGGCACATGTGTTCCAGGAAAGGGGCCAACATTTTGGAATGAGATGAGATACAGCAAGGAGCCAGGGCCTTCGCTCTGAACGGTACCCAGGAATGTCCCTCTTCCTCCTTTTTCTCCAAACCATCATCACCTCCAAACTACTTTACTTCCTTCTCTCAAGAACATTTCTACATTTTTCCTTTTTTACCTCCTTACTTTGTTTTCTTATTCTAACAAATAGACAAAGAGAGGAAGAAAATAATGCCTGTGTGTTTGGTATTTTTTCATACATATTGTTTACTACAGTAGTCTTACGATTTGGCAATTATTGTTCTCATTTTAAAGATGAAATTGAGGCTCTTCTTTGAGAAGAACCTGAGAAGTGGGTTCTTCGTCTTTGGCTAATGAAGGGGTGTGTGTGAGAGAGAGATTCTGGGTTAAGGAATAGCATGGCCCTAGGAGGAAAGCTGTGTGTGTGTCCGCAATCCTTGCAGACCTGCAGGAGGAGAGTGGCTGGGCTTTGACTGGCTGAGCTCTTTGGTGTCAGACGGAGGAATTTGGACTTCATGTGGAAGGTGGCGTGAGGATTTTTAATAGAGGTAAGCGAATGCATATGATTCTGCGGGAGACTCGGGGGTTCGATCCCCGGGTCAGGAAGGGATCGCCTGCATTGCAGGCAGATTCTTTACCACGTGAGCCACCAGGGAATGTCGTTTTAGAAAGATTAATCTGGCAGTTCTGAACCAGAGCTTGGAGAGCAGCACATTGTGTTTTTCTGGGTATAAGATGGGGTGGCCCAGAGAGAGGAGCAACAGAGATCATGACGGGTGTAATGTTGCCGAGGGGAAAGCGCAGGACCTGGTGAGAGAGAAGGATTTCGTGTAAAGATGAAGCACGTATGTTTGAGATGGTAAATTTTATGATAAGTGTGTTTTATCAGAATAAAAAAAAAATGAAATGTGTACCTTGTTTTGTTTTCCTGGCTGCGGCTTGTTAATTACATTGGCTTGGTGATATGTATGGATTTTAGTATTTGGTTAGGAAACTATACAGCATATAACATTTAAAGGGAAACAGTAGTTCCCATTCTAGCTGTTAACTTTTGGAATGGCAAAACTCGGTTACATGGTTACATTGTTTTTGCAGAAAAAAGGAAAGGCCAGCCTTATTAGAAGATACCTGAAGGATGGCGAAACGGGTAAACGATTCATTTCTTTCCATGTGACTCCGTACAACCAATTCACTAGGAGGAACTTGGTTCTATAGATTTTTTTTTTTTTGGCTACGTGGGATCTTACTTCCCTGACCAGGGATCCAACCCACACCCCCTACAGTGGAAACACAGAGTCTTGACCACTGGATTGCGTGGGAATTCCCCATATAGACTGCTGTTTTATACGGTAACCTTTCAGTAGTTCTGATGCGCACCTTGGGCATAAAGAGAAACCAGGTAAATCGCTGATTATCTCTGGCCACAGCCTGGTGCTGTCTGTGGTAGCAAATGATCATCTCCTTGGTTTTGTGTGCAAGGAAAGCATGGAGAATGCAAACTTGTGGAAACTCTATTTCTAATAAACTTAGGTTTAAAAGTCACTAAGCCGTCTTGATTACTCAGTGGCCGACCTTGAGGCAGCTTATCGGTAAGAGGATAAAATGGAAGACTAATCTTCACATATGCAGAGCTGTTATTTAAACACTTTAGGAATGATTTCTTGTTTGTAATGCCATTTGCTGGCGTTCTTTTGGGAGTAAAAGGGTAGAAGTACCATCTTCTCATCTCAGTTCCCTTCTCTGCATTTTGATACTCCTCCACTCTTGCCACTAGCTATTCATTATCTCTGTCTTTTTAAAAAAACAACAAACCCAAAAAACTCAAGTCCACGCTTTATTTAGAGTTCCTCAGTTTTTACCCGGTGTCTTTTTCTTTTGTCCCGGAAACCCATCCAGGGGATCACATTGCATTTAGTCATCCTGTCTCCTTAGACGCCTCTTGCTGACTTCCCTTGTGTTTTATGACCTTGACAGTTTGGAGCGGAGCTGCCTAGGTATTTTCTAGAAGGTCCCTCAGATGGGATTTGTCGGAGGCGTTTCCTGTAGTTCGGTTGGGGTCACGTGTTTCTGGGATAGCCTGGGGTTTTATCACATCAAGGGTACTTTTCTTTTTTTAGAAAAGCTTTTTATTTTGTATTGGGGTATAGCTGGTAAAGCATCCGCCTGCAGTGCAGGAGACCTGGGTTCAATCCCTGGGTTGGAAAGATCCCCTGGAGAAGGGAAAGGCTACCCACTCCAGTATTCTGGCCTGGAGAATTCCAAGGACTGTATAGTCCACGGGGTCGCAGAGAGTTGGACACAACTGAGCGGCTTTCCTTCACTCATTCATCGCCAGTTAACAAGCCGTGTTGCGATAGTTTCAGGTGAACAAGGAGCTCAGCCATACATACACATGTATCTGTTCTCCCCCAAACCCCGCTCCCATCCAGGCTGCAAGGGAATGCGCTTTCCGTATGACTTACACTGTTGATACTGACCTCGGTCACCTGGCCCAGAGTGTTTGTAAGGCTTTTGCACTGAGGAGTTCCTCTTTTTTCTCCTCTTTGCGTACTGTCCTTTTTGGAGGAGCATTGTTGAATGACTGGGGTATTACTCACCTCCATCAGGGGAGGGCATCTACGTAAACTAATTGCATTTCTTCTGCACAGGAGGTCTGTCTGCTTTTCTCCATTTTTCAGTTATTCACGTCACTTGTACCACTGATGAGTTTGTTTTATATTTCAGGTTATAATCCGGGATTGCTTCATTTGATGCTCACATTGTACCAGCTTGGGCCACTGGGGATGCTGTTGGTTCACCTCTGTTTCCCTTTAACATAACCCCCTCAGTGCAGCTTCTGTCTGTCTCATTTGGGAGCACTTCCTCATTTCTGGCCCTGCAGAATGCTCCAGGCTCATCTCGCGTGTTTCCTGCCCAGCGCTGGGATCAGCCTTTCTCCCAGGAGTGCTGGTCCCTTCCAGTGGAGCCCAGCGTCAGGAACCCTGGTCCTGGGGCTGCCCGCCCTCACTCACCCTGGTCTTGGGGCCGCCCGCCCTCACTTTGGTCTTCCCCAGGTGTCTGCCTCAGGGCTGGGTTCACTTCACAGGCCACATGTCTTCTTTTTCATCAAACCTTTCATACCCTTTCCCAGACCCGGTTTTTATAGCTGTCAGATTTTTAGACTGTATCAGGAGGAAATTGCTCCTTGGATGAGCAATCAAGCTGCTCTTATATATTTATTTTTTCAGTGTGTTTTCTTTTCTAGTATCAATACTGCATAGGAATCTGGCTACAAATTTAGACTGAATTTGGTTGGTGATACAGTTGGCCTGTGATTTGTGTCTTTTATTACAGTGTTTAAAAGGATTTTACAGATTCATGAACCTTAGGGAGATAGTTAAAAACCTATTAAAATTAAAATTTGAGCATTTGGTTTTATCAAGGCAAAATAAGCAGATGAAATAAAATGGACCCAGGAGCTTGAGGTTTGCATTTATCATTCCCAATTTAAGGTGCAGCTTAGACGGTGGAGAATGCCAGGGGTAGCAGATCCTTAGTGAAAGAGAGTAATTAAACTGTAGGCAAATGGAACAATATAAAATTCGTATCTTCTGGATGTGGTTTCTTCTCCATATTTGTCCTTCGTGGGAAACCCTGTCAGAGAACCTGTCTGAGCCCCGTCTTTCTTTGAAGTGTGCAGGGTCCGTTACCTGAGACCAAGACTTCTCTTCACTCTTGTCTTAGAACAGGTGGAGACAGACATTGTTTTCTGTTCCCCGCGTCGCATTAATTGTTAGTCACTGTTTTATTTTGCTCTGCTGACTTGAGACTCAAAACGTAGCTTGATAAAATCCTTGGGTCTCCCGTGGGGTGGCTCCCTTTCAGGGGTCCTGAGGGTCTGGAGAAGGCAGGTGTCACCCCATTCCGCGCCCGCCTTCTGCAGGGCACAGAGCTACAGGTCCTTTCGGGTGTGACCACCAGGCTTGCTGCTGCTCGGGGAGAGCTTCGCCCCCGGGGAGCGCCCGTCCAGAGTGTGGCTGAGGTTCGGGGCTGTAGGACTTGGGCAGGCTCCGGAGGGCAGTGCTGCTCTGGGCATCTCTTTGACCCCCCCTCCCTGGCTCTGAGCAGCTAGGTCATTGGTGCCTCGGCCTCATAATTCCAAACCCAGCTGCGGCTCACACCTCGGCCCGTGGGTTCTGTGCTGAACGCAGCAAGCCCTGATCTCTGACCACGAACCCCGTGGTACCAGTCCCCCTGCTGAGAGGGCTGCCCACTCCGCCCTCTTCCTCTCCTGGGTGCTCTGTGACAAGTAACCCTCAGCCGCACAGGTCTTCTGACTGTGCCTGCAGGTCTCTGGGCCAGTCATGGGATGAAAAGAGGAGGGACGTTTGTTGCAAATCTCTGAGCCCATCCTCCGTGTTTGAATATTACGCTTTTTGTCTGGTGTAAGATTGAAGACAAAAGGAGAAGGGGGCAGCAGAGGATGAGATGGTTGGATGGCATCACTGACTCAATGGACATGCGTTTGAGTAAACTCCAGGAGATGGTGAAGGACAGAGAAGCCTGCTGTATGCAATCCATGGGGTCGCAAAGAGTCGGACACGACCAAGCGACACAGTAACAGCAACCACGTATGGTCATGACAAGGTTCCCTCTAGACGCCCAAATAGCAGTCAGCCTTCCCCGCAGCCCTGGGCCCGGGGCATGCTGTCGTCTCCACTGCTAGGTGGAAAACCCAACCCAAAGACGCCAGAGAACACAGGGAATGTCGATGCTGAGACATTCCAGCTCATTCTCTTCATGAGGGTTTCCATCCCCAGAAACTGATTTATTTTAGGGAACAGTGTGGATGAGTTTTGCATGCTCTTGCTTATTGGCAACATGACAAGAATGTGGGTCAGTAAGCAGACCTCCTGGAGCTGCAGAGAGAAGTAAAGAGGAAATTCGTCATCCCGCTCCGGTGCCTGCTTTCGTCACTCACAGAACAGATGCTGCTTTCACAGCCAGTAAGCGAGCCGTGTGAGGAAAAGAACGTTTTCATAACGTAGACGTTGTATTAGAAGTCATCTTTTTTGTCGACTAGACATTAGCTCGTAAATATTTATAAAGCTGGGAGGGGCAGGGGGCTTAATGTAACTCTAATGCGTGATGGCAGCTACAGAATTGGTGGAGCCATTTGGGAAGTCATTCAGGCGTTTGTGTTTGCGGATCGGAAAAAATGACCTGTGGTTAGATCAGAATTTGGGAGCTGCAACATCCCTCTTTTTGGAGAGTTACAGTATTTACTAGCAGAGTAGAGGCTGCCCTGTAGAAAGAAACCTGTTCACCGTAGAAAAACCCAGCTCTTTTTAAGAACATTTTTCTTGGAGGATAGTTGTGTCACAGTGTTGGGTTAGGGAGGATAGTTGTGTTATGGTGTTGTGTTTTTTGCTGTACAGCAAAGTGAGTCGCACATGTATCAGAGTTGGTGTATTTCGGTGTTGCGTGTGTGTGAAAAGCCTAACGAGGTCCCTCAGAGCTAGTGACAGTGCCCCACAGCAAATGAAGTGCAGCCCATGAACCGCCTGTAACATGGTTAGTTCTGTGTTACACTTGGTCTCTTTATTTTGGGCCTCTCCTCATTCCTGGTTTACACATGGTAAAATTCTCTGGGTTTGACAAAGGTGTAGACGCGTGTGTCCACCCCCACAGTTGAGATGCAGAGCTGTTCCGTCACCGCTTGGGTCTCCTCCTACAGCCTGGATTTTTAACAGTGGTTTCAGGCGAGTGGAAAGGGTTGGGGAAGGAGCTGGGTGGAACTCGACCTTCCCAACAGTGGAGAGCTTGGCTGTGAAGGCAGTGTGCCCATGGACAGGGCACGAGGGTTGGGTTGCCAGATCGAGGTTGGGGGACGTTTATTCAGCTGGTGTTGTGTTAGTCACTCAGTCGTGTCCGACTCTTTGCAACCCCTTGGACTGTCGCCCACCAGGCTCCTCTGTCCACGGGATTCTGCAGGCAGGAATGCTGGAGTGGGTCACCCTTGCCTTCTCCAGGGGATCTGCCCACACCGGGGATGGAACCCGGGTCTCCTGCATTGCAGGCGGATTCTTTACCATGTGAGCCACCAGCTGGTAGGTAGAAGTATTAGAGGGCTTCCCTGGTCTCTCAGTGGTAAAGAATCCGCCTGCCAGTGAAGGAGACACGGGTTCCAACCCTGGCCTGGGAAGATCCCTAGGAGAAGGAAATGGCAACCCACTCCAGTATTCAACAGCAGCAGTAACAACAGCGGGGGTAACAGAAGTGGCCAAAAGTCCTGGAGCTGGGCAGCAAGCTGGTGGTGGGGACTGGCTTGGAAGGGCCAGCGGTGCAGGAGTGGGCAGGACCTGAAGGCAGGCGGCCCTGGGGCGGGGTCCTGCCTGTTGTCTGTGAAGCTGACTGGGGAGGAAAAAAGGAGGCGTGGAGTAGGCCGCGGGGGAAGGTTAGAAGTGGCCTGTGTCCCCTGGCTGGGTGGGAGTTAACAACGAGGGAGAGAGAGAGAGGGCTGTGGAGTGACACCGAGGAGCGCTCTGGGAGGAGAGGAGCAGGGGTCTGCTATAGTCCTCCCTGGAGCGAGCATAGTCCTCCCTGAGTGAGCGCGATCTTCCCCGGAGCGAGCACGGTCCTCCCCCGGGCGAGCGCGGTCCTCCCGGGAGCAGGCATGGTCCTCCCCGGAGTGAGCACAGTCTTCCCGGGAGCGGGCATGGTCCTCCCTGGAGCGAGCACGGTCCTCCCCGGAGCGAGCACGGTCCTCCCCGGAGCGAGCGCTGTCCTCCCCGGAGCTTGTGTGGTCCTCCCGGGAGCTTGTGTGGTCCTCCCCAGAGCAGGCGCGGTCCTCCCTGAGTGAGCGCTGTCTTCCCCTGAGGCCCCCTGGCAGCCACAGAACCAAGTGCAGGCACAGAGTGGCTTTTCCTGCACAGCAGGTGAAGTGCTTGGCGTTGAGGGGAGTGATCCAGGGGTTAGCGAGAGGAGCTTCTGGCAAAGGCTGAGGTTGGTGGGGACTGTTCCCTTCTGTTCCCAAGGGGCTGGGAAGGCAGGTGCTGGGAGGGCAGGGAAGGGCCTCGTGGGCGGGGCCTGGGGGGTGAAGTGAAGGGCTACCTCGGGCTGGGGCGGGCTGGGCTTACTCTTGTCTTTCCCAGAGTTGTGGCACAATCAAGTGCCTCTGTTCGTGTTTCCAGAAGCAGTTTGAACTTTCACATCAGCTGTTTTTCAAATCAGGAATATTAGGTACAGTGTTAAGTGAAGAAGAAGAAGCTGCCTTGGCCAGAGTATCCATATGTCAGCATTAATACAGTTTGGGCTTTCCATGTGGCCCAGCGGTAAAGAAGTCGCCTGCCGATGCAGGAGAGGCAGGTTCCATCCCTGGGTTGGGAAGATCCCCTGGGGAAGGAAATAGCTATGCAGGCCGGTATTCTTGCCTGGGACATCCTGTGGACAGAGGCGGCTGGCAGCTTGCAGTCCATGGGGTCCCAGAAGCGTCGGACACGACTTAGAGACAAACAGCAACATTGATAGCATCGGGGTTCAGGGAAACAAGGAGACGCCTCTTCTGGATAACTGCAGCTCTTTAAGTAGTTTCCTATTAGCTCATACAGAATTAAAACGTATATTCTGTTCTTTTCACCTTGTGTGTGAACTTTTGACGCGTGGGGAGCTGCCCTGGTGGAGGCTGTTTAGAAAGTGAAGTTCTCCTGGTCTCAGTGGTGGCATGCCGGGTTGAGGGTGGACCGCCCCCACTGGAAGGTGAGGGGCTGGGTGCTGCGTAGTCTGGGGTCGCACTTCCTCCCAGTGGCTGGAGAGAAGCCTTAGAGCTGCGTGGTGCCCTGACTAACTGTTCAGACCCACCCAGCGCCTGACGGGGGTGGAGTGATGGGTGGAGCTCTTCTCTGGGGCATTCTGGGGCTTGGGTGGGGCCTCCATGTGGCATGCACTTAAAAGACTCAGCAGCTCCATTTATTGCTGCTAATTTTTTCCCCCTCTAAGCTGTGCACACATAGCCATTAGAGTGTGTGTGTCTTTAAGTCACTTCAGTCGTGTCCAACTCTTTGTGACCCCATGGACTGTAGCCCACCAGGCTCTTCTGTCCATGGGATTCTCCAGCCAAGAATTCTAGAGTGGGTTGCCATGCCCTCCTCCAGGGGATCTTCCTGCCCAGGGACCCAGCCTGCATCTGTTGTCTCCTGCATTCGCAGGCAGGAGCTTTACCACGAGTGTCACCTGGGGGTCCGTGTGTGCGCGCACATGCATGCGTGTCACCTGGGAAGCTGCTGTGTGTGTGAAGCCTGTGTGTGTATGAAGCTCGTGTGCATGCGCGTGCGTGCGTGTGTCCAAAGCCCGTGTGTGTGTGTGTGTGTGTGTGTGTGCGCGAAGCCTGTGTGTGTGAAGCCCGTGTGTGTGTATGAAGCCCGTGTGCATGGGCGTGCGTGCGTGTGTCCAAAGCCCGTGTGTGTGTGTGTGTGTGTGTGTGTGCGCGAAGCCTGTGTGTGTGAAGCCCATGTGTGTGTGTGAGAGAGAGAGGAGTGTCTGCTGGGTTTTGGGGTCCAGTCTCCCTGTCTGCCCCGCATCCTCCGATTGGGTGTTTTTTTGTTGTTTATTTTAAACTCCACAAACTGGTGTCTGTTTCCAGCTGGTGTAGGGAAAGCGAGTGAAAAAACATGAGGCAGATTTGTGTAACTGAACCTGCTTAATGTTTGGGGTGGAGATGCAATGAGAAAATACTTTTCCCCTGATAAGCAGTTCAGAGTGAAGTGAGATACAAGGAAAACGGTCACTTGGGGGACAAGAAATGGGATTTTTTTCCCCTCATTTGTGGTTGAAGAGTTATCATGATAACTTTGGCCTTGAAAATGCCGAAGATGGAAAAGGGCTAGGGATGGAGGAGGAGCCCAGGGTGAGTCCTTGTGTGAGGGGGAAGGCAGGGAGGGGTTGGGAGGCAGAAGGTCAGGAGAAACCAATCCCTGCTTGTTTCTTTGAAAACACTGGAAACCTGCCTAGATCATGTTCCACAAAGAACAAATTAGATGTCATGCATTGTATAATGTGCATTATAAGAACTTCGTATATTTGAAGGAAAGAAGGTTAGAAATGAGAGTCAGATCCATTAATCTGTTGAATTATTTCTTTGAAAAGCACTTTGATGGCCAGAGAAATGCCAGGAAATAGTGACAAGCAGAGTTCCCCAAAAGGATAGCAGTCTTCTTTGAAAAGTTTGTGGAATATGGTCGAGGCGGTCTGCAGACTTTGGTTTTCTTTAGGATTATTATGACTTAGCATTTTATTGATTTTCATGAAAGAAGCTTAGTTTCTGCATTTACACGGGGAAGCCGACCTACTGTCCCCCAGACTGACTTCTGCATATTCATTTCGCAGGTGTATGTGTCTGGGGATTGTTTGAAGTTGGGTTCAGTGGTTACATGACGCCTGAGCCTTCTAAGCCGTCACCCTCTAGTTGGAAACTGGCAAATGGCTCCATGCATTTTTTTATTGCAAAGCATAAGAGGTATGACTAAGGGGTGAACAGGTTTTCCTTTAAGTTTTTCTTTTGATTTGATAAACTTTTGACTTTTCGCCAACAAAAATAAAATAGCTTACTACAATTTTAAGCGACTTTGGTAGGAAAGGAAGTGTGTTGTCTGTGTCGTAGGAGGAAATAGAGTGAGCACATGACAGACTTGAGCTCCTTCATTTTCCTTTTTTAGAAACAGGCCCAGCATCTTTCCACCAGACATTTTCAAGGTGAAAGGACATTCTCCATTAAGCACAAATGCAGTTAGTGAATTCTATGTTATTTATGTGGGTTTTAGTTCTAAATTAAAAGACAGTTAGTGCCTTTGAAGGAAGCTGTATTTCACAGGGTATAAATGAAACGAAAAACTTTTGTTGCAATAACTGAACCTAATTCTGTTTGAAAGTCAAGCTGTTGAGGGATTGGGAAGAGCAAATGAGATCTTTTTATCTTTTAAAAAAGATGACAGAGATTAATTTTTGCAAATGTTTTTTAAGCAAAAGGATCTATTTTTAAAACAGTACTTAGGAATTGCAGGAAGGAAACTTTCAAACATAAACTGTCTCTTGGAAATGAGACAGGAGTTAAAGCCGTCTTCGCCCCCCGAATGTGGAAAATTGGCTCTTGCCTTCCAGAATGTGGGACGGGCGAGGGTAAGAGGACAGTGTGATTGTGGGCATGAAAAACATTTCTGTGAACCAGAAGAGACGTGTGACGTTACAGAGAGCGGCGTTCGTGACACTGATGACACAACCTGAGAGAGCTGAGCGCCCCGCCGCCGGCAGCGCGGGTTTCAGGCGGGATGATGCACTTCCAGCGTCCGCCCTGCATTTTCACCTGACAGCCTGGATTCTTTCCGGGGACCCAGGAGAGCTGACTCTTACGGTTTAAAACCGCTGCTAATTCACTCTTACCTCTCCAGTGTCCCAGTACTTCATCCCCAAAGAGTTCCATCCCCAAGGATTCATTTGCTTCCTTAGAATGTACGTACACCTTAGGTGTTCAGAAGAACGGGGAGAAGGGCAGGTGTGGCTAGATGGCCACGGAGAAAGTTGCTTGCTCCTGCTTGGGAATGTCTCCTGGACCCCTTGGGGCATTTGCAGACATGAAGGTTCCTCTCGGGGGTTTTCCAGGTCTTCACTCTTTTCAGTCAGTTCAATTCAGTCGCTCAGTTGTGTCGACTCCCCGAGACCCCATGAACTACAGCATGCCAGGCCTCCCTGTCCATCACCAACTCCCAGAGTTTACTCAAACTCATGTCCATCGAGTCGGTGATGCCATCCAACCATCTCATCCTCTTTCACCCCCTTCTCCTCCTGCCTTCAGTCTTTCCCAGCATCAGGGTCTTTTCAGATGAGTCAATTCTTCACATCAGGTGGCCAGAGTATTGGAGTTTCAGCTTCAACATTAGTCCTTCCAATGAATATTTGATCTCCTTTAGGATGGACTGGTTTGGAGAAGGCAATGGCACCCCACTCCAGTACTCTTGCCTGGCAAATCCCATGGATGGAGGAACCTGGTGGGCTGCAGTCCATGGCGTTGCTAGGAGTCAGACACGACTGATCGACTTCACTTTCACTTTTCACTTTCCTGCATTGGAGAAGGAAATGGCAACCCACTCCAGTGTTCTTGCCTGGAGAATCCCAGGGATGGGGGAGCTTGGTGGGCTGCCATCTATGGGGTCGCACAGAGTCGGACATGACTGAAGCGACTTAGCAGCAGCAGCAGGATGGACTGGTTGGATCTCCTTGCAGTCCAAGGGACTGTCAAGAGTCTTCTCCAACACCACAGTTCAAAAGCAGTAGTTCTTCAGTGCTCAGCTTTCTTCACAGTCCAACTCTCACATCCATACATGACCACTAGAAAAACCATAGCTTTGACTAGACAAGTCTTTGTTGGCAAAGTGATGTCTGTTCTTGTAATGTCTCACTCCTTTAGTGGCGCAGATAGGAAAGATAGCCGGCTGTGTGGTGGGCGACATCCTGCCCGACGGCGAGGCTTGCTGCTGGTGTGGCTGCCGCGTGTGGCCTCCGTGTGTCCGTGCACTGGGGGTGCCCACCGCGTGTGAACGGGAGGGGCCAGTGGAGGCGTGTGTTGCTCTTGTAGGTGCCCGCCGCCTGCCTGCGAGCCGCGCTGCCCACGCGACCTGCCGGCCACCTGGCACGTTTTGTTTCATGTAGTGACCTTTTTTTTTTTTTTTCCTTATAGTTGTGTGTTCTGGGTCACCCACCCACTGAGTAGTTCTTTTCTTCTTTTTGTTCCTGAACTGACTGCCCTCTGGGGTGAACAGTGTGAAACCTGATGACGTCTTTTACTCACCAAAACCAGAAAGAGAAGAAGGCAAATGACATGAATCCCATGTAGCCGTAAAGGAAGGTTGGAGGGCCGTGGTGGAGCCGAGCCGCTGCCGGGGCCTTCCAGAGCCTGGGTCCCAGCCCTGGATAAACGGTGGCGTGGGAAAGCCACCTTTTAGCCCCATTCAGCTCCAGTCGGGACTTGGGGTGGTTCATGAGTCTGTGTCTTGAATTCTCTCGAAACCGATGTGCAAACGTGGATTGTCATGGCTGGTGAAGACAGACCACAGGGATGCTTCGCTAACGGTGGTCTCATTGCGACTGTTACATTTATAAAGGCAAAATAATGCTTAAAAATGCAAGTGGTGACATTCAGGGATTATTCCTAAGTGGGCGGACTCTTAAGTGGATTTATTGTCTGACAGATGGGTTTTTCACTCCCCATATTTTGCAGTTCAAGTTCATTGGAAAAAGAAAATCATTATATCAGACGTCCTCGTTAGAGCTGGCTTCTTGTAGATGTTTTCGCGTCATCATCTGCCTGGAAGTGTTGCACTCTGATCGGTGGCGGGGGGCGGCAGGGGGGATTCACTGTTCCCTGTCTGGATCTGCAGGCGCCTATCTGTCCATCTGTGAGAGAAGAGGCTCAGAGTGTTCTCTCTGGGCTGAGCAAGACCATCTAGAGAAAAGTATGTGTGGCTTCTGAGACATAAGTGAGCTGAAAGAGATTTATTCTTCAGCTCCTATTGAACCCTAAGTGTTTATTTCAACTTCAACAGTAGTTTTTCCCAGCGAAATTCTTTGTGAAGTGTTTGGGTGGGTCCCAGAGTGAGTGAATATTGCTGAGGGTGTCTTAGCACCTGATGATGGATTTACGGTTAATGTGAATTTTCACGGGTATGTGTATATTGTTGCCTGAGTAGAGATTCTGCTGTGATCCTTGTATAGTTATTTTTTATTAGGAGTGCAGGATTTTTTTTTTTTAACAGATTATACAAGAAAAAAAATCATTAAATACTTCAGTAAAAAATGTAAGACAGGGTCTCACTGATATAAAGCAAATATAAAAGAAGAATGACGTAATAAATATTGACGGGGAAATAGCCATTCTTTTTCTTTTTCTTTTATTTAAGATCTTTCATCTGTTCTCATTCATGGGCTCCTCTCTCTGTGTTTTGCTGTGTTAAGTCGCTTCAGTCATGTCTGACTCTGCGACCCTATGGATGGTAGCCCACCAGGCTCCTCTGTCCAGTGGGATTCTCCAGGCATGAACACTGGAGTGCGTTGCCATGCCCTCCTCCAGGGGATCTTCCTGATCCCAGAGGTCGAGCCTGCGTCTCCTGCATTGGCAGGTGGATTCTTTACCACCAGCTCCACCTAGGAAGCCCCAGGAGAGTCTGCTGCTGCTGCCGCCAAGTCACTTCAGTCGTGTCCGGCTCTGTGCAACCCCATAGACGGCAGCCCACCAGGCTCCCCCGTCCCTGGGATTCTCCAGGCAACAACACTGGAGTGGGGTGCCTTTTCCTTCTCCACCAGGAGAGTCTCAGATCAGTTCAGTTCACTTCAGTTGCTCAGTCGTGTCCGACTCTTTGCGACCCCACGAATCACAGCACGCCAGTCCTCCCTGTCCATCACCAACTCCCGGAGTTCACTCAAACTCATGTCCATCAAGTCGGTGATGCCATCCAGCCATATCATCCTCTGTCGTCCCCTTCTCCTCCTGCCCCCAATCCCTCCCAGCATCAGAGTCTCAGTTCAGTTCAGTTCAGTCTCTCAGTCGTGTCCGACTCTTTGCGACCCCATGAATCGCAGCACGCCAGGCCTCCATGTCCATCACCAACTCCCAGAGTTCACTCAGACTCACGTCCATCGAGTCAGTGATGCCATCCAGCCATCTCATCCTCTGTCGTCCCCTTCTCCTCCTGCCCCCAATCCCTCCCAGCATCAGCGTCTTTTCTAATGAGTCAACTCTTTGCATGAGGTGGCCAAAGTACTGGAGTTTCAGCTTTAGCATCATTCCTTCCAAAGAAATCCCAGGGCTGATCTCCTTTAGAATGGACTGGTTGGATCTCCTTGCAGTCCAAGGGACTCTCAAGAGTCTTCTCCAACACCACAGTTCAAAAGCATCAATTCTTCGGCACTCAGCTTTCTTCACAGTCCAACTCTCACATCCATACATGACCACTGGAAAAACCATAGCTTTGACTAGACGGACCTTTGTTGGCAAAGTAATGTCATTGCTTTTTAACATGCTGCCTAGGTTGGCCATAACTTTTCTTCCAAGGAGTAAGTGTCTTTTAATTTCATGGCTGCAGTCTCCATCTGCAGTGATTTTTGGAGCCCCCCAAAATAAAGTCTGACACTGTTTCCACTGTTTCCCCATCTATTTGCCATGAAATGATGGGACCAGATGCCATGATCTTTGTTTTCTGAATGTTGAGCTTTAAGCCAACCTTTTCACTCTCCTCTTTCATTTTCATCAAGAGGCTTTTTGGTTCCTCTTCACTTTCTGCCATAAGGGTGGTGTCATCTGCATATCTGAGGTGATTGATATTTCTCCCGGCAATCTTGATTCCAGCTTGTGTTTCTTCCAGTCCAGCGTTTCTCATGACGTACTCTGCATAGAAGTTAAATAAGCAGGGTTACACTATACAGCCTTGACGTACTCCTTTTCCTATTTGGAACCAGTCTGTTGTTCCATGTCCAGTTCTAACTGTTGCTTCCTGACCTGCATACAGATTTCTCAAGAGGCAGGTGAGGTGGTCTGGTATTCCCATCTCTTTCAGAATTTTCCACAGTTGATTGTGATCCACACAGTCAAAGGCTTTGGCATAGTCAAGAAAGCAGAAATAGCTGTTTTTCTGGAACTCTCTTGCTTTTTCCATGATCCAGCGGATGTTGGCAATTTGATCTCTGGTTCCTCTGCCTTTTCTAAAACCAGCTTGAACATCAGGAAGTTCACGGTACACTTATTGCTGAAGCCTGGCTTGGAAAATTTTGAGCATTACTTTACTAGCATGTGAGATAAGTGCAATTGTGCGGTAGTTTGAGCATTCTTTGGTATTACCTTTCTTTGGGCTGGAATGTAAAAGTAGGATGTCAAGAAACACCTGGAGTAGCAGGCAAATTTGGCCTTGGAATGCGGAATGAAGCAGGGCAAAGACTAATAGAGTTTTGCCAAGAAAATGCAGTGGTCATGGCATCAGAGTCTAGGTGTCTACAAATGGCTGAGGCTGATTCTATGTTGAAAGTTGCCTGAAGGTCTTCTCTGGTGTCCAGTGGTTAAGTCTTAGCCTTCCAGTGCAGAGGATACAGGTTCGATCCCTGGTCGAGGTGCTAAGATCCCACATGCCTCCTGGCCAAAAAGTAAAACAGAGACAATATTGTAATGAAGTTAGAAAAACCTTAAAAAATGGTCCACATGAGAAGAATCTTAAACCAGTTGCCTGGAGCCAGCCCTGGGCCTCGCCGCCTCTGACGCTGGTTGCTGCTTGAGCCCGCGTCCTCCTCCTCCTCCAGTTTCTTTCTCCCTCTACTCCTTCTCTTCAGTCTCTTGTTCTCCGCCCTGCTTCCCGCCTTGCCTCGCCTTCCTGGTGGCTGACCTCTGCCCCGTCGCAGCAAGGAGCCGCCTCAGGGAGATGCCCTCACTGCCCGAGGGCCGCAGCGCTGGGGTCGAGGCCTGCTCCTGTTGTACCTCCTGTGTTCTGAGCTGTGTGTCCGCTTAGTTATGTGGCGTTTATGGTGCAAAGGCGAGTGAGACGTTGCCCGTCTCAAGGCAGCTAGCAGGCCAGTAGGTAAGAAGAGACCAGTACTCACACGGTGTAGTCTGTACAGAAAATAGATGGGGTGCTCCGGGGGTTCAGGGAGGAGGAAGAACCGCTCCCCCCCCATAGTATAAGGGCTCCTTGTGAAGACCCCAAGCAGTTTGTGTATTTAAATATCCTTCTTCTCTAGTTGGGGGCTTCCCAGGTGGCGCTAGTGGTAAAGAACCCGCCTGCTAACGCACGAGATGTAAGAGATTTCAGGTTCGATCCCTGGGTCGGGAAGATCCCCCTGGAGGAGGGCACGGCAACCCACCCCAGTATTCTTGCCTGGAAAGTCCCACAGACAGAGGAGCCTGGCGGGCCCCAGTGCACGGAGCTGTAGAGAGTTGGACATGACTGAGAACACATGCGCCTCTTTAGTTACGGCTGTGACTGTTCACGTCCCTGAAACCCTGCACCTTCCTTGAAGCCGCATCGTCCAGGGCTCTGAGGTATTAATGGAAGCACTTCTTTACAGGCCGTTGTCTACCCTGACCTAGCCTGGGTGCCGAAGAGCTCCCTCTCCTGGGCTCCGTCCCGCCCTTGGGTCCGTGTTGCTGCATACTGGGAATTGATTTCGTGGAGGACCTTTCTCAGCTGCCACAACCACTCGCATGGCTGTGTTGACTGAGCGGTGATTAGGAGACAGATATGTGTTCCCTTAACCAGCAAAACCACCAGACTAGGGAGTAAGGTGGAAGAGACGCTATACTTTTCCGGTGGGAGAGTATTCTTTTCCCCCTACCATCATGGGGAGAATTCGGATTAAATAAAAATAGATAGAATGAGCTCCTTGGGGATTTTTAAAAATCTCAGATGGAACTTAATAGTAGAAGGCCTATGCTGGCTTGGGATGCTCACTTCTGTGGATGACTTGAAATCTGTAATTGTTTTTTTTGGCCTGTATTTCTTTTAATGTGATACCCCAGATCTGACAGTTACTATATTAGGGATAATTTTGCCTGTAGAATGAAATGCTGTAGCTTTTTGTGAAGACAAGGAGACGAATCCAACGATGAGCAATATTTTCTGGTTGTTCGCCCAGAACCTGTTCTTTGTGGTTTAATCGCTTTGATCTGCTTGTTAGAGAGGCTCCACACTGGCTGTGCTGCACAGCGTTTAGGAGGAATTGCTTCAGAGTTGGAATGATGGATTTATATCTCTTCTCGAGCTGTTCGGCCACTTTGGCTCAGCGTCCCGACTTTATAATAAGGGCACATGGCGACTTGCCGTTTCACTGGTGGTCATCCCTGCGTGGGTGTGAATCCTACGGGGACGTTTGTCTGAGCGGGGCATTGCTGACGGAATCGTTTTCTGCTCGTTTCACAGAACGTCTGATCCAATCCATGGCCATGGGGGATATGAAGACCCCCGACTTTGACGACCTACTCGCAGCGTTTGACATCCCCGACATGGTCGACCCCAAAGCAGCCATCGAGTCTGCGCACGACGACCAGGAGAGCCACATCAAGCAGGGCGCCCAGGCGGACGACGACTCGCACGCGCCGTCCTCCTCGGACGTGGGCGTCAGCGTCATCGTGAAGAACGTCCGCAGCATCGACTCCTCGGACGGCGCCGAGAAGGACGGCCACAACCCCCCCGGCAACGGCCTGCACAACGGCTTCCTGACGGCCTCCTCTCTCGACACGTATGGCAAGGAAGGGTCGAAGGCCCTGAAGGGAGACGTGCCTACCTCAGAGGCGACCTTAAAGGACTCGGCCTTCAGCCAGTTCAGCCCCATCTCCAGCGCGGAGGAGTTCGACGACGACGAGAAGATAGAGGTGGACGACCCCCCGGACAAGGAGGACCCGCGCGCGGGCTTCGGAGCGAACGTGCTGGCGGGCTCGGGCCCCCAGCAGGACTACGACAAGCTGAAGGCGCTCGGGGGAGACGGCGTGAGCAAGGCTGGCGTCCCAGTGCCTGGCGGCCTGGAGAAAAGCAAAGTCGTCAAGAGGGAGACGGAGACAAATTCTCTAAACCTGGGCGTTTATGAACCTTTTAAAGTCAGAAAGATGGAGGACAAGCTGAAGGAGAGCTCTGAAAAGGTGCTGGAGAACAGGGTCCACGAGGGGAAGCTGGGCTCCGAGAAGAACGACGCTGGCCTCGGTGGCCCAGCGCCGTCGCGGACCAAGCCGTCCTCCAAGCTCTCATCCTGCATTGCCGCGATCGCGGCGCTCAGTGCGAAAAAGGCCGCCTCCGACTCCTCTAAAGAGCTGGCGACCACCTCCCGGGAGTCCTCTCCGTTACCAAAGGACGTCAACGACAGCCCTCGAGCCACCGAGAAGTCTCCCGAACCCCAGAGCCTCATCGATGGGACGAAGAAAGCGTCCCTTAAGCAGCCGGACAGTCCCCGGAGCGTTTCCAGCGAAAACAGTAGCAAGGGGTCGCCAGCCTCCCCCGCGGGGTCGACACCAGCAATCCCCAAAGTCCGCATCAAGACCATCAAGACATCTTCTGGGGAGATCAAGAGGACTGTGACGCGCGTGCTGCCCGAGGTGGACCTCGAGGCGGGCAGGAAGCCCTCGGAGCAGGCGGGGCCGGTGGTGGCCGCGGTGACCTCGCTCCTGTCGTCCCCCGCCCCGGCCGCCGTGCTTGCCTCCCCGCCCCGGGCACCCCTGCAGTCCGCAGTGGTCGCCAACGCCGTGGCGCCTGCTGAGCTGACCCCCAAGCAGGTCACCATCAAGCCCGTGGCGACCGCCTTCCTCCCAGTGTCGGCTGTGAAGACGGCCGGCTCGCAAGTCATCAACCTGAAGCTGGCCAATAACACGACGGTCAAGGCCACGGTCATCTCCGCCGCCTCCGTGCAGAGCGCCAGCAGCGCCATCATCAAAGCCGCCAGCGCCATCCAGCAGCAGACCGTGGTGGTGCCGGCCTCCAGCCTGGCCAGCGCCAAACTCGTGCCAAAGACCGTGCACCTCGCCAACCTTAACCTCCTGCCTCAGGGCGCCCAGGCTGCCTCCGAGCTCCGCCACGTGCTCACCAAGCCTCAGCAGCAGATCAAGCAGGCGATAATCAGTGCCGCGGCCTCGCAGCCGCCCAAGAAGGTGTCACGGGTGCAGGTGGTGTCCTCCCTGCAGAGCTCCGTGGTGGAGGCTTTCAACAAGGTGCTGAGCAGCGTCAACCCCGTCCCAGTCTACGTGCCCAACCTCAGCCCGCCTGCCAGCGCGGGCATCACCTTACCCACCCGCGGCTACAAGTGCTTGGAGTGCGGGGACTCCTTCGCGCTGGAGAAGAGCCTGAGCCAGCACTACGACAGGCGCAGCGTGCGCATCGAAGTGACCTGCAACCACTGCGCCAAGAACCTGGTGTTCTACAACAAGTGCAGCCTGCTGTCGCACGCCCGCGGGCACAAGGAGAAGGGCGTGGTGATGCAGTGCTCGCACTTGATCTTGAAGCCGGTGCCGGCGGATCAGATGATCGTTTCCCCGTCAAGCAATACGCCCCCCTCGTCGTCCAGCCTCCCGAGCTCCGCGGGCACCGGCGCGCACACGGTCACCAAAATCCAGCCTGGCATCACCGGGACGGTCATATCGGCCCCTTCCAGCACGCCCATCACCCCCGCCATGCCCCTGGATGAAGACCCCTCCAAGCTCTGCAGGCACAGCCTCAAGTGTTTGGAGTGTAACGAAGTCTTCCAGGACGAGACGTCGCTGGCCACCCATTTCCAGCAGGCTGCAGATACGAGCGGACAAGTAGAGTATCATTTACATTTCGGTGTTTCGGTGATGAATCTGTAGTAGCCTTGAGCTCTCTATCCGATGCCGCTCACTTCAGGGGTGGAAGCTCAGCTAGATGAGGGGCTGGCTGTGAGTGTACGTGTATACATGTACACACGCACGTGAGAGAGAGGATTGTTTTCATGGAGCAATGTTCAAATGTAATTTTACGTACAAGTCGGTTTGGGGGAAAAGGATTCTTTTAGACAGATAGAAACTCTGTGTACTAGTTGCGCTACGGCATCTTAGATTTAGGGCAGGTGAAGGCGGTCCTAATTGATGGGTCACTGGCGTTTACGTCGGAAGTCTGAGCTCTGACAAGTGATAGTGTCGTGACGTATTAAGTGTTGAAGTCAGGCTGATCCCCACTGACTCCTTTATTAGCGACCATCTGGGGATTTAAAAAATTCCTGTCGTCGTTTATAATTACTGTCTTCTGTAGTTAAACACACCCGGTCGGTACCCACTTTTAAGGCGTTTCTGCTTAATGTTGGTCTAGTGTGTTCAGTAATGTTCTCCAGTGCAGCAAATTTAAGCTACAAATGGAAAACGCATCTCTGTTTAAATAGAATACCTCTGCGTTTGTTTGTGGCATTTTTGCTTTGTGTTTTTGTGGTGGCGTGTAGGTTGGTGTTGGTGAGGTGCATTTCCCAGTGGACATCGGCTAGCGATTCTACGTCTGTCATTTTGCTTCTGTCCACGAGGTAGCTTCTGGGCAGTCGTTAAATGTGTCTCACTATAAATATCTGATAGCTGTCATCTGGAAGTCACTGGGCCTGTTGTATGAAACTCACTCAAGCTAGAGAGAGAGAGCAAGGGATTCATTGTCCAAACTGGAAACTTGTAAATTTGGGAGGAGCCCCAGTTTGAGCTGATAGAGTCTTGTTTTTGAAGCCCCGGTGGAAAACTGACCTTTTCCTCTATTTTGTCTCCACTATCTCATTGACGAGGTTCATGCCGTGGTTCAGACTTTTGGTTCTGTCAACCACGATCAGTTCTCTGAGGTCAATGACTGCGCTAAGTTCTTTGTATTAATAGGATTTGAGTTTGGGGAACAAAAGATGAAGCATGCCTCAGTGATTTTTTTTTTTCCTCTGGACGTTCAGTTGAGTGGAAGTGGAGATGATAAAGAGTTTCGAGAACATTCTCGCGGCAAGGGCACTGGACGTTGTGTGTTTGATTGTGTCTGACAGTGAAGCACTTCGTCAGAGTGACGCTGGGTCAGGAAGGGGTGACGAGGGGCAGGACCCCCAGTGCGTCCTGGAGAGAGGGCCTAGGTCCCATCTGGGTCCTTCTTCTCTTGTTACCATTTCATCAAAGAGGCAGTCTTCTCTCTGCATCTTAAGAGGATGCAGTTTAAAAAAAGAGCGGTTCCCTCGGTGGAGTACGTCCTGGCTCCGGTGCGGGGGACTGTCGCTTGGAGGGGCTGGCTCAGGGCGGTCTGCTCCCTTCCAAGGCGGGAGGAGGCCGCTGGCAGAAGATCGGGATTCTCCTTCCCTGTTTTCCGCCCGTTTTTTGTCTCTGTGTAACCACGTAGGCTCAGGAGCCAGCCCAGGGTTGGGGGAAGCCCCTCCACCACGGCCCGGGGTCTGCACACCCATGGACAGCCTGGTCTCTTCAGTAGCCTTGCTAGCCTGGGGGAGCTGCTCCCCTTTGTGAGTTCCATCAGTGCCCCCCGCCCCCCCTGAGTCCCCCCGAAGCCCGAGGCAGCCCTGCACCTCCTGCTAAACCAGCCTCAGTGTGGTGGGCAGTGGCAGGCAGGGCTGAAGACAGCAAGGACAAGGGAGGAAGGAGAAAAGTTCCCGTTTCATCTTCTCCAGTTTGCTATTCCCACGACCAGTGGCCGCGGCTTACAGCTGGTAAAGTTAAATTTGAGTGAGGTCAGAAGCCCACCTGGATGAACTGTTGGCCCCCGGGAGGAGGGCACTCGGCTCAACTTCTGAATTTTGCAGGAAGATCCAAAGGCGAAGCTCAAGTCCAGTCTTTCCGAGCGCCTCTGTCCATGCTCCCTCCTGTCTCTCCATTGGCCTCCCTGTTTCTCGGTAACTCGTGGGTGAACGGAGCCAGAGGAGGCCGCATCCCTCCCCGAGGGCCAGACCGGTGCAGGGTTGCTGCCCAGGCCGCCTCCCTAGGGCTGCACAGCAGCCGCAGAGATTGACGTGTGTCCTGGGGCTCCCCAGCCTCTGGGATCTAATGCCTGATGATCTGAGGTGGGGCTGATGTAAGAACAATATGAAGAAACTGCACAATAAACATGATATACTCGAATCATCCTGAGACCATCCCCACCCCCGACCCCGGCCAGTGAAACACTTGTCTCCACGACGCTGGTCCCTTGTGCCAAAAACATCGGGGACCGCTGACTCATACAGCAGACTTCCTCTGAGTCATACAACAGACTCCTACACTGACCCTGGTTCGCCTGGATTCAGGAGGCTAAAGGGCATGGCCTCAGGGCCCTAGCTCTCTCCTTTCTTCGGGTGCTTTCAGCAGACCTGGAGAGAGGTGCTGGGTGCCTGGCAGCGGGAGTATTCCTTTCCTGCCTGCCTCCTGTTCTTGCTTTCTCCTGCCCACCTCTTGCCGCGGTACTTTAAACAGCTTGGTTGAAACTGCTGAACGTGCCCTGTGCTCGTGGCTTGAGTCTTCTCCAGTCACTTCGTTTTTAAATTAAGCTTTTCATTTTGAGATAATTGTGGATTCAGGTAAGCAGCAGTAGAGAGGGGCCCTGTGTGCCCTTCACCCAGTTCTCCCCAGCGGCAGCGTCGTGCAGAGTAACTGTCCAGCAGTGCCCTGTCCAGGCCGCTGTCAACACGTAGAGCCTTGCCGTGACCATAAGGATCATTCCTGCTGCCTTTTGATTTATCGTGATTACTGGTTTTTTTGTTTGGCCATGCTGGGTGTTTGTGGCAGCGCGGGGTCCTCTTGTTGCGGAGCACGGGCTCTAGAGTACTTGGGCTCAGTAGCCTGGCACCTGGCTTTTGTTGCCCTGTGGCCTTTGGGATCTTAGTTCCCTGCCCAGGGATCGAATGGGTGTTCCCGCATTAGAAGGCAGATTCTTAACCCTGGACTGCCAGGGAAGTGTCCATACTGGCTTTTTAGAGCCACAGCCACCTTCCTCCCTTGCCTACCTCATTCTTAACCCTTAGGAACCACTGATTTCTTCTCCATTTCTATAAGTTTGTCATTTGGGGATTGTTATAAAAATGGAGCCCTACCATATGTAGCCTTTGAGACTGGCTTTTTTCACTCAGCGTAATTCCCTGGAGATTCATCCAGGCGGCTGGATCTACCACTTCTTATTGCTGGGTCTCATTCTGTCGTATGCTCCTGCCACGAGGTGTCCACCCCGTCCAGTCACTGAGGGCGTCTGCGTTGTTCCCAGTTGGGGCTGTTATGAATAAAGTTGCCGCAAACATTTGTCTGCGGGCTTTTGTCTGAACATAAGTTATCATCTCTCAGGGATGAAACTCCTTTGTGTGCTGGGCGGTGTGGTAGCTGCATATTTATGTTCTTAAGACATTCTTCTCCGCAGTGGCTGTACAATTTTACATCTCAAGAGCAGTGTACGAATGACCTCTTTTCTCTACCCCCGCACCAGCATTTGGTGGCGGCGTCATTCTTATTTTCACCATCCTGACAGGTGTGTAGTGATGTCTTGTGGTTTTAATTTGGGTTTTCTCCGTAGCGAATAATGTTGAGCATCTTTCTACATTTATCTGCCATCTGCGTATCCTTTTTGGTGAAATGTCTCTTCCTGTCTTTTGTCCATTTTCTAATTAGTTTTTTTGTTTGTTGTTACTGTTGCGTGTTAAGAGTTCTTGATATATTTTAGACACTGGTCCTTTGTTGGTATGTGGTTGCCTGTCTTTTCCCCCAGTCTGTGACTTGACTCTTCATCTTGTTAGATCTTTGACAGAGTAAATGTTTTTAACTTTGACGAAGTCCCATTTATCGGGTTTCTCTTTTATGGCTTGTGCTTTTGGCGTCACGTCTAAGAACTCTGCTCTAGATCCTGAAAACCTTCTGTTTTTTTTCTAAAGATGTCTTTATGATTTACGTTTAAGTTTGTGATCCATTTTGGGTTACTTTTTGCATAATTTGTGAGACTTCGGTTGGGGTTTCTTTCCCCCGTGCATGTCCTTTTTCTCAGGTGCGGTGATGCTAGTAATAAAGAACCCGCCTGCCGACGCAGGAGGCCGAAGAGCTGGGCTCCATCCCTGGTCGGGAAGGTCCCCTGGAGGAGGGCATGGCGGCCCACTCCAGTATTCCTGCCTGGAGAAGCCCACGGACAGAGGTTAGTCACTAAGTTGTGTCTTACTCTTGCGACCCCGTGGCCTGTATGCGGGCCGTCCGGCTCCCCTGTCCATGGGATTCTCCAGGCAAAATACTGGAGTCGGGTGCCGGGTGGGCTGCATTCATAGGGTCGCACAGGGGAGACCCAACCAGCCCACCCTAAAGGAGATGAGTGCTGGGTCTTCATTGGAAGGACTGATGTTAAAGCTGACACCCCATATTTTGGCCACCTGATGCGAAGAGCTGACTCATTTGAAAAGACCCTGATGCTGGGAAAGATTGAAGGCAGGAGGAGAAGGGCACGACAGAGGATGAGATGGTTTGATAGACATGAGTGTGGGTGAACTCCGGGAGTTGGTGATGGACGGAGGCCTGGCGTGCTGCGGTTCATGGGGTCGCAAAGAGTCGGACACAACTGAGCGACTGAACTGAACTGAACTGAACTGAACTGAACTGAAGCGACTTAGCACACATTTGTCCGAAAGGCTGTCTCTCCTCCATTGAGTTGCCTTTTTTGTGCTTTGTCAGATGTCATTCGGGCATGTTTGTGGGTGCTTGTTGGAACCCAGTCAAGGATCTCTCTTTCTGTTGACACGGGCTGGGGCTGTCCGTGTGACGCCCCCTCTCACCCTGCGTGTTACACGCTCCGGCTCTGGAGGCTTGGCCCGTGTCGTGGGGTGAAGGAAGGCTTGGTGGCGTTCGCGGAGCCTGCCTTGAAGGTCGCTCCTCCTCTCGTGCGTGCTGTGTGGATGGCGTCTCCACAGCAGTGACAGCCCTGAGCGCTGCTTTACTGCTAACCTGCCGTGGGCTCCACGAAGCCCCGGCAGGCCCTGCCGAGAGCTGGGTGGGCGTTGTGGCTTAGCTCCAGGCCCTCTTCACCCTGTGTCCTGCTGCCCCCAGTCTGGATCCCAGCCGTGACCCCACGGTACGTCAGGCCCTGCCTGCATAGGTCGGCCCTTCTGAGGAGGGCAAGCCTCCAGGCCGGGGTGTGAGGTGGAGAGTCTGGGTGGACCAGCCCCTTCCCAGTCACCCTGACCCATCTGGTGCAATAGGAAGGGGGCACCGGGTACTTCTAACACTGGTGAATTTGCCCCTGGTTGCTTCACTGTGTCCAACTCTGCGACCCCATGGACTGTAGCCCGCCAGGCTCCTCTGTCCCTGGGATTCTCCAGGCAAGAATACTGGAGTGGGCTGCCATTTCCTGCTCAGGGGATCTTCCCGACCCAGGGATGGAACCTGCCTCAGGGCAGCAGGAGAAAGGGAGTGAGAGAGGGGCTGGAGAAGCTTCCCTCTGCTCCCTGAGGTAGTTAAGAGGCCACAACTGTAGTTTCAGTCGTTGAAACTTAAGTGTCCTGGAATGTCATTGCTTCTCCTCCTGGTAAAAACCACCATTAAATTTAGCGCAGTCTGGGTCGGAAGTACACATTACGGCCTCCGGATCGCTGAGATCGGTTTTCTTCCTGCAGACTCTGCATCAGCCGCAGAGTCAGAGGCGCCGTGTCCTCTCCCTTTTGCTTTACAGCTGAGGAAACATACGCCCGATTAGTGGCCAGCTCAGCACTCAAGGCAGGATTTCTTTATTGCTAGTTGTTCTTCTGGTTTGTCATGCTGACACAGAAGCACAGGACTTGAGTCGCAGGCACCGTAGGAGTCTTATGAGAATAAACTCGGGTTGATGTCCACAGTGAGGGCCTCCCTGGTGGCTCAGTGGTAAAGAATCTGCAATGCAGGAGACCCTGGTTCAGTCCCTGGGTCGGGAAGATCCCCTGGAGAAGGGAATGGCAACCCACTCCAGTACTCTTGCCTGGAGAATCCCATGGACAGAGGAGCCTGGCGAGCTACAGTCCATGGCGTCTCAAGAGAGTTGGATGCGACTGAGCGACTAACACTTTCATATCCACACTGGGGCTTTCCACGTGGCTCAGTAGTAAAAAGTATCCGCCTGCCAGTGCAGGAGCCCCAGGAGCTGATGGTTCAACCCCTGGGTCGGGAAGATCCCCTGGAGGAAGAAATGGCACCCCCCTCCAGTACTCCTGCCTGGGAAATCCCATGGACAGAGGAGGCTGGTGGGCTACAGTCCCTGGGGTTGCAAAGAGTTGGACTCAACTGGACACAGGCAAAATTAGATCTTACCTGCCACGTATCCATGGTAGCTTCAAGGATGCAGGTTAAGGTGACTTAGCTGCAGTGGTCCTCATTCTTTGGGCTTGCTGATTCAGTTCAGGTTCAAGGAGGTTATGGGCGTCGTGAGCACAACGTACCAGGTGCGTTACATGATCTCCAGCAGCCCCGACCAGCTCGCTTGGTGCCGTATCTGCTCAAGCGGCTTCTTCAGGAAACCACGGAGCCCACCTCAGTCCCCTCACCCATCCAAAGCATCATTATTAGCTTGGTTTTGGGTCTTGCCCTCCTAAATATTTAGCTTTAATTTTGGTCAGGCTAGTCCTGACCCAGTTCATATTTTAAGGCCACCAACTGTTGATTTATCTGTCTTCTTGAGTGATTGTCGTCCGAGGAGATTATATTAGCTGACCACACTGCTCTCTGAAAATTGGCTCATTTCACTGTCAGCTCTTATTAGGCCTTTTTAATGCAGAATGATTTGAGGACAAAAGCGCCCCCAGCAGCTAGCGTTGTACACAATGGCGTATGCCGTTGTTTCTACTGTGATGCTTCGTCCTCCTTCCATCTCAGTGGGGTCGGAAATGAAATGCTTTGTCTGTTCTCCTATCGTGAGATTGGGTGAGAGGGAGAGCCAGAAAGCTGACTGGTGTTACTTATTATCATTATTGTTTGGTAATTATATTGTAGATGGAAGACTGTGAAACTGCTGTTAATGAGGCAGAAGCCGTGTACTCAGCGTCTGGGCTGTTAAGGTGACACTGTTTTGACCTGGGTCTCACACTGTCTCAAGGTTTTGGTCTCTTTGAAGTGGACGCATAAGTAGCTGCTATGTTTACTCACGTTTCCTTAGCCTTCCTCACCTTCCTCATGTACATTTCCCAGGCTACCTTTTTCCCGCTAAAATATGAATGGAAACGCAGAGAATGATTTTCCTCAAATAGTTTTGCTGGCTTTGTGCTCAGTATACTTTTACTCAAAGATTTGACTTTAAATATCTTTAATAAACTGCTCAAATAATTCCTCATGATGCAAAGAGGATACCAAGCCCTAAGGCTGTCTGCATCCTCACCAGGGCCCCTGTGTGTTCCCCGTCCCCCCACCAGCCATTGATTTCTGTGCCAGGATTGGGCACAGAGGGTGCAATGTGGGTAGTCGTCACATATGATTGCGATTACCTTTCAGCTTTTAATTTCCACTTTCTCCTATTACCTGACTACTGAAAAGTAGCATTTCACTTTCTAAAGGTAGCAGTTCTCTGAGCAAATGAATCTGCCCCAGACTGAAAATTAGCCGCCTATTACCTGAGTATCGCAAATATTTTCCGTGTTTCAGATGACATCAGTAAAGCTGTCAGAAGACACCTGAAACTGTGTAAGTGCGTTTTTTTAGCTGTTTTCTGTTCCAGAGGCCGACATTGTCACATTAACCTGCTTTATCCCCTAGTAAGTGTTCCCAGCTTGTACAGAAGAGAGAGTTTTGAGAGACGCTTTTGTTTTCTTTGTTTTAAACCAACAAAACAAGGACAGTCAGATCGTCAGAGACCACAAAGAGATCCTGGCCTGGCCCGATGCCTGCACGCATCGCCCAGTCCAGAGAGAGTCATTGCCAAGAGTCCCCAGCAGCCCAGAGAAGCAAGTGGCGTTGGCTCCGCTTCCTCTGCGCTGTGAGATCCAGCACCACCGTTTCAGGAGGCAGAGGGGACCTGTTATCTAAAACAAGGGCAGTGGATGAAACTGGAGGGAGGAGCTTCCCTGGCAACTCAGTGGGCAAGAATCCGCCCGCCAGTGCAGGAGACGGGGGTTTGATGCCCGATCTGGGAGGTTCCCACCTGCCGCGGAGCAGCTGCGCCGGAGCGCTGTGTCGATTGAGCCTGAGCTTGGAGCTCGGGAGCAGCAACAAGAGAGGCCACTGCAGGGAGATGCCCGCACGCTGCAGCCAGAGCAACGCCCACGCAGCAAGCAGCAAAGACCCAGCATAGCCAAACCTAAATAAATTAATTTTTTAAAAATCGGAAGGGAACAGTTGGGCAGACGTTGTCATGTCAGTTGAAAACTGTGGCTCTCACCCACGTGTCCAGGAGAGGTCTGCAGCCCAGACGGCTGGTTGGTTCTGCACACGGAGTGGGTGGAGTGGGAGCTGGTAAGCAGAGAAGTGTGGGAGTCCGCTCGGAGCATGTGCGGCTGCGTGCACTCTCCGGACGAGGGCTCCCCGGCAGCTGGATTCCTCCACTGCAGTGATCACAGAATGGGGAAGCGTCGTGACGCGGGCGTGCGGTCCACCGCTCCCGGTCTTGCTTGTCTGCCTGGAGTTGGCGAGGAGCCTCAGTCAGTGGAAAGGGCCGAGGGCAGGTTCCTGTGGCTGGTCAATGGTCGGTGGGGGCAGAGACCACCACCTGCTCTCGCGGAGCCCCCGGGGCCACAGTGCAGTGTGAAGGGAACACTTCCTCCCTCCCAGGGACCGACGTGTGAGACAGGTCGCTATCGAAATGTGGCTGTGTAGGTGACCTCGCCACTCTAAAACATTTTCCCTGGTCTCTGCAGTCAGAGATTTCTGTCATAAAGAGCACTTTAATTCGTAAAGCCTCTTCTCGAATAATGTTGATACTTATTTTAGTTTGCCTTACTAGTACAAAAGCCCTTTCATCCGCCAGTGCGTCCATAACTAACACATATTACAACAGCATGCAGGCACCTGATAGGGAGCATGTTTAAGTAACTCGTTCTGGATTTTATGTGTACTGTGAAGGGGATCCGGTGACATCTTGATGGGAGATACGTTAAAATTCGTTTCGGCTTTAAGGGAACACATGCTCTGTCTGCTTTTTAGATTTTCTCTTATTTTTGTTGCTCTCTTTCCTATAATAAAACTGTGTCACCATGGATGGAAGACATGCTGTGGAGTGGGCTGGGGGCGTTGCCTGTAAGCGTAACCACGGCTGTCCCCCTGCCCCGCTGTCAGCCTTGGAATGGGTCAGAGCGCGATTCAAATCCTGGTTCCTCCACCTGAGAGCTGTGGGCCCCTGGCAAGTTTCTTAACTCCGCCACACCTCCTTTCCTCACCTGTAAAGTGGAGATCATGCCATCGAGTTCATAGATTTTTATGAGAATCAAATGAGATGGTGTGTCTAAGTCCATCTGTTTAAAGGATCCAGTTCACCACTTGGCTCACAGTGGAATGGGCTCAATGCGTAGGGCAAAAATAAAACGCTTTGACTTGAGTGTAGAAAACACTGGCTTTATTCCTAGTAAGTGCAAGACATTCTGAGATGCCTGTCGAAATGCAGGCCTTACAGTTTGCTGCCTGGGATGAATAACCGTGTGGTAAAGTGAATAGAAACCTTAAGTGCAGAGAAAAAGTTGATTACCTGTGATAAAGTAGAGGTCACCAGGATTTGATACTTAATGCATCTGTGGATTGGTTTTCATTGGCTGTGGCTTGTTTTAATCTTTGGAATATGTATTATCAGAAAAGGAATGCTATTTTAAAGTGATGCTTAACCTCATCAAAGCTGCCTGTAATGTTCTTATTTTGTGACTGCAATAAACATTTTATGGGATCAAATTTGTACTTTAGTCCTTTCAGGAGAGAACCAAGAAAGAATTTTCAAGTGAGTTTCTGATTTTCCTTAGAAGCTGAAACCTTAATTTGCTTGATTCAGAAGCTAAAAGAATAAAAAGTCTGTTTTGAAAATGTCTTAATTCTGTTGTCAGTATAAAAGATTGGTTCACTTTTAACTACAGTATATTTTGAGGCTTTTCTTTAACTGACTTTAATAAAAATTATACATTTTAGAAGATAGTAGATACTTGTTGCATGAATGTCCAAATAGTATTGAAACACCTTTTAACTTTGGAATGATACCAAGTCCTCCGTTTATATTTACTGTAAGTCTTTTTGTGTTTTAAAACCCTGTCATGTATAGTGCTTATATCTAAAGGGATGAAAAACATGGGACGTGTTTCCGTTTTTCCGTGTTAGTTAATGGTGTAGAAGCCTTCCCAAAGAGGATTTCGGTCTCCGCTTTAGTTTATATGTGATTAGATTTTAAGCTCTGGAAGTTTCGATTTAATATCTGAATTTATGTATCCGAACGTGATTTGTTGGTTTTAATGGTAAATCGTATAATGGCCAGTTCATCCATTTAAAGACCAGATCATGTGCAAAAAAGAAGAACCGATTGCTGGGGCCATTCTTTTGTATTCCTGTATTTAACATCTCAAATACTGATAACTGAAGTGGCCAAAAAAGAAAACCGGGTTAGCCACCAATTAGTTTTTATTATTTTGAAGAAAGTCACTGAGTTCTGGGAACTCTGACTACTGTCCAGATAGATGTCCATAAACTTGTACTTTAATTACTCATTAGATTTGCTAACTTACTTTATAAGAATACCTCTTCTTCGCACTAAAAAAAAAAAAAAAGGGTAAAAGTAACAAAATTGGAACTCTACCGGAAGCTGACCTTCTCTTTACATCACACTTTGGGGATGAGCCTGACTTTACGAACATACTGTTTGTGTTTTGCGGGGTCAGGTATTTTATCTTGACCTTTTAATTTTTTTAAGTTTGCCTTTTCTTTGGGCTTATAAGTAATTATTGCAGTGTTTGCAATGACTGATGTATACTTGCTTTGAGGTCTAACCAAGCTTCTCTGCGTATTAGAAAGTGCTTCGCAGGACCAACCGTGTCTCCCCCTCTGGTTTGTTTAGAAGACTTGCACTGTCTGCCAGATGCTGCTCCCCAACCAGTGCAGTTACGCCTCCCACCAGCGGATCCATCAGCACAAATCGCCCTACACCTGCCCCGAGTGCGGCGCCATCTGCCGGTCCGTGCACTTCCAGACCCACGTCACCAAGAACTGCCTGCACTACACGCGGAGAGTGGGTTTCCGGTCAGTACGGCCTTCATTTCCAGGCGCGTGAAGCTTGTGCAGGGTTCTGAGTGGTCCGCGCTCAGCATTTTCATTTTCTTACAAGTGAAACCTTGATCAACAGATCCTCTGGGAACCTCGCTCATTCGTAGAGGGGTGTCTGGGGTTGACAGTGGTCCCCGCCAAGCCCAGGGTAAAAGGGGCCCCTCCTGCCAGGCAGAAGCAGGCATGTGGCAAAGCTTGGCTTTGATCGAGTGTTAGGAGCCTTTGTACTTTCTGCCCCCTTTCTAGCAGACTATCGTTGTCATGCTGCCTACATTTTAACCCCTGAAAGAATACAGTGCATTTCTGCACCTCTGAGTACTTCTCTCATCAAAACAAAAGGGTGAGATGGTCCCTCACTTTTCTCTTGTTGTGTTGAAGGCTGGGTCGTATCAACACGTCCTTTCCTACCATAGCTCACTGTGGAGGAGCCCTCCACGCAGATCACCTTCCTTTATTCCTCCTTCTCTGTTCCTGGGGCCCGGGCTTCTCCCGCGTCTCTGCTTATCTTCACTGTGATCCTCTCACTGCCCCCTAAAATTTTCAGATGTCTTTTACAACATCCGACAAATCCAAACATTAGCCTGATAATGTGTGATGATGCATTTGAACTTGACCCTCCGCTTTGTGACCTTCTAAAATATATTCCTGTACCTTCTATATTTTGATTAAATGGAGGTCCACCAAGAAAATATGTCATTGCTACACAGTGTCTTTGTTAATAGAGGTGTTACTGTATTGTGGGTTTATTTTGAGACTTTGGTTACCGGGTATCGTTAATGTTAGACTGTCAATACACAATTTTTTTAAAAAGTTGGAACACAGTTCTGATGTTTCATCAAAAGGAAGGCCAGTTGGTATTGATTTAGCAGTTTTATTTCAGTTAAGTTTAGCTTATGGTGTCGCTAGTTTCTTGGTGGTTCTGTCCATTTCTCTAATAACGAGACTGATTTCGCATTTTTATCTCCCATGCACTGAGAACCACCTGATGGATGGCCTCAGGTTTGGAAAGTTAAAAACCAGAGCTGTTTTGGGCCTGTTCCGCTGCTCATTGTGTGGTAATGCACGTGTTCTCTGCGCCTCTGTGCCCTGTCTAAATCGGCGTGATGTTTATTTACCTCCGTCTCCACGGGTATGTTCCAGAGTAAGAGAGGGTGATCCAGAAGCGTACTCAGTGCTTAAGAGGGATGTTCCACACTGATGCCGCAGAATTCACACACACTGACACTTTGGTTCTTATCTCGTCTTTGGAAACTCTTATTGCTGGATTCTTTAATATAGAAGGCAGTGCTGCGCTCTGTACGAGTGCAGTTCCTTCAGTGGATGCCAGTTTCCTCAGACATTTAGAGTTGATTTTTCCAATATAATGAAAGTAAACTTAAATTGGAATGAATAAAAGAAGTAAGACTCCTATAATTCTAGCTATTCCTGGTGTCTTTCCTAAGTTAAAACAAAGCTCTGCCGGCAGGCTCACAGTAATTAACACAGTTGGAAAAGCCCATCCCTAACTTTTCTTTTTTTCTCCCCTCATTCACGGCGTTCCCTAAATTTGGCACTTTGAATTTTTACTAAAATTTCTGTTCAGTATGTTTTTTTTTTCCCTTGCACTTGAGGGTTACAGAGCTTCCTTATGTGTGCGTGCTCTGAAATTTTGTTCCTGTTTACACCTCTTTAGGTAAAAGAACACAATCTGACCTTAGTTGTTATCCTGTTGTTTCAAATAACAGCTCGGTCTACTATTTGGCTGGGATTTAGCAGCCCCTTGACCTTGTATGGTTTATTCTCCTTTTTGGCTTTTTAGTCCCCCCCCCCTTTTTTTAAAAATTATTTTTAGCCAGAGGAATGTCTCCAGCGCAGCTCCCAGCCTGAGTCTGTGTCTTCCGAGTGCTCTCTTCCTGATCGTACTGCCATCTCCCAGATATTACAGGGGTCACCTCTAGCTTCTGCTCAGTTTGGTAAGAGTCAAGTGTAGTATTTCTCTGAATTTTCCCTCTTCTCGATCCACTGAATCTGCATCTGGAAGAGGGGATTATAGGATTGTATACTGTAAGCATTTTATTATGTTTTTAATTTAAAAAATGAGGAGAAACTTGATTGGTATCAAGAAGACAAAGGGCTTCAGCTATGTTAAATACTTGTTTGTAGGCTAGATTTTTAGTAGCATTAGAATGCTGTAGGAACCCTTCCAATTCTCCTTCTATTTTTTAACCTTAAGTACATTCCTCATTGGTCCCTGTTGCCTATGAATCTTTTTTTTCCACTTGCAGGCAGATATTTTACAGCTGTCTCTTAAGTTCCTTTAAATTTGCTTACTTTCTCCTCATATTAAGGCAGGCTTTCCCTTGCTTCCGTGAAGCTGTTTGGACCAAGCCTTAGCCACTTCCTTTGTCAGCTGTCGATTCTCTAACCTCTTGTTGATTTTCTTGGGGGTTAAATCTTCCTGTCGCTCCAGGAGACTTCAGAGAATTAGCCCTTCCTGGGCGTTTCCCCTTCACCTATCACCTTTGTACTCTTGCCGGGAAAAATATTTTGTTTCTGATTCATGATGTACCGTGTGGTTCTCTTTAATAGCAACTATTTTTGTTTCGGATGGTCTTCTTCTTTGATAGGAGTTACAAGCTTCTGGGGTCGGGAAGGACTAACTTACCGTGGGAGACTGGCCCAGAGGGGACCGCATCCTGTGCCCGGCAACCCAAGTTCACATTAACTCAAGATCGTTTCAGGGTGGTTGGGTGGCTTTTTGCCTGGAATAGTAGTTCAGGTAGATCAGACAGAGGAGGTTTCTTTATTCTCCTATAGTTATTTACTGCATTATATATATATAATATATATTATATACATATTTTTTATTATTTATATTGCTGAACAGGATGCCTTCAGTCACTTGAAATGCTAGGGCATTAATTACCATTTTTATAAAATGCTCACAAAGCTTACTTAACACGGCCCACTCGATAGAACACGCGTAATTCAGAGTGTGCCGCTCGGTGTGACTTTGGCAGCCTCTCCCTGAATTGGGAGGGAGCTTCTAAGACAGAAGCATCTTAGGTTCAGCCCCATCTGCAGCCCCCCTCCAGGTCAGCCTCTCACGTTCACGCCCAGGACACGGCTGCCAGGTGTTGAAAGGCCTGTCCTTGTGGGTCGACAGAGAGACCACCCTCGAATAATCTTCAGGGGTGAGCTGACAAGGACGCCTAAGCGATAAATGGGTGAACTCTCAGTGGTACTGGGAGTCCCTCCACGAGAAAGATGAGGCTGGGAGAAGTATCTCCGTACTTCTTGTGAAGTTTGCTTCTGTAGGACTAGGTTTGAGTGAGGAGTGGGCTAACCATCAAATTATTGCTAATTCAAGAAGAGGTGAGCTAGAGAGGCCATTTATCGGGGAAGGCTTGTCCTTTAGCAGTTTATCATTCACGTCATTTCTTAAACAGAGGTCTTGTGCTTAAGCGGAATTTGCAGGAGACCGATGCACTGGCTGTTTGGCCTTCTCTGCAGTAGCCCCGGGTACGTTCGCCACCTCGGGCTGGACAGGACGCTGCCGGCGGCTGTGAGCTGGCACTCATCTGTCCCTCTGGGTCCCTCTGTCGCTGGCATGTAGTATCAGGTAGCAAAGAATTCTTCCAGTGGGTCTTGGGGATGGGTGAGACCCTCAGAATCTAGCCTGTGGTCATCTTTTCAAAGCCGGAAGCCGTAGGGTCTTGCCATGCTCCTGGCCTTGACATGGCCTCATGCGCCACCGGTCCTGCCACAGTCTGGAGTCTGGACGTTCGTGCCTAGACACTTTATAAAAGATGCTCAAAAAAATAGTCCCTTGGAGTTTCATTTTTCTTTTTCCTAATCTTCCTTCTCAACTATCTGGAGATAAATTGATCTGTTCTAAATGGAAGAAACCCCACATGTTTAAAAAAAAACCTAGAAGGGCTGTTTTCAAGATGTTCACGTGAGCCAGTTTTGCACAGTTAAGTGACACAGGTCTAGTGGCCTCGTGCTAACGCCCGTGTGTTTGTTTTCTAACAGATGTGTGCATTGCAATGTTGTGTACTCGGATGTGGCCGCGCTGAAGTCTCACATCCAAGGTTCTCACTGTGAAGTCTTCTACAAGTGTCCTATCTGTCCAATGGCGTTTAAGTCTGCCCCAAGCACACACTCTCATGCCTACACGCAGCATCCTGGCATCAAGATAGGAGAACCAAAGTAAGTCACGCTGCCTTTCAGCTTTTCTCCACTCCTTCCTCAGGAATTTAGAGGAGGTGGTAGTTCGGTGGGGTAAAATTTCAAGACGTGAAGGATTTCGCCCGCTGTGAAACTGTGACACTCGTGAAGGACAGCTTATAACTTCCTAAAGCTTTCAGTACTGTCCCAGGTGAGGTGTTTGTCCAAAAATGTCACTGACTATTTATGCTCTTGCCATCAGTTTTTGCTAAACATGTGAACATTGACCAATTTTGTTCTTTTAAGATGATTTTTCCTAGGTTCTCGAAAGACTGAAAAAAAAACTATCACCTTTTCAATTTTCATAGTTTCTTTTTTCATCTGATAAACTTTTCACAGTACCATTTAGAAGATGAAGTCAACTGAAGCCCCTGGTTCCTGAACTTAACTTCATAGCCAGTATGATTCTTAGATTAGTAAAAGTAAATTTCATTTTTTGCCTTAATTTCCATCTTACTTCTGTCAGGGTTTTCCTCGTGGAGTCTTAAATCCCGCAGTGGATTAGTTATAGCTTGTGGCCTGCCGTGGCGGCAGCCTGGCAGAGAGGAGAGAGCGGGGCCCCTGGGGTCAGAATCCTGCCGCCACCCACCAGCGGCCTTGGCCCCACCCCGACCCTGGCAAAGTGAGGGTCACACGCCCGTCCCAGGTTTTGCTGGAGGTGAAGCAGAGTGACGCGTTTAGAATGCCCGCACGGGGCCCCTCTGCCTGGCGTGTGGGGGCCCCACAGCCTCCGCTCCTCTGCTTCTTTGCTCACCCAGCCCCGGGTCCGATGGCCAGGATGATGGCAGTGCCTTCCTGTGTGGCTCGTGGCCGTGCATAATTCAGTAATTATGTGTGGCTAGAGCTGCTGCCTCAGACCTGTGGCTGTGTTTTTTTCTGAACCTGTAATCAGGAAGGATCGGGGGAGATATGCGTACGTGCCATACTGTATATGGTTGGTTTTTCATGTAGCGTTTAGTTTGGGGGGAGTGTGATAGAAATGACACTGTTTGCTAAAAAGCTGTGAGAAATGGAGTTTTATTCTAGTGGGACCTTCAGCTGTGACCTTTGTAGGGCTTTACAATGAAGCACATTAGAAATTAGGGGATCCACGTACAACTTGAGGCCTTGGCTGTGAAGACAGACATGAGTGATTTTTGGTTAAACAGCCTTCAGTGGGTCATGAGGCCACGGTCGTGGCTTTTGGTCACTAGCATAGTCTCCCTCCAACCCCACTCCATAAATTCAGTCTTTGACAGGGAAAAAGTGATTCCAATATTTTCTTAGAAAAAAAGTTTTTTTCCACTACTATAGCCTTTAACAAGTACACGCCCACATATAGGCACTAACAACTGAGTTTTAAACTATAGAACAAATTTACAAGTGAAAAACAGCCCAACTCACAGACCCGTGGGCTCAGTTCGCAGCAGTGACTCGGGCGGTGAGTCAGGCCCGCACGCCGGCGGCCCTGCGGCTCCTGGGGCCTGTGGTCCGTCCCCTGCCCTCCGGGGCCGAGGGCACCCCTTTCCCTACACAGACCCCTGTCAAGCCTGCCTCCCTGTGCCGTGCTGGAAGCTGGTTTGCCCATGTTTGACCAGGAAGCTTTCTTTCAATGTTAGATCCCTGTTCTGTTCAATTTGTTGTTGTTGTTTAGTCACGAAGTCGTGTCCGACTCTGACCCCCATGGACTGTAGCCGGCCAGGCTCCTCTGTCCATGGGATTCTCCAGGCAAGAATACTGGAGCGGGTTGCCATTTCCTCCTCAAGGGGATCTTCCCGACCCAGGGATCGAACCCGGGTCTCCTGCCTTGGCAGGTGGGTCCTTTACTGCTGAGCCACTGTGAAGTTAGCCCCACGTTAAGTGAGTAGAACCTCACGTGCGAAACCTCACAGTGGTATTTGGTTAACAGGTGGGTTTATGCGGATGATCCAACATTATGCAAATGGCTTATGTTAATTTTTAAAGATCAATATAAAAATCCCCGCCCCTCGTTTTCTTTAGAGAATATATGCAAGTCTGAGAAGGAACCCGTGAAGACCTGCACCTCAGCTTGGAAGGTGTGACATAGGACGCAGTACCCGTTAGGTGCAGGAACCGTCCCAGGGCTTCGTTTCTTGTTTTCCTGTGTGTGGTCAGGCACTTTCTCTGCCTTGTCAAAGGGAACTTTGAACACCCTTTCATCTTTCCTGGGTAATTTTGAGATCATTGTGAATGTCTGCTGCTAAAATTTTACGGTGATATATTCAGTGACTTTTTTTTAAATATCTTCCTCGATGGCTGAATAACCAGCAGTTTTTTGGGCCGCACTGTCCTTCTCTTTGCCGCTTCTAACTGCATGCAAGTCGAGAAACGAGGATTTCAGAGTGAAGAACTGGGTGAGAGGCAGACCTTGGAAACAGGTTGCCAGGACCTAAAGCCACGCACACTGTCATCACGGCATGGTGGAGGGCTTTGATTCAGATGAAGACAAAGAAGAGCCGACCTGGGATTTATGAGGCAGCACGCGGATCCTCCGGTCTCTGAGCCATCTGTGAGGGGCCGTGATGCAGAGCTCCCAGGACAGGCGTGGGCACGTGTCGTGCTTTGCAGCTGGCTGGAGCCGTCGTGGCCGTGGAGGCAGTGGGCCGCAGCTTTGAGCTTAGACTCCTTTATCATTCACGCGCTTTTTTACACTCAGGTGTTGCGCTCTGTCCTGACCTGAGGATGGGTGTTTAGACTTGCTCTTTCTTTCCCGCCTGCTACTTTCCTCTCCGCTCCCCTGCAGCTCCTTTTCAGCCCCTTGCCCCGCTGTGCTGTTTAGTCCAGTTTTCTCCCGCTGTTCACTCAGGCTCAGGTTTGGGGTCACATCACACTTGCCAGTTCAGCTTTCAGAGCCCCTCCCCTGCCAGTCGTGCGCCCCGAGGCCGTGCCCGTGGAGACGCTGCCTCTGTGCGGACCGGTCACCCATCTTGAGTGCCCTTGCTGCTCCCCGCCTGCGGGTCTCCCCGGGGCTCCTGCCTGCGTTGTCCTTGGCCGGTCCTCTGTGTCCACAGTCCAGCTCTGTGTCTGTGGGGGTCGTGGCACCCTTATTGGGGCTTGTCTGATATTAGCACCTGTTTTTTTAATTTTGTGATCATCTCCTACAGAGAAGTTGGAAGAGCACTGTGGAGAACTCGCGTGTCCCCTTCACCCACGTCCTCAGCTGTTAGCATTCCCAACACCTGGTTCATGCTCTCCTCTTTTCTCTCTGTGTCTCTCTCTTCCTCCCACTTAGGGATGATGGGGCCTCAGGGCGGAAGTGTCTGGGTGCGTTCTGCCTCTCCCCCCAAGAAGGACACTCGTGTGCATTATTACCACCATCTAATCTCCCAGCATGAAGGCAATGGGAGCCCACTCCAGTGCTCTCGCCTGGAAACTCCCAGGGACGGAGGAGCCTGGTGGGCTGCAGTCCATGGGGTCGCGAAGAGTCGGACATGACCGAGTGACTTCACTTTCACTTTTCCCTTTCGTGCACTGGAGAAGGAAATGGCAACCCACTCCAGTGTTCTTGCCTGGAGAATCCCAGGGACGGGGGAGCCTGGTGGGCTGCCGTCTCTGGGGTCACACAGAGTCGGACACGACTGAAGCGACTTAGCAGCAGCAGCAGTCTCCCAGCATGGGTTTACATTTTACCATCCAGTTGATAGATCCCTTGAAAACTTCTCCAGCTGCGAGGTATTACCTTTTGTTCCCCTTCCTCTCTTCCTGGTGCCGAGTCCCGTCTCGGAGCGCTCTGTGCGTCCAGTCGCCCGGTGCGCTTCTGTCTGGAGCAGCGCTCAATCTTCCTGCTCACATCCTGCAGGGGATTTCAGCCTCGTGTTCTTTTTTTTCCTACTTTTTGGCCACGCATTGTGGCCTGTGGGGTCTTAGTTCCCCTACCAGGGATTGAACCCGAGCCCCCTGCATTGGAAGCGTGGAGTCTGAACCCCTGGACAGCCAGGGAAGGCCCCGACCTGTGTCCTGAAGATGGCCCTCCTTCCCGCTCTCCCACGTTCTCACAGCTGGATTCAGGGTGTGTCCTCTGGCAGGAATCTTCTCACTCCGTCCGGTTTGCTCCCTGCACGCCTGTCCCTCTGGGGATGCTCGCCTCTCCCTCTGAGGATGCTCGCCTCTATCCTCTGGTCCGCTTGGCAGCACCCAGATGCCTGCACTGTGAGGCCACTGTTTCCCCTGGATATTTGTTAGTGGTCTGTGAGGCGCATTCCAGCAACCTGTTCCGCAGAAGAATAGATTATGTCCGAGGTGAATAGATTATGTCCTGTTTTCTACTTTCTTTGCAGTTCAGTAGAAGGCAACACAGCAAAACAAAACTGGGAAGGACTGTAGCACAAATAAAAGCAAGCCATGCTGTTTTTCATGAAGCAGTTATTTCTGGAACTGTAGGAAGAGTCCTGAGAAAATTCTGTAACCTAGCTAGTAAATCGTAGTTCTTTTCTAAGAAGGCAATCCTAGTTCTTTTCTTGAGACTGTTCTTTCTTTCTTTCTTTCTTTTTTCTTATTGCTAGGTGCTAATTTAAGAAAGCTCAGGAAGTATAAGCAGGCAAAACAGTTACAAGAATAGGTTAAATAAGTAAATAAATAGGGGTTTTGGTGACAGTTACATGCTGTTTCTTTTCTGCGCTTCTTTTTCAAAGTGTGAGCCTGTCCTCCGTCCTGTCTTCCCTGTTTTCTTTAAAATTTGCATGATCATTCCATGTCATTGGTATATGTCTGCATCACAATTTTTAAAAATTCATACCTTATTGCTTGTTTATCTACTTACACTGGATGTTCAGGTTCTTTCCAGCTCTCAGCTATTTCAGACAGTGGGGAAGTGCTCATCTCTGGTAGACGTTAAGGTACCACCTTTGAGCTGAACAATAAAATCCTGTAAAATTAGCCCCTTCTCCCAGTCAGAGGTGCTTGTGCTCTATGCCGGTAGCTGACATGTCAGGATCTTCTAAAATTATATGCCGCTCACGCCTGTTAGATTCATAAAACTCATATGGAAAAAGAGGGGAAACGTCTGTAGTTTTGGACAGAGAGATACAAAGTGTGGTCCAAAGGTCCGTGAGAAGCGCTCTCTCTTAGAAGGCCCTGTGAGGACAGACGGGTGGTCCTGGGGAGGGCACCCCTCCTTCCCGCTTTCCTGCAGAAATGGCGAGGGAGCCCCAGGTGTCCTTCTCGTCTCACTCCTGACCCGGGCCAGGCTCTCTGCCGTTCCCCTCGCTGCTCTTTGGAGTTCTCAGTGCAGGTGCTCCTGGCTCTTCAGAGGAGACACCGGCGTCCCCAGGTCCTCCTCTCGGCCAGGACGGCTGTGTCGGAAAATGGGGACCCCCTGAGTGTCCCAGTGAACCCCGGAGGTGAAGGCTGGGAGTGAGGAGTCCGGGTCCTTGCATTCTCCCAGACAACCCCCCACCCCACCCCGTGACCTGCTCAGGAGCCAACGGAAAGTGTCGATGGGTGAAGGGACTGTCCAGAAGGTTCAGAGCCGCTGAATTCACATAAGGAGGCTGCTTAGCAGTCACATACTAGGTAGGGAAATGGTTTGTAGCGGACAGTGATGATTTTAAACCATGTAGAGACAGTAGGTATTCAAGTATTGAAGCAACGTGTGATTTGTGGATTTTCTTTTATGAGTCTGTATTTTCATGTATGATTGTTTCCTGGTGTAGGGCTTTCAGTGTTAAGGAAAGGCAAAGAAATAGTGAGATTCAAATGTAAAATTGCTACTAACTATGAAGAAAACCTGCAACAGGTAACAGTGTGTTCAGGCATCCCGAGATGTTGGGCCTGCTCAGTTCATCAGCCAGTTCCCCTTTCAGGGTAGGGCACCACCATCTCCTCGTCTGATCTTTAAAACTGTTTCAAAAAAAAAGCAAAAGGACGCTTTTGCTCTTGTTAAAGTAGCTCACAAGTGAAGATGTGCTGGAGTGTCTCTGTACCCGAGATGTTAAGATGGAGCCGCGCTGGGTGATGCCAGTTGCTCTGGAAGAATTGTCTCAAAGCTAAACCGCCTTGTTCTCTTCACCGTGTTGTATGAATTCTTGGATGTGAAGTGGTGGTGCCTCTGGCCTGAGAGATGAGGGCTGACTGGCATTTCCCTGCACCTCTTTCTTCTGTTTCAGAATAATATATAAGTGCTCCATGTGTGACACCGTATTCACCCTGCAAACCCTGCTGTATCGCCACTTTGACCAACACATCGAAAACCAGAAGGTGTCTGTCTTCAAGTGTCCAGACTGTTCCCTTTTATATGCACAGAAGCAGCTCATGATGGACCACATCAAGGTGCGTGCCTCTCCTCTGTCCTTTGAGGGAGCTGTAGATGCAGACGTCGGCCGTGAAGTCAGAGCTGAGCCGTAGATTACGGGAAAGTGCGAGCGGTGCTGTTGAGGGAAGGGATGGACGCTGCTCGTTGCTAGGGAGCAGTTCACGGTGAGATGGACGCTGCTCGTTGCTAGGGAGCAGTTCACAGTGGGATGGATGCTGCTCGTTGCTAGAGAGCAGTCTACAGCGTGCTGCCATCGAGGGCTCTTGACTGAGAGATGCTTTTTATTCCCGAGTCCTGGCCTGCACATCACAAAAAATCAAAGCCAAGTAACAAATGCATGCCCTGACCGTACAAGAATAATACAGTTTTAGGCTTTTTTGTTTTCCCTCTTCTATGAAGATGATGGCTGTGAAGTTTACTTTTTTGAGAACTTGGTGTTAGGTAGGATTTAGAAATAGACAGGGACTCTGATGAGCTATGTTAATTCATATAAATATTGATGTGTTAAGCAGTTCTGTTCGCATTCTAGTTAACACCCCTGAATCTCATGGTCTTTTTTTTTTTAATCACGTTTCCATGTGAACTGACAGTGTCCAGGATACGGTGCAGTATTTGGCGCCTGATGGGTGCCCAGTGGGTGGAGTGAATAAGTGTCCAGTTTGGATGACCCACTCTCTCCCCAAAGGGGCACCTGAATCTCTCTATAGCCTTTTAAGCTCACTAATGACAGAGCTTAGTGCCAGCCTCTTAGCTGTCCACTGGGAGAAGGTTAAGCAATTTTATTCCTGTGTCATTAGGAGATAATATCCATCAGCTCTCAGAGATTAAAGTGACGTCCTTTTTAAAAAGAGAAACAACAGACGCAGTATCACCATGAACCCAGCCTCTTAGTTTTCCTCTTAAATGTCTTATACAGAAAAGGTCAGTTGAAAGAGCAAATCAAACCTCTAAATTATTCTGACCTCAGGTTAGTTAAATGAAGGTACTGTTAATCCTTGAAAGTTCCTGTGTTGAATGTATATGAACTCATGGAGCGTTAACTGCCTATTAAAATGGACTCAGAGCCTCTGAGAGGCCACTCGCCAGAAGCCAGGCCTAGGCAGTGACGGCGTGGTGTTACTAGGGAGGATAAAAATGCGTGGGAGAAGGGTTTCGTCACTGTCACTTTAAGTACAGTAAAATCCTCTTAAGAGGTTTTAAAGGTTTTTCCTAAAATTATGAAATCACCTTGACAATAAATATTTAACGAATGATCAGGAGAAACTACAGACTGCTTAAATAAAAATATAGGGACTTGGGAATTAGACTCAAATATTTTAAATGTTCGATAGGAGGGATGGATGGGGTGCAAAGAAGAGAAAGAAAAGGTGCTTCTTAGGAGGCTTTTATCTGCTTTCTGGAACTCATCGTTATGTCTGCAAGTGGCATGGTTAGGGTCTTCCTGTGTTAATAGAGAATCTGGAGGAATACAGGGTTCCATAAAATAAAAGACTGAAGAAGCGGGATTAAACCTGTGCCCACCAGGAGGAAAGAATGGTTTTTAGTCGTTTCAACCTTTACGAGACTCCATGGCACAGAAGCAGTGGCACGCTCACTCACGTTCTTTTCAAGTACGTTCCAAGCATTCTAAAGCACTGTCCTGCCTCTGTGTGTTCAGGGATGGGTCAGAACAAAGTTTTAGGGGCGCCCTGTTTTTACGTTTGTGTATCTAAGCTTGTGAATTCATTTACATTGTCTGATGTCTGTGCTGGTCAGATTTTCATGTGGAAGGAATTAAGAGAAAGGAGACCAGAAACAGTGTTTTTCTACAGACATAGTTATTTAGAGGTAGATTTCCACTGGCCCAGTTTAATCCAATTTGTATCATTTCTTTGTTCTGCCACAGTGGATTTATTCACTCTGTGGGACCCCTGTGCTCCATGCCAGCGTCTGCCTTTAAACTTTGAAGTTACAGGCATTCAGGTTGTTTATTAGTACAGGAGCTAAGGAATCATCATTTCCAGGAGAATTAAGTTGTATTTCCTTTGTTTATAAAAAAAATTCGTCTTTAATAAATATAATAATCTTATTTTTTACTTAAAATGTAAAAGCGAGCAAGTCAGAAATTTCTCATTTTTGCACACGTTCCACTGCTGTGTGGTCACAGCAGAACTCTTTGCCATGTTTTTGGTGTTTCTATAAGCAAAATAAAGCTCCTTTAGAATACTCTGTTACTTTACTCTCACTTCAGCTTTTTAGTTAGTGGAAATGTATTTGCCTAGAAAGTTATTTCATAAGTTTTATCAGAAGATTCGGGGGTGGTTTTCTTTGGGTTTTAAATGGTTAAAAATATAAAAACTTGGCTTCTGTTTTGCAAAGGGCCATTTAAACACAGGGGCCTCTGCTGATGCCAAGGACTGGGGCGCTGAGGTCTGTGGGGTGCGAGTCTCTGGGACCCAGTGCACTAGGCGGGCTTGTCCTCCTGAAGATTCGAGAGCTCAGAGGCTACTGATGAGAAGAGAAGCCCCATCCAAAGATAAACTGTACACTGAGGCACAGACTTGTTTGCTGCCTTTATTTTTGTGGACTCTGGGCTTCTAAAACTCAAAAGCCTAAGTGAGCTGGTCTTCAGGATCACATTGCACTAGTTTTACCCCAGAGAAATCAGAAATCCTGGGCGTTTACGTTGAGGCTGTTGAGGCCCCTGTGTTAATAATCTTAAACGGGCAGTTTGGACAGGCTTTTTGAGCAGCTGCTGTGACGTTCACAAGTCTGGGTGCTGCATATCATCGGTAAAAAGGGATGGATTGGGATGGGAGCGAGATTAGATTTACCAAAACTCTCCCCAGCAGAAACCCACACTGTTGAGAAGTGTTTCAAGAATGGGAAAGGCGTTCAGGGTGGGGAAGCTTTGCTGTTAACACACCGGCCTCAGGTGTGTGTTCTGGTTGGCCAGCGAAGGGGCTTGAGCTCTACCAGTATAGCTGCCTGTTTAAATGTTTCCGGGTAGGCGTGGAAGGAAAACACTCTGCCTCAGAAGTGGCCTCAGGTAGAGGACTCTGGTACGCTGGGGGACGACACCGTGCCAGGAACAATTTGGCCTCAGTACCGAAGTCTTTCTTTTCGAATTTTAAATGGCACAAGGAAATGAGCCTTTAATAATTATTTGAAACTAGAAACACATTAATTAGTTAACAGCAGCTGTAAAAGGTAAATACTCCTTTATTTCTCATCAAGTGTGTATTTTGCTTTGGTTTTCTTCTTGCTGTATTAAGAACTATCTCTGAGTGAATATGAAATCGTATTAAAATGTCTATAATGTAGTACGATGGCCTGTGTGTGCTCTCGTTTAGTGGTGTGGCTTGTGAAAGATCTTTCTTCTCTTTTTATAACCTAGTCTATGCATGGAACGTTGAAAAGTATCGAAGGGCCTCCCAACTTGGGCATAAACTTGCCTTTGAGCATTAAGCCTACAACCCAAAATTCCACAAACCAAAACAAAGAGGACACCCGATCCCTGAACGGGAAAGAGAAGTTGGAAAAGAAATCCCCATCACCCGTGAAAAAGTCACTGGAACCCAAGAAAGTGGCCAGTCCCGGGTGGACGTGTTGGGAGTGTGGCCGGTTGTTCACGCAAAGAGATGTTTACATTTCCCACGTGAGGAAGGAGCACGGGAAGGTAAGTGGTCCCTGAAAGCCTCCACGTCGGTGGAAGGAAGACGTTCCAAGCCGCGGGTGCTGGTTTGGTTCTGCTGGGAATTAGGGGAGTAACCTCAAAAATCACTCAATGGTTCTGAGCCTCAGTTTCTTGGTCTATAAAATGGGCTTTCTAAGTCTTTTCAATCTCCTTCTGTGATTTTTGCTGATGGCCCCAAAGCCAGCGGGGAGTTATCTACCGTACTTGTGTTTGTAGCCGTGGAAACTGAGAACCATGGTGAACCAAACTGACAGAAGCATTTGAATTTCCTGGTGAGCTCTGCAGCAGATAAAGGAAAAGGGAGGAGAGAAAGAACATGGGTGTTTTGAAAATAATCAGTAACATTTGTATGACTTTTGTGATTTCTCTCCTGAATATGGTGGTAGAAGAGAGACCTCATCTTTAAACCGTCTAGGAGAAGCTCCTATAACTCAAAATCTCCAAAAAATCTTAGTGTGTGTATTTTTTTCTTTTTAAAATAGTTAAGTTCGCATCTCTAAACTGATAAGGATTTTTTTTAATGTCCATTACAAGACTTCATAAAAGCAACCAAGATTATTCTTGTCTGGTTGTCTCAAAGTTGCTTTGTTCCAGTTCGGATCTAGAGCGTGTGCTTGGCATTTGGTTGCTGTTACTTAAATATCTGTTAGTCTCTATCCGTCTTCCTTCTGTTGGATTTCAGTGTTTAATGTTGACTTGTTGGAAAAATTGGGTTATGCGTCTTGTAGATTGTACCGCCACATTTCTGGATTCAGGTAGTTGCTTCCTTTTGACGTTGTTTAATTTCTTTCTTTTTATCCCGTAGTTCCTAGGAGTTGGATTTAGACGCAGGGTGAATTTTTTTAGATGGGAATACATCATAGGTGCTGTATTTTTGTTTCGCATCCTGAGGCACCTAATGCCGGCTCGTCCCGCTTTGAGTTCAGATGCGCTGCACTTTTAAAGCAGCCATCTTTTGCTTTAGTTTAAGCCAACAAAGCCATTAAAAAGAAACACTCAGTTGTTCTTGGGGAACCTGTGTAAAAAGTGCACGAGGATTGTAATTAGCATATACCAGATCCTTGAAAAGTTCGTTTGTATAGCATTTACAAGTTAGTTAAAAGCATTACCTTGTAATCTCATTTATGCTGTTTGAGGTGCTCATGAAGCTGTCGCGTTTGACCTTCTTGCCATTCACATGTGAACCTGAATTCACGTTCACATAAACGTGCCCTTGAGCATTGATCATAGCGATCACAAATGGCAGAGAGATGGGTGTTGTTTTATTTGGTTTGACTACACTTGATTCAGTATCTCCTCATATAAAAACTGGTTACTTACAAAAGATAAATGGCTTTAGTATCACATGGCTTATTTGTCTCGACCTTAGACGCCCCTAATGGGCCATAGCATCTTAGAATATTCCTGGTAAATACTGGGTAGTTCTTATGGAGCAGTACTTGATAAAGCAGTTATATAAATGCATGAACGGTAGCTCTTTCAGAGCCCAGTGTGGTGATTCTACGAAAAGTCTTCTTGGCCCCCGAGCTGGGTTTAATAAACGTTAAGAGAAGAGCAGACTGGAACAGTTATCCGGTAGTCCAAAGCCTTCATTTCTTACACATTGGAGATTTCTGTGAACAGTGTGGAACATTGCAGATTTTTTTTTTCTAAACTATCCTGTACATGTGACAGTTACTGTGTCTAGAATGTAAGGTGAAGAGAAGGCTCGGAGGAAGCTGATGGGATGAGCAGGCAACCTGGGAACCTTTGCTACGGGACCACCGCCCCGCGCGGGGGGATGTTTGGCTTCGCAGGGTTTCAGGGTTCGCTTTGAAGATGTGGGGACTCCACCTTTTGTCCACTCTCCACCTGCAGGCGTCCTTGCGAGTGTTCCCCACCCCCCGCCCCCCAGCTTCAAGTCTCCCACAACCCCCGTCTCCCTCCTGCCTTCAGAGAGCCCCGAAGGTGCCTGCCCCCTCCACACGCCCCTACTCTCAGCTGGGCCCCCCAGACCCACCTCACCGGGGCTTCTGCTCGAGCAGGTGGTCACCCCTCCACGTTCACCTCCCTTAGCCACGCCGGTATCTCTCCAGATCGGCGGTTCTTCCTGGAAAGCACTATCTACCCTAAGCGTGCAACGATACGCTCGCCTTGGTGTCCTGACAAGCAGAAAACATTTCTCTCCTGGATTTCTGTCCTGGAAACATTTAACTCTCTCTCTGGGAAGTTTCAGTTACCCACACAGCTTCACTTCTCGTGTGTGTGTGTGTGTGTGTGTGTGTATGTATGTATATGTATGTGTGTTTGTGTGTGTCTTCACTTCTCGTGTGTGTATATATATATATATATGTATATATATGTATGTGTGTTTGTGTGTGTCTTCACTTCTCGTCTGTGTGTATATATATATATATGTATGTGTGTTTGTGTGTGTGTGTAACTTCCAAATTTCTGTCTGCAGCTGTGGCTTCTTCCCTGCATTCCAGTCCCCCCGAAATCCAGCCGCTTGTCAAGTGTTTTGCCTTCTTATATAACTTACAGGAGCTTTAAGCCTGATCAACAAGGAGCTTAAACTATTCTCAAATAAAAAAGATCAGAAAGATGAGCTTGTTGTCAGTATTATTCATCCAGCAGTCGCATTCAAGGGGTGAGCTTTTCCCAGATAAATGTACAAATATGCAGTTTTGTATACAGTTTGGGGGCTCATGTACCACCGGACATTCTTTCTTGTTTGCTCTGGGAGTGTCCCGGGGACCTCAAATTAGTATCCCCTCAGTGAGATAGTATCTGAGGTCATTCTCACAGATCTCATAAATCTAGAATTTCAGGAACCTGATGGTAAATGAAAAAGTAAAGTTGTCTGTACTTGTTCAGATCTGAGAGTTGCTCAATGATCTGTGATCATTGTAGCCATTTTCCCATTTGCTGCCGGGTGCCCCAGCCCATCGAGGGATCACTGCTGAGCTTTCACTCAGATCCTGAGGCAGAGTTGCAGTCACTGACTTGTGGGACTCGGATGCCATCACAGTGGACCTTGTGAGACTTCTAGGGCTCACTGGGGGTGTAGATGGTCCAGTTCTGTGTCTAGGAATTAGGGGGAGTCTGGGGTTTCGGGGGCTGCCCCATTTGAGTGTGACTCCTTTCTCTGGCCTTTCTTAGCCTGACCATTTCAGAGCACGTTGTTGAATAGCTTGGTTCTGAGCGCCAGGAATGAGAACGTGGTGACTCCTAACAGTGGGTGGCCCTAGGTAAATCTTAATTTTCTTTTGTTCACAGGGAACTTGGTAGGTGGCTAGGTAACAGCACAGATGGAGACTCTCTCTGCCTCCATCCCAGGACTGTTCTGTGTAGGATCGCACAGAAGGGTCGAGATGGGACGCTGAATTTATAGCCAACTCAGAATTTCATTTCTCTCTGGAGAGACAGCTGCCATTTCAGATCAGATTTTACCCAGCGTATCTACCAGTGACTTTTGACTGTAGGGAAAGAAGCTCGAGGGAGTTTACAAGATAAAGCTGAATGAGTAAACACAGACTTTTCATCTAGGTTTTAAAAAAATCAAGCACATGAATGTGATGTGGGGCAGATAGGGTTCAGTTATCTTACATGAAAAACATTCCAGCTTTGCCTGGCTGTCTTAAGCCCACCCGTCCTCTGTGGCTGCAGAGACAACGTTAAATGCCCTTTGATGTGGCATTGTAATCTAGCTACTGGTTCTCAAAACTTGATTGTGCCTCTGAATCCCCCTGGGAGAGGGGGATTTTAATAAGCACTCAGTTCTGGGCCCCAAAACCCCCACAGTTTCTGATGCAGTAGGTCTGGGGTGGAGTCTGATAAAATTTGCATTTCTCCTAAGTCTATACTTTGAGGACCAAAGGTGTGCCCTAGGTAGCAGTAAAAGTCCCTGAAGCCCATTGATTTATACAAAAGTAAAGGTTCATTTCTTGCCCGTGCAGTTGTTACCAGTGGGAACAGTTCTCCGGGGCATCTGTCCCTCGGTGACTCAGTGATCAAGACAGTTTCTTTCATCCCCATCATCTCAGCGTAGGTGCCACTGCAGTAGGGGAGGGGAAAAACCCTGGAGAATCACATGCCCTTATATTCTGGATGTGACGCACAGCACATGCCGCTGGCCAGAACAGGTCACGTGGCCAGACGCACAGGCAGCGTGGTCGTCACTGTGCCTGGGTGGGGAGTGGGGGCAGGCTCTGTTAACCACGCAGTGCCCTCTCTGCGGCATCGGAAGTGGTGCCACCCGGGTTCTCTCGGCGCTGACTGGAGGCGGGGAGTGATGCCCGGTAACTCAGGAAGGCAACCGGAAGGGGGAGGATCTGGAAACAGTCTCAGGAGGCAAAGAGAAGTTGGAGTCCGAGGGAGATTTAATAGCTGTTTTTTGATACCTGTATCCTCCATAAGCGAACGATTAAGCAGGGATGCTGGGGCCCTGCAGGTGAAATACGTACCTACTTGTCATGGGCAGGCAGATTCAGGCAGACGCCAGGTGACCACCCGCGAGGGGATGGGAAGGATGCCCTCTGGACTCAGTCCGGGACCAAGTGAAAGCCCTCGTAGAGGTCAATGCAGTGGTGCCGTAGCTCCCAGGAGGCAGGCGTGCACATGCGGTCAGGCCTAAAACTCCCTTCTCACACCAGCCATCCACCGGCGAAAAGCATGCCTTCCGTTGATCGGGTTTGTAGATTGAAGCAGAACTTGCAGAGCCCTTGTGACCGCCAGTGGTGCCTAGTCTCTGGCAGACTGGCCGCACGTTGGAATCACCTGGAGAGCGAAAATCAGCACACACGTGTCCCCAGGCCAGCTTTCCTGGCCGCGACGCTGGGGGCGGACCCGGCCCACAGAGGCTCCAGGAGCTGTGGCGCCCGGGCTTGGCTGCTCTGCAGCACGTGGACCCTTGCCAGACCAGGGATTGAGCCCGTGTCCCCTTCATTGGCAGGCACGTTCCTGCCCACCGCGCCGCCAGGGAGGCCCTGGGATGTCTTACTGTTCTTGTTTCCAGCGAATGGGTCAGTCCATTAGGAAACGCCTCCCAGATCTTAGCGCCTCCTTTTTTGGCCTCAGTGGCGGGTTCCCTGGAATACTTGGTAGCATCTTGTCTTTCCTGGTGTGAAATACGCTTCCGGCGTACTCTGAGACATAGGTGGAGAGAAAATGGCGGGAAAGAAAGAGGGCGTGTGGAAGGATGGGGGTGTCTGGAAGCCGAGCGGGGCTCTTGACAAGAGCGTGTGGTCATGTGCCTTTCTAAATCATGGTGCGTTTCCAGTGTGTTTGTGTGTATGTGTTTTTTTAGAAGCACCTATCCAACCTGGATCCTAGTTATGCTGCTAAAATATGTGTCAGGGCATAGTTTTTTCCCTTAACCTTTCTGAAACATTTTTAGCATTATGAAGTGTTACCTCAGCTTTTTGTTTGTCTTCCTATTTTATTGTGGTATTTTTTGACTACTGCTAAGTCGCTTCAGTCGTGTCCGACTTTGTGCGACCCCATAGACGGCAGCCCACCAGGCTCCGCCGTCCCTGGGATTCTCCAGGCAAGAACACTGGAGTGGGTTGCCATTTCCTTCCCCAATGCATGAAAGTGAAAAGTGAAAGTGAAGTCGCTCAGTTGTGCCTGACTCTTAGCGACCCCATGGACTGCAGCCTACCAGGCTCCTTCGTCCATGGGATTTTCCAGGCAAGAGTACTGGAGTGGGGTGCCATTGCCTTCTCCGTTATTGACGACTAGTTAAGAATAGGAAAAGACTGTTTGCAGTTAACTTTTGAAGTTGTCATACAGCTTCACTTTCATTCTTTTAGCCTTACTTAGAGGTATTCCTGTTGCCATTAGGCTCACGTTACTTAGGGATATGGAAAGGCCTTTTATTTAATTAATCTGACTATAAGAAGAGGAATAGGTTTTTATCCTGAAACTCATCTTTCAGCTATGGTGACGTTAACTCTCTGCCAAAACTATACTATCCTAACAAGAGGCGAAAAAAATCAGTTTCTCCTGTTCTTTGGCCTAGAACTTATTTGTGGTTGCTCAGGGTCTCAGGAGAAATGTAGTTAAGTAAGTTGCATATTCTGTGACCAGGAGCACTTAATTGTGAACCAGGAGTTGAAGGTCACATAAGTTAGAGTCTGCGTATTAATGCTTTGTGTAAGAAACATACAGCATTGCTGGCTTTAGGAGACTTACCTCTAATTTTGGGCTTCCCTGATGGCTCAGCGGTCAAGAATTTGCCTGCAGTGCAGGAGATGCAGGTCAGTCCCTAGGTCAGGAAGATCCCCTGGAGAAGGGAATGGCAACCCACTCCAGTATTCTTGCCTGGAGAATCCCATGGACAGAGGAGCCTAGTTTGCCAAAGTCCATCGGGTCACAAAGAGTCGGACGCAACTCAACACACACACGTACACATCTGTAATTTTGGCCACTGAAGTTGATATTTTTATTAATATATTTAGTCTTTTATTATAATTTTAATATGTTTAAAATTTTAGAATGTATTTTAGCATTTCCATATTTTATTTATAATTGAAATTATATATTATAATTTTACTATATTTTATGTTTCATTAGTTTATTAGTATATTTTACTATATATGGTCGTATAAAAGTCTTCTTTGTGATTCAGTGAAAAACTTTTAAAAAGTGTCAAACGTTTTGGTTCATAGCATATTAAACTACACGTTGTTGATGATGGTGTTGGTGACTTGTGCTGAGTTGGAAGGTGGGCTGATGAGATGACGGGCAAGGGCTCGCTACCCACATGGTGTGCACCATTTTAATAAACAGGACACTTATCCTCAGATCAGGCCCCAGAAGGATGTTGTTACTAATGCTGCTTTACGAGGAAAGGAACCGTAGGAAGGCTGATTTATTACCCCAGGTTCTACAGCTTGTAAGTGGCAGAGGTAGGATTCCAGTCTGGCCTCCTCAATACAGTGCTAATAAGCAGCCATTCTTTGCAGAGCAGAGAAGCTTGATATTTCAAAAAGTGCTCAGTTTTCATCTCATTGGCTCTTCCAGTGTTCATATGGAGCAGCTAGCAAATATGTGACTTTCCTCCACTGTCAGTTTAATTTAGGCGCTTGGCCTTGGCTAAAGTTGTTTATGCCATCACTAAACGAGCGTGTGTCTGTGGTTTGGGGAGAACGTTGAGTGTAACAGTCTCAGATTCCTTAGCTGGGACTTAGGACTTCCCTGGAATGACTGCCATGGTAGGGCAGGGCTGACTCACTGGAAAAAGACCCTGATGTGGGAAGAGATTGAGGGTGGGAGGAGAAGGGGACAGCAGAGGATGAGATGATTGGATGGCATCATGGGCTTAATGGGCATGAGTTTGAGCAAGCTCGGAGAGTTGGGGATGGACAGGGAAGCTTGGCATGCTGCGGTTCATGGGGTTGCAGAGTCAGACACGACTGAGCAACTGAATTGACTGACTGACTCCTTTTAAAGAAGATAAAAGGACAAGTTGGGTGACCAGTTTCCACTTCTGCAATTTACTGTTTCATGAGCGACGGGAAATGAAAAATAGAACCTTCAAGAAAGAATAAGAAGTTCTTTTGAAAATGTGACTTAAATAAGATCGTAAAATATTATTCCCAATTTTGTTTATAGCAGGAAGGGATTTTTTTTTTCAGATGCTTCAGAAAATTTGTTCTTAGATGTAAAATATTTATGTCTGCTCAGATGTCCATTGCAGCTGTTTTAGGAGACATTTTTCTGGAAACTCACCAGAGGCTTTGGCAAACAAAGTTGAAGGGCTTTAAATTTATTTTTATACATGCCTAGTTACATGGTCTAAAGGGAAAGACGTGGCCACTATGAAATCACTGAAATCAGACAAGGCATATCAGTGTACATTCCGTTGAATATTAAGTATAAAATCCTCAAATTTAGGGATGTGCGTTTGTGTGTGCTAAGTCGCTTTAGTCGTGTCCACCTCTGTGTGACCCCATGGACTGCAGCCCACCAGGCTCCTCCGTACATGGGATTCTCCAGGCAAGAATACTGGAGTGGGTTGCTGTGCCCTCCTCCAGGAGATTTTCCTGACCCAGGGATCGAACCTGGATCTCCTGCATTGTGGGCAGATTCTTTACTGTCTGAGCCACTAGGGAAGCCCAATTTTAAGGACGTACAATAATCTCATAACACAAAGTAGTAAGCAAATGTGTTCAGTCCCAGTTATCATGTCAGCAGACGTGTCTGTGAAAGTCTTGTAGGATTTTAGGGGCTGGTGGAGCCAGAACGGGGGCGGCCAGTGATCCCAGTAGAGGGTCTGCGATAGAACCAGTCGACCTCCGATCAGAACTCAGATCAGACCCAGCGGTTAGGTGACAGGTGTGTGGTAGGTCTCCACAAAACTGCCAGAGCATCTGTTGGGACTGTTGTCCCTAGTGGACCAGTCCTCATGGGTGTGTTCGTGGTGGGGTCCTGAGCCCTTGGCCATCTGACCTTGTCCTTCCCACACCTGCCCCACCAGGCTCTTTCCTGTGGTTCCAGCAAAAAAACCCAGCTGCTTCCGGCCCTTCCCGCACACCACACCTCTTCCTTGTCTTTGCTGCTTGCAGTTCCCTTTGCCTGGAAATCTCTGTGCTCGGCTCATACCCGAGTTCGCTCCCCAGTGAATTCAGCTAGTCCTGGCCAGCAGCCGTCCCCGCAGGGCCCCTCTGTGTTCATCTGCACGCCTGTGACCGCCTCGATCGTGACAGGGTGTCCTCTCTTTATTCTCTGTCTTCATCAGCAGCAGGGCGATCCTGGTGAGTGGAAGCAGGGCCCTGGTTGCCTTGAGGAGCAGGTCAGGGCCCCAGGGAGCCAGGCTGCCCCGGCCTGCACTGTGGCCAGGCCCGGCCTGCGGCGGGTTCCTCTGGCTGCTTTGGTAAGTGTGATGGCACCTGTCGTATCTTTCCACCTGGCAGGTGCAAGCCGTCCGGCCAGAAGCGGGTGGCTCAGCGTGGGCTCACTGAATGGCTGTTAGAAGGTCACTTAAAGCGCCGGTCAGCACCGAGAATCCTTGCACTCGGAGCAGAGCTGGGTGGTCCTCTGCCCCAGGGCGTGCGGCATTGGCGGGGCTGCCCCCCACGCCTGCAGGGACCCAGCAGGGCACTGTGATCTTGGAGACCAGGGACAACGCTTCTTCCCCAGGCGCCTCCTGTTTATCACTCGGGGTTCAGGGGCTGTGGAGGCTCCCTGGATGCTAGGCTGGTCCTGCAACCAGGCGGGAGAAGTACGTTTCCGTCTGTTCTGGATGAAGGTCCTGGGACTTGCTGGCTTCAGAACGTTTCTTACTAACCACCACCGCAGCCAGGGCCTGCCTTCCCTCGCTGTCACCCGTGAGCGGTTCTCCTCCTCTCTCGGCCTCCGCTGCCCGGGACTGACCGGTGCCCCCTGCCCCCGCTCCACCCCTAACCCTGTTTTCTCGGACCTCAGCCCCTTCCTATGCCCCTGGGCTGCCTCCCTGCCCCTGGCGCCCCCGCAGGCAGTTGGAAGTGTAGGCCCAATGGGCCGTGGACTAGGGCTGGACAGTAGTTGCTTTCATGACCTAAAATGTCCACATTTGCTCCAGGAGTTCCGTTTGTTTTTGTTTGTGTCCAACTCCTTGCGACCCCTTGCAGCACACCAGGCTTTCTCTTCCCTTACCATCTCCTGGAGATTGCTCAAACCCATGTCCATTGAGTCGGTGATGCCATCCAACTATCTCATCCTCTATCGTCCCCTTCTCCTCCCGCCTTCAGTCTTTCCCAGCATCAGGGTCTTTTCCAATGAGTCAGCTCTTCACATCAAGTGGCCCAAGTATTGGAGCTTCAGCTTTAGCATCAGTCCTTCCAATGAATACTCAGGGTTGATTTCCTTTAGAGTTGACTGGTTTGATCTCCTTGCAGCCCACGGGGCTCTCAAGAGTCTTCTCCAACACCACAGTTCAAAAGCATCAATTCTTCAGCGCTCAGGCTTCTTTACGGTCCAGCTCTCACATCTGTACGTGATCACTGGAAAAACCGTAGCGTTGACTAGACGGACCTTGGTCAGCAAAATGACAACGGCTGTGGAATTAGTTTTCTTCATTGAACCAGAGCGGAAAGTGGCAGTGAGGCTTCAGAATATTGGTTCAGTGTTGCCGTACGATGTGAGAAGGCTTATATGTGCTTCTCCAGGAATGCAACATCCACTTGTTACCTCCTTAGGAAAATGTGTTTCTAAGTCCAGCTGGCAGACCATATTTTTAAGTTTCAAGAATTTGGCACCCTCTTCTGTAAGCTGATACTATATCGAAGCCCAAAACAACCAGAAAATAATTTTACATCCCAAAGTGGGGGCGTCAAATAACAAGGCCATCCTGACTTCGGTTGACAAGAATCAAAAATAGATGGCTCTGGAATGTGGCTCAGAGGTCACAGGTTCCCGGGGGGTGGGGGTGGGGGTTAGTTTATAGCTGGGAAGACTTCAGACCCACAAGGCTGCCTAAGGACCCGGGAGCCCTTTCTTCTGCCGCAAGGTCAGAGGTGGCTTTGAAGCAGTCCCCCATGTTGTGAGAACACACTCCTGTCGTGGGGCAGGAGGTGAGCTGGAGCCCTGGGGCAGGGTTGGAGGGGAGGGAGGTCCCATATCCGTGTCCCCTTGGGGCTCCCCACACACTGCCGGTGGAGTTGGAAGGGTTTGTCGGCGGAAGAAGGTGGGAATCCATGAAGTCACTTCTTCATGTCACCACAAACCTGGGACCACCGCCACCCAGCCGCACCCAGGACGGCCCGCAGCAGCTGAGGGTTTGTTCCCACCCCACGTGGGGCACGCCACGGCTCGTGCGTCCTCTCGTACCTTCCGGTTTGGGAGTTGAGAACACCTGCCCGCTTGCCTCTTTAATGTGGTTTATTAAGAGGGCTGCAGAAATTAACACAGGCCGTAGGACTGGGATTAAGGAGAAAGCCACCATCATCGGCTTTAACGTCCCTGGTTTTGATATCTGGGCTTGTTTACTTTCTGAAATTACTTTCAAAGTTCTGACAGATCATCTGATGAAAACAGTGATCATCTTTAAAAGGAATAGCTAGTTTCTTTTCTCTTTGGATTTGTGGAAATAAATATTTATTTATTTAGAAAGATTGTACTTAGGCCTTCAGGGGGTATCTTTTAATTATTTTAATTTTTTATTCTATAGTAGTATTTGTTTCTTTCATAAAACAGTGATTGTCAGAGGGGGAAAAACTTTTCACAATGACCTCTTTTCTATTTAGAATGCTTTTGAATTTAAAAGGGCAGAAAGGCTGTTTTAAAAATTACATTCGGGACTTTCCTGGTGGTACAGTGGATAAGAACCTGCCTCCCAGGGCAGGGACACAGGTTCGATCTCTGGCCCGGGAAGATTCCCACGGGCTGTGGAGCAGCTGAGTCCAAGCACCACAAGTACTGAGGCCCTGCTCGAGAGCCCGGGAAACGCAACAACCGCGCCCTCTCTGCTGCAGCTGCTGCAGCCCGCTCGCGCCGGGGCCTGTGCTCTGCAGCGAGAGAAACGGCCGCAGTGAGCAGCTCGCACGCCGCAGGGAAGAGTAGCCCCGCCCACCGCAGCTAGAGAAAGCCGGGCACCAGGTCAAAGACACAGCGGCCAGAAACACATTTTAGAAGGAAAACACTCCGTGTGTGTTTCCTGCCCCGTGGTCCCCTCCTTAAAGACTGGATTCTCTGAGAGCAAAAGTAATAGAGGAATAATTGTGTCCCCCATCCGGGGGCATACATTTCAATAGTCAGGGAGGCTCAGAAGACAGAGGACAAACCTTTAAAAATAGAAGGATGGGCGGGAAACCGAACCAGACCTGGAAGAAATGGGCAGCGCAGAATTTTTCTGCTCTGCTGTGATCTTTGATCCCTGAATGTCTTAGCAAAATACAGCAGCACCCAGCCCATGGCGCCTGTCAGTTCTGGTTTTCTCTTTGTGAAAACGTGAAGGAGAGAGAAACGTGATGGATCAGGAGTTATGGGCCAGGGCCTCTGGTGGAGTTGACGCAGGAGGGTGGAAGCCCGGGCCGTGTCAGGGTCTGTAACCCCCGCAGCCCTTTGCCGTCACCACTGGTCAGTGGGCTGGACGCAGACGCCCCAGGAAGGCTGTGCACAGGAACAGCGCCCGGCGCCCCGGCAGGTATCTCTGAGTGCGTGCACAGGGCCGAGGGCCGGCACCCGGCGCCCCGGCAGGCATCTCTGAGCGCGTGCACAGGGCCAGCGCCCGGCGCCCCGGCAGGCATCTCTGAGCGCGTGCACAGGGCCACTGCCCGGCGCCCCGGCAGGCATCTCTGAGCGCGTGCACAGGGCCGGCACCCCGCGCCCCGCGCCCAGGCAGGCGTCCCTGAGTTTCATCGCCGTGGTTCTCGCAGCTCTGTTAGGACGGCAGTTGTTCTCGCAGCACTTCTGTTTTTCCAGACGTATGTCCGCGTATCTGCCGTGATTCTGAGCACAGGCGCGGTGCCGGGACATGTTTCTTTCCCATCTGCGCTGCCTTTGGCCTGTCATTGTTCTGTGTTTATTGCAGCTGTCTTACTTTTAAATTGTACCGTGTCATCAGCAAACTGGCTTGCCTTACAGCCAGATAGGAGATTAGTTTGTGTTGTTGTTTTAAACAGGCGTAGCAGCAAGCGGAAGCGCCTGCCTGTAAACTCGCTTCATTTCAGAGCTGTTGCTTCAGTGATCTCGATCCTGGTGGCCTGCAGGACGTGTTCTGAGCACTGTGAACAGAAACCGTTCTCCTCACTTTATAGTCTTGACTTTCTTTTTTTAAACCTGGATTGATTACTTAACCTCTCTTAAATAGGTCTGGTTCTGAATGATTGAGACTTGCTCTGTTTTCTATAGAACACAAGACAGGGGTCTGAATCGGGCTTAGCAAACTGATTTCACAGGCCAGCCAGCTGTTTTTATAAATAATTTATTGAAACAGCCACGCCCATTCGTGTGTCATTGTCTGTGGCTGCTTTTCAACCACGAGGCAGAGTTGAGTAGCAACAGACCTTATGGTCTGCAAAACCTAAAATATTTATAATCTGGCCGTTTACGGAAAAGGTTTGCAAGCCTCTGGTCTAAATTTATACTCTGTGTATATTTCCGCCAAACCACTCAATTTGAATTTGTAGAAATTTGGATGGTTTAGTACTGAATAAATTATTTTTCTTACTGCTTTCACATGTATGAAATTTGAGTTTCCTATGCTGTGTTCATCTAAATACCTATTTACAACCCATAGTATTCCACATTACAGAGGTGGGCTACTTGTGTGCGTACAAGACTATTTTCTAAAAGAGCATGGGTGTTGTGGGTAAGCAGGTTTACTTCTTTAGGTTTTATCTACTCATAGATCGGTGAATTAAAGAAGCGTTAATTTTAACTTATCCTGGTGAAAAGTTTCAAGAACCTTACAATGCAAATTATACCTTTTATTTAATAATATGCTAGTGATATTACACATTTCTTTAGTGAATTTCTTTTTTAATAGTCAACTTAGTTATAATTTATATGGAATGTGTGTGTGTTTGTACACATGCACGCACGCACACACATACTTAGTTGCTCAGTCGTGTCCAACTCTGTGACCCCAAGCACTGTAGCCCACCAGGCTCCTCTGTCCATGGGATTTTCCAGGCAAGAAGTACTGGAGCGGATTGCCACTTCCTTCTCCAGGGGAGTCTTCCCGACCCAGGGGCTGAATCGAACCCTTGCCTCCTCCATCTCCTGCGTTGTCAGGCAGCTTCTTTACCACTAGCACTGCCTGGGAAGCCCATGTGTAGCCTTAGGACATTTTAATCCTGTGGCAGAGCTAATTTATTTTATAAAAGAGGCATATTAGCCTGTAGATTTTCAGCCTGCTCAGGTTATCAGTCTATACTATTTGTTTTTTAAAAGTCTTTGGTTTCTCTCCATACTTGCCTATTACAGGAATTATATGCAATTCTGAAACTATTTAGAAGAGGCCATTCATTCATTCCTAGTTTGGGAATGTCTAGCTTTATGCTGTGTCTGTTCTTCCATCCGTATCTTTCTTTTGTTCTATAAATATTTATTGAATTGCATAGCATTTGCTCTGAAGGAGCACAGACACAGTGTGAAATGTAAGCCTTGCCCAGCAGATGCTTACAATTGGGTAGAAAAAGAAAGGATAAATATTTTTGAAGCTAAAACTAGTTTGACTTGGGTGTGAAACAAGAGTCTTTGGAGCATCACAAGGTGGTAGGTATATAATTAAATGCTAAAGGGAAAGATGTTTTCTGTTCAGGCTTCCACTCGGTACCTGTCGAGGCTCTGATTAAAGTGAGCAGTAAAATGCAATCCAGCCTTACAAGAAGTCAGAGGAGGGTAGAGTGAAATTAAAAGTTAAAATTGGGTGTGATACATGGAAGAGAAGAATTAGACTTAAATCTAAGGTACAAGGAAGCAGATTTGAGCATCACTGTTTGGTAGGGTATCAGCAGGAGTTGGGAGATGGCCAGGGAAGGCTGAAGATAAGAAGTCCTATCTCAGCTATCCAGAGAGGTGTTTGGGGCATTTGGAGCCTGAGGAATTCGCCCTGTGTATAGAGGAGCAGGCAGAGAGCCGATGTGGTACAGAGTGGCTGGCGCAGCTAAGGGGCAGCCAGAAAGTAGCTCTGGACGTGACATCCTGGGAAGGGAGTGGCGGGGGGCTGGGGTGGGGTGGGGGGTAGGCAGGTGGGCTGGCTTCATCCCCAGAAGCTACAGGAAATGCCAGGTGGGCGTGGGAAGAGAAGGGGCACGTTGAGATGTGCGTTTCCGGTGGCTCACTTGCAGCTGGGGGCCGTGGGCGAGAGGAGAGGCAGCTGGCTGGAGAGCTGGGCTGGCCGGCTGGAGGAGGCGGGTGCCCGGGGGCAGGGCGGAAGGGGTCCTGGTCTGGAAGGCGTGGGTTTGAGAGGCTCTGAACAGAAGGTTGATGAAGTCCCAGGAGATGTAGTCAGAATGACAGATTGAGGGTTAGATCGTGGAGTGTCTCAAAAGCCCAGAAGCTGGGGTTTTGCCTTACAGTAAGGAGATGGTGTGGTGAAAAGGCCCTGCTGTACCTGATGTGGGGTACCCTGCCATCTCCCATCACAAAGGGTGACCCTGTGGGTCCCCAGCCCCTGTAAGGACAGCCTGTCTGTTTCAGTGCTCCATCCAGACTCACCCCTTGAGGGGTGACTGGTCGCACTTGTCCATTTTTGCCTGCATTTTTCTCAGCATTGTAAAGCTTGCCCTGGTACCCTTATCCTAACAAAGCAGCTTTCTTCAGTAGCCCCCCACCCCCTTTCATTTCCCTACTCTCTGCCTTCCTTTGCAATAAATCTGCCTGGAATCATTTCATATCTTTCTGTCTGGTTCCTTCTCCCATATAGGCTTTAAACCCACTGCTCCGCCAGAGCCACTCTTTTTTTTTTTGGATGCACCAGGCAGCCTGTGAGATCTTAGTTCCCTGGCCAGGGGTTGAACCCACGCCCCTGCCCTGGCAGCCGGACCCTCAGCCGCTAGATTCGCTGGGGAGCGCCCCACCAGCAGAGCCACCCCTGCCACGCTCTCCAGCGCTGCTGCGTCGCTGAGCCCAAGGGCCCGGCCTGGCCTTCCCGGCTGGCGTCCTCACTGACCTGGCGGAGCTCTCGTCCGCGTGGTCCCCGTTAGAGTGCTTGCTCCGCCAGGCCCCGGGAGCGCCGCCCTCTCTCGGTTCGCATTAGCCCCATGCGCCGGTCTTCCCTCATTTCGTGAACGGGCTGGGTCCTTTGACTCAGATGGTGCTCATCCAGGCCCAAGACTTCAGGCAACGTCCGTGTCCTCCTGACTCACAGGTCCGTTTAAACCTCTGGCCCGACCCCGTCCCTGCTTTCCACGCGTGCCTCTAACCGCCTCCTGAGCCTCTCCGCTTGGATGTCCGGCGGGCTTCTCACACTTAATGTACCCCGAGTGTGACGGAACCGTTTTGCTTCCTCTCCTTCTGTGAGCCCGCGCCTCCCCGTTTTCCCCCGCGGGGAGCTGGTAGCTCTTCCCCGACCAGGTGCCCAGGCCACAGAGCTCGGGGTGATGCTTGATCCATCTCTTTCTCTCGTCCGCCCCCTGCATTCCGCCCATCCTCAGATCTGCCCTGGAGGGGTACCTGCCGAATCCAGCCACTCTGCATCCCCCGTCTTCCCAAACCCAGGGCACGTCATCTCTCCCCCGAAGCCTCTGCCTGGCTTGCTGCCTGCACACCCGACCCGTCTGAACTCTGCCGGTCGTGTTGGTCCCCGGCTCACACCCATCGGTGCCCCTCCGTCACACCCGTGGCTGGCTCAGAGCCCGCGGCGTGGTCCCTGAGACCCTGGAGTCTGCGCCCGCGTGCCCTGCCGCCCCCCACTCCGTAGAAACGAGGAAAGGAGGTGATGGGGCAGCTCCCCGGGGAAGCAGGGAGGCTCAGGAGCGTGTGCCTAGGTACCCAGCCTCAGTGGGCTCTCAGGAGAAGCAAAAATGCTGTCTCATGTTTGCCCACCGCCTCGGGGGCGCTGACGCGCGTGTCCTGACATTGAGCTCTCCTGATGAGGGGACAGTGATGCAGGTTGGTGGTGTCCTTTCTGAGGATAGTCAGGCCAGAAGGGTCAAAGAGCTGGAATGTTTTTACAGCTTCTAAAGTAGACAGTCTTGTCTTTTTTCTGAACTCTATCCAAAGGAGTAATTGGTTGACGGCAGAAAATTGTATCTGTAAAAGTTGAAAAGCGGAAACAAGCTAAATTGTTAACAGAGGATAGTTCAGTGAATTATGGCCCACACATACAGTAGGGTGCTGGGGAATCAGCAGAGTATGTGTGGCTGCGTTTGCCTAACAATTGAGAAGATCAAGTTGCAAGTCAATATGTGTAACATAGACTCGTTCTTATAAACACACATGAACACATGTATCCAGAGAAGACACGGGCAGGATATACAGCTAGAGATTGATAATGGTCACCTCAGTCGCTGCGGCTTCCCGGGCGGCTCAGGGGTAAAGAACCTGCCTGCCAGTGCAGGAGACGCAAGAGATGTGGTGGAAGAGGGCTTGGCGACCCACTCCAGTATCCTTGCCTGGAGAACCCCATGGACAGAGGAGCCTGGCGGGCAGCAGTCCAGGGAGTCACAAAGAGTCAGACATGACTGACCACACACACAGCACACCTCACCTGGTGAGATTAGAAGCAATCTCACACTCTCTTATTTTGCAGGTCTTTGGTGTTTTTGTAGGCTGCGGCAATAAGGGAGAGAAGGTGAAGGCTGTGGCATCTGGAGGCGCTGCGTTTACTGTGACGTGGCAGCTTCCTGTCCCCTCCTCACCCCCGCCCCTGCTGTGCGCACGGCGCACCTGTTTAGCACCTGATTCCGGCAGGCGCCCCATCTGCAGGCTCCTCCTTCCCTGTGAGCCCCTCCCCGCCTCCCTGTCTCCGTCCCTGTGTCTTTCCGAGGCTCTTACCAAGATTCAGACATGCCCGTGTCTCACTCATCTTCTGGAAACAACCAGTGCTTGCTCTCTGTCCAGCGTTTTATCCTGCATTTGTTATTCTGTGATCGCTTTGTAGAACATGCTCATATTTTTCCAGTAGAAAATTGTGTATTCAGTTTTTTTTTTTTAATTCATTTACACAGTGAATATTTACCGAGTGTTTTCATAAGCTGAATGCCAGGGATATAAAGATGAATGACCCACAGCTTCTCTTTTCCAGGAGCTTACAGGATAGTATGATTCCTACTGAAATAAAAATTAAAACATCAAAAACTTTTTTTTTTTTTTTTGAGACAAAGGCACACCATATAAAAAGGTGTTTTAATCTTTTAACTGAAAATTTTTTACCTTAATACCATTTGTCATTAGAGGAATGCAAATTAAACGATGATGAAATGCCACTAGCCGCCCTTTGTAATGGCTGTAGTAAAGTAAAATGGCAATATCAAATGCTGGGAGGGCTGCTGAGCCATTAGAGCTCTCATCCATTGCTGGGAAAAACAAAGAGTGCAGCCATCTGGAAAACACTGTGATGGTTTCTTATGTAATTTACCATATGACCCGGCAATCCCACTCCTCGGAATTTACCCAAGAGAAATCAGATCATATTTCCTGTCCATGACTGTTTATAGTTTTAAGTATTTATACTGTATACTTTAGTAATTTCCCAAAACTGGAAACAACCGAGGAATCCTCCACCTGATAAATGGATAAACAAACAGAGGTCTGTTCGTGCAGTGGAGTATTCCTCCACAGCGAGAAGCAGGGAATACACTCAGGTGGTAAGCGCGTGTCATGCTGGGTGAGAGGCACACACGTTTTACTGCATGGTCCGTTTACACGACAAACGGATGGAAGATGTATCAGTGGTTTTCAAGAACTGGGTGTGGGAAGGAGGGGTTGGTTCTAAAGGGACAGGTGGCAATTTGGGGGGTGATGGAAATGTTCTTTCTGTGTGTGTGTGCATATATATATATATATATTTTTTTTTTTTTTTGCTGCTGCACTGCACACCCTGTGAGATCTTGGTTTCCTGACCAGGAATCGAACCTGTGCCCGCTGCATTGGAAGGGCAGAGTCTTAACCGCTGTCCCTCCAGAGAAGCCCCTAAAACTGTTCTGTCTCTTGTTTATAGTATCAGTCACTCAGCTGTATCCATTTCTCAAAACTCATTAAAAAGGGAGTTTTACATTTTGCAAATTAATACCTCAGTGAATATGATGTAAAACTTTGAGGCAACAGAAAAAAAATTTTTTTAAGAGTTATATTCACATGGTTCAAAAATCCAAATGATACGAAGGAGCACAGTTAAAATCCTCTTTCCTCCCCTTGCCAGCCCTTGACGTTTCTCTGCGCCTGTGTCAGCCTCTATGCATCTGTGTTCTCCTTGTTACCTCTTTCTAGAACACAGCTTTCTTTCACAGAACACAGCTTATTAATATGATTTTGTGTCCTGGTTCTGTCTGTTTATGTTACAGTTCTTTTCCTGTCAGCGCTTTGAGATCTTCCCTTCTTTCTACAGCTTTCTGACGAGTTTCGTTAAGTGCATATCATTTATTTAACCAGTCCTCCTTGGATGGACCCAGATTTTTTTTTTTCCACCTTTTCGCATTAGACACAGTGCTGCAGTGAATAATCTTTGTATATACAAATCCTTTCTGCTATTGAATATGACGTCTGTGTTGAAAACACAAATTTGTTCCAGGGCAGTTGATAGTACATCAGGGAACAATTGAAGCATAAAGTGAATCCTTAGTTTGCTTGTGTGTGATTCCATTCCTGAGAAACACTAGTTACAGAAAACCGTGAAATGGAGTCGTGCAGGAATACACGCGACACACTTGTGCACACACCTTCAAGCCCCACCAGCGCCCTCGTTTCCCAGTGGGGGTGGTCACACAGGTCCACAGGAAGGGGTCACAGCTGCCCTCCGTTTTCAGGTAAGCCCCCTGGCACTCAACTTCCACCAGCAAAGCGCAGGCCTTTTTCAAGGTGAGGTGCCATACTTTCTGCAGCACCTATGTGTTTCTTAACCATGTGTTAAGAAGTGTTTCTTAACGGGTGTCGATGCACGCTACTCTTTTTATTGAGCGAGTCGCTGGCAGTTTTTGAGTGTCAGGCTCCTGATTCGCTGTGGCTGGAGCCCCGTGGGCGTCCGCCTGATTCTGCCGAACTCCATGATCTAGAACCTGTGTCCGTGTATGTTATCTCACAGCAGCACCGACTACTTTGTGCAGAATCGATTCCCAAGAGTTAAATTCTGAGAGACTGCTGTTGTGATAGGCTAAAAATTATATAAGCGGTTTGGCTTTTCCGTTTTCATAAAAAGCGCTGTGATTGAGGTGAAGAGTGAGTGTCATTGTGATTTGGGAATGAGTCCAGTCCCCCCTCATCTCGGATCCCTGTCTGGATGTGTGATGGTCGTCAGTGGGGCTCTTTGCATGAATGAGGCTGTGAGTTTGAAGCCTCAGGGAGGAAGGGCGCTGGGAGAAGGGGAGCTCGGGCCGGGTGGGCGTGTGGGGCTGTGCCTTTTCTCCAGCTTCTCCACAGTCCCCCGAACCGGAAAGAGGCCTTCAAGCCAAGTCACAGGAAGGGACCGGTTATCAGAATGTCCACCAAGTGCCATCGGGAAAGAAGGGCTTTCAGAGGCATTAAATCCCAGAGCTCAGACCTGAGCCCAAGGCCAGGGCATTCAGAGCAGAGGAATTAGTGATGACGCTTTCTTTCCTACAGCACATGAAGATGAGAGTCAGCGATTGGAGATGAGGGAGAAAACCTAGCAAGTGCACCCAAGCGGTGGTTTGATATTCTAAAGTCTTATCAAAATTTCCAGACGCTGCCACCTGTTTCTTTCAACAGTTCTATTTAAAGACAAAATAATTTACAATTCACAATTTGTTTTCTGATTTCAGTTAAGTATACAGTTGCCACTTAAGGCCCCGGTTCTGTTAATATCAGCTTTATGCTGCCATAGCAGCTGGAAGGAGTAAAGTACCTTAAAAGTCTTGAAAATAGAATGCTGATAGACACTTATACTTTTCTTAATGCTATTTTCCTCCACTTTTGTTTGATCAAAAATTGCTTTCGGTGTCATAAAGTAACAGTAGGAACTATTAGAATATTGAAGATACAAATTATGGAAATAAATTAGGCAAAGCACCTTCAAACAAGTTAGTATTTAAAATTTAACAAAGAAGAAAGGCATTTGTTTTGTTAGGTAATCTGAACCTGGCAGGTTTGATCTGGAAACTGGGGTTTAAACTTGTAATTTTCTTGTCTCCAGGCCTTTAGGAAACCTTGTCCCATTGTTTTTGGATTGTACAGTTCATTTCTGCGGGTTCCCCCCCCACCCCCGTTACCCCCGTCCCCCCGCCCCATGAAGATGTTGAAAAATAATATCTCATACATTGTCAACTCTTTTTTTGGAAAATAGTAATTATTGATTCAGCTGAGCTGCTCTTCCTTTTATTTTATCATCTACTGAGGCTTTCTTTACTGATACTTCTCTATTACAATTTCAATTTTATGTTAATATAAATATGCCATAACAAGAAGTAGCATGTTAAAATCACCATAATAGAGATCCAGTCTGCATGTGTCTGAGGCCTCCGCCCTGTTGTATGCCGAGAATCACTTCAGTTGTCTCCCTTCTTTATGATTATTTGCTGTGACTGTCTTGCTTTTATTTTTTCGTTTATTTTTGGTTGTGCTGGGCTCTTGGCCCTCTGTGAGGGCCTTTCTCTGTTTGCGGGGAGCGGGGCTCCCCTTCACCGTGGCACTCAGGCTTCTCCCTGCAGTGGCCTCTCGTTGCAGAGCCGGTTCCAGGGCTCAGTGGTGGCTGCAGCAGGTTCAGTCCTTGCAGCTCCCGCCTCTGGAGCGCAGGCTCAGTCCGTGCGGCTCCCGGGCTCTCGAGCACGGGCTCAGTCCGTGCAGCTCCCGGGCTCTCAAGCGCGGGCTCAGTCCGTGCGGCTCCCGGGCTCTCGAGCGCGGGCTCAGTCCTTGTGGCTCCCGGGCTCTCGAGCGCGGGCTCAGTCCTTGTGCTGCAGGGGCTTAGCTGCTCTGCGGCGCATGGGATCTTTCCGGACCAGGGGCCAAACCTGTGTCTCCTGCATTGGCAGGGTGATTCTTTGCCACTGAGCCACCAGGAAAGCCCCTGTCTTGCTTTTGGAAAGAGGTCTTGTGTTTTGACTCTCACAGGTGATCTTAACATTGTCCATCTTACATGTACAAAAAATTAACAGAAATTAGATTTTTTAAAAAACCTTTTTGAAAATAGAATTATTCATAACTGACTGTTCCTGGTTTTATTCTAAAGGAAGCTTCTTCTTCCTTCTCTGGGTCCATGTGCTAGTCCAAGAAACTGCTGCTGCTGCTGCTAAGTTGCTTCAGTCGTGTCCGACTCTGTGCGACCCCATAGACGGCAGCCCACCAGGCTCCCTCGTCCTGGGGATTCTCCAGGCAAGAACACTGGAGTGGGTTGCCATTTCCTCCTCCAATGCAGGAAAGTGAAAAGTGAAAGTGAAGTCACTCAATCATGTCTGACTCTTCTCAACCCCATGGACTGCAAGCCCAGCAGGCTCCTCCGCCCATGGGATTTTCCAGGCAAGAGTACTGGAGTGGGGTGCCATTGCCTTCTCCTCAAGAGACTGGGGATGGTCTGTTTAATGTGATCAACATTTGTATGGAGTTGAAGGGGCAGGGTGTCTCAGGTGCCTGCTGGTTACTTGCTTTGTTCCCTCGTCTCTCTTTCCCCCAAGAGATCGCTCTTGCATTCTGGGAGGTATGATACATATGCATGGCCCTGGGATGTGCTTAGGAAAACAATACAAAGTATGTAAGTGGGTGTGCTCAGTCGTATCCGACCCCGTGGACTGTAGCCTGCTGGGCTCCTCCATCCATGGAATTTTCTAGGCCTTGAATACCGGAGCAGGGTGCCATTTCCTTCTCCAGAGGATCTTCCCAGCCCAGGGGCTGAGCCCACGCCTCTTTCGTCTCCTGTCCTGGCAGGAAGGTTCTTTACCACTAGGCCCCCCGGGACACCATGGTGCAACTTTCATCTTTAACTTGGAGAAGGAACTTGCTTCTTGGCCTCTGTCTGGGCCGTGTCC
>NW_024070206.1:3909003-3988780 GCF_014754425.2 Oryx dammah | reverse complement strand
ATGCCTCGAGTCTTGACGGATGTTACTTCCGCAACCAGGTATTGAACACTCAGGCCCTCAGCAGTCAAAGTGTGGAGTCCTAAGCACTGCTACCACCAGGGAATTTGCTTTTAAATAATAAAAGATGCTTTTTAACAAATGAAACTTGGATGTGTAGCTTTCCTGTTGTTAATAAAATAGCGCGTGTTGAGGCTTTCTCTGCATCCCAGGCACTGTGCTAGCTCTTCAGCGCGCACCCCCTCCAGCACCCTCTCAGAGGACGTCACTGCTGTGACCCCCCCCAACCGCTCAGAGGGTGGGTGTTCATGAGGTCGGGAAATGCCCTATCATGTGGTTCACGAATGGTGGGCAAAGGAGCCAGCCCACCTGGGCCTCCAGAGCCAGACTCTCAGCTGCCTTGAATTGATTTCCTCGCCAGCTAGAGTGAGGATGTGTTTGCCAGGTGATTAACCTAAAAATATTTTTTAAAAAGACTGATCATTTCTTTATCAGATAGGTCGCAACTGCTTGCTTATCTCTTCTGATGGCCAAAGAGTAACAGAGTTTCTTGTGAGAACTTAATTCCTACTCCATCCTTAGTTTTAAGGAGGGCTGAGCCAAATTTTGTTGCATTCGAGAGGCCGACCGTTCTTTCTTGATTTCATTTCCTTGGGATGTGATGTTAATTCCAGACTGCAGTGCATATCATGCCCAGATAATTTGTTTTTAAAGATAAGTCACTGATTTTACTTCAAAGGTTGCACATGGGAATCTGTTGAGTTAACATAATGATGTCTTAGCTGAAGTGGGAAACTTCACTTTGATGTTGAGATATCTCTTGATAGCTCTCTCTTGGTCGTTCAGTGTGCCCCCAGCCCCCAGGACACAAATGCATGCCCGCACACAGACTCACTCCACATACACCCTCAGGCACGCTCCCCAGAGTGATCTCAGCTTGTGCTCTTGAGATAATCAAATGGTATCATTTAAAATTTTTCTTGGAAAACTCTTTACTTATATACAGAATAATGAGTTATTAGGGGGGAAAGCTGAAAGTGCTTAAAATTAGCCAAAGATTTTAAATGGCACATTGGAGATGGAAAGAGGTTCTTTCTGGATATAGTAAATGAAATAATGGCTTTATTTGGTATCTACTAAAGAATTTTGTTTTTCTACATTATCTGCCGTCTAAAAATAATGTCTCTTATGCAAAAAAAGTAGACGTCACGTTTTCAGCTATCTGGGTGTTTGTGTTGAATCAGAATCATGTATTTTTCCATCATAAGTGTTTTTGAGAAAAAAAAATAGCCTTATGATAAAGTGTGTCCTGTTCTCTAGAAATGAGAGATTTAGTGTAGACGGGGTATTTATTTTCTGAGTTTGGCTAAAGTATTACTTAGCTTATATTTCTAAATGGCTATAACGGAGTTCCCCCATGATAACCCCGGCCCTGGCAGCCCCTTCTGTTGAACATTTAAGAGTCGTACAGCTGACTCACTTTGCCGTTCAGCAGAACCTAACAGCATTGAAAAGCAACTATACTTCGATAAAAAATTTGAAACAAATCTTTTAGTCTTGTTAATGTATGGCTAAACGGTAGTGGTACTCAGCCGGTTACAAAGAGTCTTTAGCTCATCAGGCGTTTCCGTTTTGTTCTCCCCGGTGACTGTCCCTCTTTTCTCCTGATAAAGCAAATGAAGAAACACCCGTGCCGCCAGTGCGACAAGTCCTTCAGCTCGTCCCACAGTCTCTGCCGTCACAACCGGATCAAGCACAAAGGCATCAGGAAAGTTTACACCTGCTCGTAAGTCCCGGCTCCTGACGGGGCGGCGCTTCCCGTTTCCCCATCTTCCGCCTCCCGCGCGTGGGTTTCCTTTCTTTAATCATGTTTTGTTCTGCACTTTGACAAGATGAAAATTTAAAGGAGCAGTGCCTTGCCCAGTCTTTGCATGTTCTTATCTGTGCCTTTTTTTTTTTTTGCCGAGCAGCTTGTGGCCAGGGTCTTGGTTCCCTGAGCAGGGACTGAACCTGGGCTCCGTCAGTGAGAGCATAGAGCCCTAAGCCCTGGGCCGCCAGGAAAGTCCCACCTGTGCTCTCTGTTAAGCAGAGATTTGTGGTTTCATTACTGAGAGTTTGGCACAGTGACTCGCAGGCAGGTAGGGACTCAGCTTAAGGAGATGCTCTTTGGTTCCCTACACACAGTTGAGTTGCCGGCATCAGCAGGCCGGCTGGGCTGGTCAGTGTACTCGGGCTCAGACCGGGGCTGGTCGTGGGGTCAGTCCTGGGCTGGACATTTGTCCCTCGGGTACAGCACGTCCTTCGTGTCCACTCAGGCTGTTGGTGAAAGACCAGAGGAACCGAGTGGGCCAGCCCGAGGAGGGGACCATCCTGGGGTCTACCTCTGGGTATATAAGGGCGGAAGTTGTTACATTGTTCTTGGTGAGAAAGCTTTTTCACCCACTCAGAGCACCCTGAAGGGAGGTGGTGTGACAGGGCTACTGACTCTAAGGCGCTTTTCATAAAGAAGCACGAAGCGGCACCGAAGCCGTGTAGCCAGGATGTGGCCATGATGGACGCGGGGTCTGTGTCCCGTGTGGCTCAGGGGACTTAGGGAGGTCAGCTGCCAGGTCGCTGGGCTTCGCGGTGTTGTGGTGAGTCAGGAAGAGTCTCTGGGGTAGGAAGACAGGGCCCCTCCTTCCGTGGACCTGAAGCTGGCAGTGCTTTTGTTGCGATGAGAACATTCTCTAAGTACAGTCTGCGTGCCGAGACTGCGGTGACGGAGCCAGTGATTCTAGGAGGGACCGCTGGGCTGAGAGAACGGGGAGGAAGAGGGTGTGGACGGCAGGGTCCTTCCTCCCAAAGGCTGGCTCCTGTCCCCGTGGAGTCCCTGGAAGGCGGTAAAATGCCCGGGTCGCCCAGCTCATTTCCTTTGCTCTCTGGTATGGGTGTTGGCTCCCGGTGCTGTCCTGTAGGGGGTCTCTAACGTGAAATCATCAGAGCTGGAGCCACTCTTTCTTGTAAAATTTTCAGAAGCTTTTCTAAGGACAGCGAACTTGGTTCTACGTAAGCCGTGAGGATCTTTCCATCTCCCTTCCCTGCAGTGGTTATGCGTGACGTCTGGCTGAAGAGAGACCATAATTGCAGTTGCCACGGTCGTGAATTTCTGTTTACCAGTTTGGGCCTGTTTAAGAAAATGATGGATTCATGTCTTCCCAAAGAAAGCCTGTAATCGTAACTTACGGGGGGAGTTGCACAGGCTGAAATGAAAACTGGAATCATTGACCTATTTTGGATATTTGTTGAGTTTTCTGCCTTTAATCGACCAACTGAAGAAGCGTGTTTGCGCGCTGTGGCCCTAACCATGCGTATTATTGCATTTGTCTTTGATGAGAAGTTGACGGGAGACAAGTCTGTCTTGTCTGTGTCACGCAGAGTGAGCGGGAATCTTGGTAGCAGCGGTGTGAAGAAGTCAGGCAGGGACTTGCTTCCTGTTAAAGTGTATCGGGACGTGTATCGGGACGTAAATTCTGAGGGAACACTCTGAGTCACTGGAAAGAAAACTTCTGAGATTTAGTGTTCTCCATGTTAAAATCACAGCCGTCTAGAATTACAAATTAAGCCATACTTTAACCAAACTCAGAAAATAAATGCCCTGTCTGAACCAAATTGGGCTGGTGCTATAAGAACATAAAAACTGATAGAAAAAAAAACCCTTTTCCTTTTTTTTTAAAAAAAACACCAAAACCAATTTGCATTTGGGTATAACCAAATTATAGTGGTTAAGCGTTAAGAGTATAGCTTAAGAGTGTGACGGCAGTTTCCAGTGAGCAGCAGAGGGGCTCAGGACTCCATTCTGCCCCAGACTCCCCTCCCGTGCAGGCTGCCACCCAGCGCTGTGCAGAGTTTCCTGTGCTGTGCAGCTCATGCTTGCTGGGAGTTCCCTGTGCTGTGCAGCTCATGCTTTGCTGGTTTTTTCCGCTTGAAACAGGGCTGTGTGCACATGACCATCCCCAGGCCCCTAGCTGTCCCTTTCCACCCGTCCCTTCCCTGCAACCATAAGTTCATTTATGATAGAAAATTTTTAACAAAAGCTGCCGCACTTTATGATTTTTTTTTAAAATTCACACTGGAAATGAAGATTCATAGCAACACCGCTCTTGCACTTTGGACCACGGGTATCTCAAGACCACCCTGGCCTCTCCGGGCTGACTGAGGGCTTCGGGAGTGAGCTCGCTCCTCACTGAGCCCTTTCAAAGCAAGTAGGTTATTTCCTTGTCTTTCCCCCACAGGCACTGTCCAGACTCCAGGCGCACCTTCACGAAACGGTTGATGCTGGAGAAACACATACAGCTCATGCACGGCATTAAGGATCCCGACTTGAAGGAAATGACGGAAGCTACCAATGAGGAGGAGACGGAGACGAAAGAAGACGCCAAGGTCAGAGTTGCAGGCGCTCTCGCTCCGGTGATGTTGTGCTGACTTGCTCTCTCCTTCTTTTTGCACTAAAATTTTTCTGCGGTTATACAATTTAAAAAAATTCAGCCAGTGCACAAAGCTGTCAAGTAATAGAAACACTCTCTCTGCACTCAGCCAGCCTGAGTTTTCATCTTGCTCTTAAAGGTAACTCTTTTTTTTTTTTTTGGTGAGGTAGCTTTATGGTGCTAGTGGTAAAGAACCCGCCTGCCAGAGCAGGAGACCCAGGACATGCGGGTTCGATCCCTGGGTCGGGAAGATCCCCTGGAGGGTGTGGCAACCCACTCCAGCATTCTTGCCTGGAGAATCCCGTGGACAGAGGAGTCTGGCGGGCTACTGTCCATGGGGTCACAAAGAGTCGGACACGACTGAAGTGACTTCACACACAACCTTTATTAAATTTCTTCTGTATCCTTCCAGATACAGCTTTAGGGATCAATCTGAAAGTGAAAGTGAAAGTCACTCAGTTGTGTCTGACTCTTTGTGACCCTATGGACTATACAGTTCATGGCATTCTCCAGACCAGAATACTGGAGTGGGTAGCCTTTCCCTTCTCCAGGGGATCTTCCCAACCCAGGGACTAAACCCAGTCTCCTGCATTGCAGGCGGATTCTTTACCAGCTGAGCCACCAGGGAAGCCCAAGAATACTGGAGTGCGTAGCCTTTCCCTTCTCCAGCGGATTTTCCTGACCCAGGAATCGAACCAGGGTCTCCTGCATTACAGGTTACCAGCTGAGCTACCAGGGAAGTTAGGGATCAGTCTACTTACATATAAAAATTAAAGCTTTGTGTAGACCCGTGGAAGTTGTCTTAGCCAGGGAATTATTTTCATCTAGATTCCTTTGCATTGCTGATGTATTGGTTGTGAGAGGTACCTGACCAAAATTGATTCCATTTAGCTCCTGTTTGTAATGATGAAAGGTTAAGGTCAAGAATTCGTGCTCTATCAGCGGATCGTGAACTGGGAGCAGGCAACAGCATGGCTGTTAGCCTGCGTATAAACCACACACGTGCCAAGTGCTGTTGGAGTGCGGCAGTGGTTCAGCAGACATTTCAGAGACCCGCGCTGTCTCTGGCACCGTGCTGCGTCTGGAATGTTCCTGGGGAAAAGCCTGTGTGTGCTTTCAAGGAGTTAGTCATTGAAATCAAAATACAAGTCAGACTAGTGTTGCATTAAATTGTAATCCTTCCCCTCAAGTGATGGGGTGGGGGTGGAATTAAAGACTGTACACGCAGGGGGCAGCTTTAGGTCAAGGTGGAAAAGCCAGATGGCCGTGGAGAAGGTGTCCATTGGCTTGGGATTTTAGAGAGCTGGAGGGGAGGGATTTGAGGGGCCAGAGGAGTCTGAGGAGGCTGAGTGGCCCAGAAAGGGCCCTCACTGGCTCCAGTGAGGCGCAGGTGGCCCAACATCTGACCCTCAGGAAAGGAGCAGGTCTGGGCACTCTGCCACGAGATGCTCAGCCCGCCTGCCCCTGCCTCTCCCTGGCCGCATTGCCTGCCTCCGGTCCCCCAGCTGCCCTGGCCGGCTCCCAGCGGGACCCCTTTCCTGGTGTGACCTACCAGCTCAGGCTGTCCCTGTGACGCTCGGCTGGCTTGCTCATCGCTGTTTCTTGCTGCATCCCTCGAGAGCGGAGGCCTGTTTGTTCTGCTGAGCCCCTGCAGGACGCCCGGTCAGCCTGGTGCCGAGCTCACCTTGGCGGGGCAGAGGGAAACGGTGACCCTCGGGCGGGGCTGGGGCCACACAGCCGTAAGGAGCCCACACCCCAGCTCCCGGAGCCCACGAGCGGTTGTCCGTGCATCACCGGTTCTGTCTTCCTCTCGCAGGCTCCCAGTCCCAAGCGGAAGCTGGAGGAGCCGGTGTTAGAGTTCCGCCCTCCCCGAGGGGCCATCACGCAGCCCCTGAAGAAGCTGAAGATCAACGTGTTCAAGGTGCACAAGTGCGCCGTGTGCGGCTTCACCACGGAGAACCTGCTACAGTTCCACGAGCACATCCCGCAGCACAAGTCGGACGGCTCCTCCCACCAGTGCCGCGAGTGTGGCCTGTGCTACACGTCGCACGTGTCGCTGTCGCGGCACCTCTTCATCGTCCACAAACTGAAGGAGCCGCAGCCGGCGGCCAAGCAGAACGGGGCGGGCGAGGAGAACCCGCCGGAGAGCCAGCCGGGGCCCGAGGACGCGCCGGCCGACGGCCCCGTGTCGGACCGGACGTGCAAAGTGTGCGCGAAGACGTTCGAGACGGAAGCTGCCTTAAACGCTCACATGCGGACCCACGGCATGGCCTTCATCAAGTCCAAAAGAGTGAGCTCGGCGGAGAAATAGCCGCCCCACCCTCCGCGCGCCTGCGGGCAGCGAAGCGCCCCCCACCCGCACACCGGTCCACATGGGAAGCAAAGAGACGTTTTTGTTAGGCAAAGTTGGCGGTATCACAGAGTTAACAGTTCTGTCCAGGCTGTTGCAATATATCTCCCTACTCCCCTTCTCTGCCTCCTCCTATCTGCCCTCCTCCCCTTCCTCCATAAGTATTAAAAACAGTATTTGAGTTGAAAAGAGTTTGTATATATTTAAACGAATAACTTTTTATACTCTTTGTTACATGTTTGTATCAGTATTTAGTGGACAATGTTTTAAAGATTTTTGTTTGTTTTGTTCTTGGGTTGTCTTTTTTTTTTATATATATATTTTTTTGTTTTTGTTTTGGGTTAGAGTTTTTCTTGTTTGTACGGTTTCTTTAAAAACAGAGTTCTTAGCAACAGGGGCAGTTCCTGAATTCCAATAAACCATTTTGTACGTCACGGTTTTGAATGGGTTAACTAATTACAGGCTCCGACAGGGCCTTTTTTAGTGTTTTTAATTTTTAGAATTCACTACATAAATGGTAGGTGACTGTAGGTCTCAAAACCACTAGGGACTTTTAAGTGTCTTAGCACTCTATCCTCAACGTGCCTGCTCCGCTAGGGCCGCCGCCCGGTGCGTGGCCTCTCCTCCTGGCCCGGTGTGTCGGAAGCCGCCTTGCGGGGCGCTTCTCTCCCAGCAAGGGGGTGGTAGCAGGGGCCAAACATCCAGGAAGGAAAGACATGGATGGATTCCATCTCAGAGTGGGGAAGAAAGCTCGCTCTCCTAAAGGGGAAAAGCAAGCAGGTAGTTTCCTGGGCCGATTTGCAAGGCTGGCTTCTAAAAGAGCACAAGGAGCTAAAGCGAAGAAAGGGCTGGACTACTGTAAAAGTTACAAACACATCGTTAGACCAGTGGATTTATATAGTCAACGTTTTTGTCATGTAATTTATTAACTATTAATGACGACACAACTAAAAATATCAAGTATTTCTCTGGCTCTTGACAGGAAAAGGAAAAAAAAAAATCACAGTTGACTTAACCCTTTGCTGTCTAAAGAGTTGGTGTTTCCTGTTCTGGGTGCTACTGCCAAAGGTCCCGGTACTTAGACTTGGGATGCACAATTTCCACCTTCCTGAAGCAGCAGCCGGCGTGTGGCCATCGGCCATTCCCTTCAGCACTGAGCCACATGGGTTGAGTTCAGCCATTTCAATAAGTACCTTTACTCTTGGGTAGTTCAGCCTTCTTAATGCAGCCAAGGTACTCCTCTGTCCCTTCCAAATGTTTATAGTTCTCTGGGAGAGTTATATTTTTTTGGTTTTGTGTTTCCGTGTTTTCTTTTGCATTTTATATCTTGTATTTATCCCTAAACATGTTTTGTACTTTTTTTTTTAAAAAAGGAAAGTTATTTTGTGTATATGTAGATAGACTTGCACGATACACTGTAGTCGATGTCCGGGCCCTCGAGAGGTCTTGCTGCTGTCAGGCGTCAGGCACTAACCGCACCCACCCTAACTGTATTAAACACGTTTCACGTATGTAAATAAACCTGGGACGTTTGGCCCTCATGCTTTCGTGAGAGCGTTCTTGATGGTGGGTCTCTGACGTCTTCGTGGAGTTTAGGGAGTGATTCACAGCAGGGATGGGCTGTGGGCTATTGGCAGCATTCTTGCCGCAAATAAGGGCAGCGTGTTCATTCCCATTGGCAATCAGCTGTTTTTGTCCCTTTTGTAGTGACTCCCATCAGTACGTGGGTATACCCAAGGGTGTGGTTCAGTACTCCTCAACTTGAAATTCATTGCTGTTACTTGTTATATTTATACTTGTCTTGCTCTTAAGTTGTATTCATAGCACTTTCCATTTGTTCCTGCATTTGAACCTTGCAATAGACCTGTGTGGTGGGCTGCACGGGTCCTAATAGCCTAGTTTTACAGTCGAGGAAGCAGAGCTCAGATTTCAGTTCTTGGCCTGAGCCCTCATAGCTGGTAAGTGGCTTTGCATATTAGAACCCAGATATTCTTGCTCTGAATCTAGTGCTCGCTCTCTGTGTTTATGTACATATCGACAGATACTCCTTTATTCAACAAATAAAAAGTATTTGCAAAACGCGATACTAGAATTTTTGTCTGTGGCGCTATGGGTTTTCTAAGGTAACCTGGGAGTCTTATCTACTCAAATACCCAAGCATGCTTGGTAATACAAAGTTGGCATCTACTGAATGCCTAGTTGAGCAATGAAGAAAATTTTTTAAATGTTCAGAGGTCGCACAATGAAGAAACTGAAATCCAGAGTAGAAAAACAGCACCCAGGGTCTTCCCTGGCGGCTCTGTGGTAAAGAACACCTGCCAGTGTAGGAGACGTGGGTTTGGTCCCTGGTCCGGGAAGAGCCCACGTGCTGTGGAACAGCCAAGCCCGTGCGCCACATCTGCTGAGCCTGTGCTCCGGAGCCCGGGAGCCAACTCCTGGGCCTTTGGGCCACGGCCGCTGAAGCCCAGGTGCCCTGGAGCCCGTGCTCTGCACCAAGAGGACCACTGGAGTGAGGAGCGCGCACGCTGCAACCGGAGCAGAGCCCGTGCTGCCACGAGGACGGCCAAGGGCAAATCATCATAGAAAACAAAGCAGCACCCAGTGCTGTAGCCTGGATGGCTCGACTGGAGAGGGAATTGATGAGCTGGAAGATGGATTGTGAAGAAACCCCCTAGAAAGCAGCACAGAGATAAGGAGATGAAATACATAAAGGAGGCTAGGAGTCTGGAAAGATAACAGAAGCAAGTCTAATGGGCTTCCCTGGTGGCCCAGCAGTAAAGAATCTCCCTGCCAGTGCAGGAGACATGGGTTCCATCCGTGGGTTGAGAAGATCTCCCGGCAGAAGGAAATGGCAACTTAGTCTAGTATTCTTGCCTGGGAAATCCCATGGACAGAGGAGCCTGGTGGGCTACAGTCGATGGGGTCACAGATAGTCGGAGATGACATGATCGACTGCAATGAGTTTAATAGTTCCAGAAAGGGGGAATAGAATTGGGGAGAGCCAGTACAGAAAATTTTTGTTTACTTGCTAAGTTGTTCCCAACTCTTTTGACCCCAAGGAGTGGGTTGCCATTTCCATATCCAGTGGAAATTTTCTAGCTATTGACGAAGGACATGAATATGTGAATTAACATGGTGGATGCTGAGCAAAAAATCCACATTGGGGCTTATGAATTTTGCCCATTTTATATTAGTTGTAACTGGGGCACATTCCATGAATTTTGAGGAATCCCACTTCCTCTGTTGGTGGGGAAGGGGTGGGGCTGGCAAGAGTAGGCTGGGTCCAAGCTGTAAAAAACTCTGAATGGCAATCCAGGGGGGTTGTACTCTGATCAAGATGAAGTATTTGGACCGGGGAGTGATACCAGATGAACTGGTAGCAGTGCTTAGGGTGGATTGTGGGAGAGTGTATCGAGCAGTATTGAGTCAGGCTGTGCTGTGGTTATAACCTTTCATCTTAATGACTTACAGCGAGACATTTCTTGCCCAGATGTTGCTCCAAGGCTCCACTTTGAACGAAAGCTGCCGGGTGTTGTGGCAGAAGGTGAGTGCGGTTGGATGCTCGGGCCCAGAAGTGACAAATGCCTGTCTCCACAACTCACTGCCAAAGCCAGTCACACAGTCCTGGCTCACTAACAACAAGGAGGCAGAGAAATGCGGTCCCACCTCGTGCCCAGAAGGCAGAAGACTGGAAATACTGGCACAGCCTAAATGACCATCCCGGGAATTAGAGTTTAAATCGATGTAGCTACGGTGCTAACACAGTGGGCCATGGTGCCTTGAGGACTCAGCTCAGGATAGAGGCAGGAGGCTTAGAAAGAGGCTGCAGTCGTAGGGAGCATTTCAGGAGGAGGATGAAAATAAATTCCATGCTGCAGGATACAGAGAAGAGACGTGTGAAAGTTCTAACCTAAGCGATTTTTTAATGAACAGAAAGATTTATTTCAAGGTGTGGACTACTTACATAGAAATATAGAAGTAAAGATGAAGAGCTGTTTATAGGGAAGGTGAGCTTGAACATTAGATATCCATTCAAGGTTAGTTTTTGTTTGAATGAATGTGTGTGATTGAGTGATTTTTATCAATAATTGAGTAACTAATACATAAAGAGAAGGCAATGGCACCCCGACTCCAGTACTCTTGCCTGGAAAATCCCATCGATGGAGGAGCCTGGTGGGCTACAGTCCATGGGGTCGCTAAGAGTCAGGCACAACTGAGCGACTTCACTTTCACTTTTCACTTTCATGCATTGGAGGAGGAAATGGCAACCCACTCCAGTGTTCTTGCCTCGAGAATCCCAGGGACGGCGGAGCCTGGTGGGCTGCCGTCTATGGGGTTGCACAGAGTCGGACATGACTGAAGCGACTTAGCAATACATGAAGAATGCCAGCAAGGTGGTAAAACAAAATGAAGCAAAGGATGACGTAAGCTTAGCATCCATGGCATAGACAACTGCTTCCTGCCACATTTTCTTCAAATTCCTGTGTCCTACTGCAGTACAGATTCCAAAGAACAACTGGTCTACCCCAAAGCACTGATGGGCACCTCTCTTCAGGGTCAGTAAGCTAGTGAGTTCTATCCCAGGATCTTTGACCAATGGAACTTTCCTATTGAAAAGTTTGACTGAAAAAGTTTATATATTTCATAACCATCATGCCATGAGTACTTTTTTTTTTAATGCCTTCTTGGAAGGTGAAAGACGTGTTTAAAGAACTTCATAAAATAAAATATACCTTAAAGAAACCATTTATTTATCCCAAAGAATGGGTCTGAAAATCAAGAGGGGTGTACCAAATGTGGGTGTTCTTTATGCTATTTAGTTACACACACACACACACACACACACACACACACACACTGCCAATGAGATGCTGTAAGGATACCAGATTGTGGCTCTTCCTTTTAAGTGTATGTCTTCCAAATAAGGAACCTGGAGTTAGTTAGCTTAAAAACTTGGCTTCTGCTCCTGCACAGTTCAGTCTTTGCTTAAATGGGTTTTTTGTTTTGTTTTGTTTTAGACTCATTATAGAGTTACTTTCTTTTTTAAAATTTACTTATTTTTTTGGTTGCAGTGCATGGAGTTACCATGGGAGCTTCTCTTGTGGCGGAGCCCAGGCTCTAGGCGTGTGGGCTTCGGTAGTTGCAGCTGCACTCAGCACCTGTGCTCAGTCATTTTGGCTCAGGGCTCGAGAGCAAGGACTCGGCAGCTCGAGAGCGAGGACTCAGAAGCTGTGGCACATGGGCTTTGCACAGCGGCATGCGGAATCTTCTTGGACCAGGGATAAAACCCATGTCCCCCGCATTGGCAGGTGGATTCTTATCCACTAAACCACCAAGGAAGTCCTTAAATGGATTCTTGAAACTCTCTTTGAGTTTCTTTTTGCAGTGAGGAACCTCACACTCCTACAGAGTTAATCTTAAACCTTTGGGATATGAAACGTGAGCTTATTTCTCTGCAAAGAGCCTCTCTTCCTGGTGCTAGAAGCTTCTGGACTAGCTGGTGTGAATTCTGTAGTCAGCATGACTCCCAAAGCACTGATTCTGAACAGCCTGGCCTCGATCCACATGGTCTGTGTGTAAGGTCAAATTTGAGACTTGGCTACTGCCAGTCTTTGCAGTAACAGAGAGCATTCTCTTTTGACATCCATTTCCCCTCCCTACAGTCCCTGTAGCTTTGGGTGAACATTTTAGTAAAGACTCAACACACTGGATGATGAAAGTTTCATCACCTTGGCCTATGTTTTGCTGGAAGTCTGTTCATTTATGTTTGCTGCCTTTGTTAGAAAGGGAGACCTGGGGGTGTCCAGCATCCGGGTCCTGTGTGAATTAGGGTCCTAGCAGAACACAAATGCCACATTAGAAAAGCTTTACTTTTATCGTAATTAAGGAAGGGACTGTATACTGGGTTGGAACAAAGGATGACGAGGGTCACAGAGAGCGAGAGCCATAGTCACAGCCAAGCAAGAGCGGTGGGAAAGAAATTACATAGAAGCTTCCGCTTCGCACTCAACAATTTCCAGCCTGCTCCTGCCACTGGTGAAAACCGAATAAAAGCCAGAAAACAAGGAGACACAGTCATATTCTGCAACGTCAGTGTGCTGGGCACAGGGTGGGACACAAGGACGCTTGGCGGATGGGCACTGGGTGGGAGGCAAGATTAGGATCACAGATCGGAAGTGCATGCTCTGCACCACGCACGTTTCACCCCCTATAGGGAAGCTGGCAGCTGGAACCGGGACTGTGGATTACACATCTACCTTTTGTACCAATTTCCTCTCCAGGTTTGCCCTGGAATTATGCCCTGGCCCTAGTGGTTATTTTTACTTAAGGAAACAGAAGAGCTTTTCCCAGAAAACATGTTTCCAAATTAAACTTATGGGGTTAGTTTTGACTCCTAAAGCAATGCTATTTATGTTTCACAGTATTTAAAGGAACTGATTATTTAATGTGCTTTTCTATTTGATTGTAAGCTGCTATCCTTAGGCTTTCCTTAGTTATAATTATAAATTACACTACCATGGCAAGTTTGTTTCTAAACACAATCCTTTGCAAGATGATATTTTTACCTAGGGGAACTCTAAAATTAGAGTCCACCCTATCACACTTCCAACTAGGTTCCAGAAAGGGAGGATTTATCACAACAGCAATTGTCTGATCTTCAAGTCAAGTTTAATTGGATTGGTTATTTCTGGAGAAGAAACATCTTTTTTTTTTTTTTTAAGAAAAAAAGAACAAGGAAGGCATAGAGCCCCCGATTCGAGAGGATGGTGTGAAGTTGATGTGAGTCAGGAGAAAGCAGAGTTGCCTGTGTCAGAGGAAACAACCCCGTCTGGAAAGCGTAGAAGACAGATCTCTAAGCAGGGGTAATGGACATTTGTCTTGATTCCATCAGTTCAGCGTCTGATTCCTTTCTGGGAATCTACCACAGTGTGAACCTCTGAGAGATGGATCTTGCCTCCTACTCCCGAAACCAGAAGGTCATCCTCCCTGACCCCCAGCAGCCTAAGCTCAGGCGTGGGATGACCAGCACTTGGTCAAAACGGTGCTCTTGCTTTGACTCCGGAGTCGGTGATGCCACAAATTAGGGACAGTTTAAATGTGCACGTGTGGTGGCACGGTGGCCCCGGTCGTGGTGACTGCAGATGGAGAACCACAGAGCGCTGCGCTCGTTGGTCAGGAAGAGGGGAGAACCAGGACCTGGGAGAAAAGAACGTGGACGTTGCTCGGCATCTCTGCCCAGCTGGGAACCAGTCTGCCTTCCAGGAACCACCGATAATCTTGGCCCCAAGGGTCCACTCATGGTGGGACATGTTGAAGCTTAAGCTTGTCCTTCCCTCTTAATAAGACAGTATCCTAGCAACACAACAAAGTCTGTTACTTCATTTTAATATCCTACGGAAGTATAGTTGACTTGGCCTTCCCAGAGGATGTAGGAGACACAGGTTCAATCCCTAAGTCAGGAAGAGCCCCCGGAGAAGGGAATGGCTGTCCACTCCAGTATTCAGTTCAGTCGCTCAGTCGTGTCCAACTCTTTGCAACCCCACGAACCACGGCACGCCAGGCCTCCCTGTCCATCACCAACTCCCGGAGTTTATCCAAACTCATGTCCATTGAGCCAGCTTCTTGAATGCAATGGCGGCTGCATTAACAACAGCACCAGCCAGTGATAGCCGCCACCTTGGGAAATGATAGAGGTGTGCTTTCAGGAAGGGAAGGCGTTCTTTATTTTCATGTCCTATTTTTACACCCAGCATGGTGCCATGTGGAAAACAGGTGCTTAAAACATCTTCAAAGAACAGCTGAGTCTCCTTGAAGCTTGATTACTCAAAATTTTATTTCTTAAGAGTTGGGAAAAACATTATAAAGGTCTTGAAAAGAGATTCTCTCTCTTTTTATTTATGTGGAATTTAAAAAGATCATTTAGGTGGTTTTATTACTGATTAAAATCTGGATATGTATTCTGCTCATTAAAATTTCCCCTCTATTGACAAAAGATGGAACACTTCACTGAATTCTAAAAGGTAATTTCATATTTTCAAGGACTATACAATGTCAACAACTGATGTGGAAATAAATCCAGGCTTGAGAGATTGTTCTGCTTAATCATTCTTAAATATCCAGATTACCTAAACCTCCATTATTTTCAACCCTCCCCTTCTTTGCCTTTTATTTATTTATTTATTAACATTGAAAGTGTTAAGCACAGGAGACGCACATGGAATTGAGACCTTTAACACGAATGTTTATCACTCAAGCATGCTGATGTAATACGAGGAAACAGCTGAGGTAGGCTGATTGTATGCTTTTACGCATTTACAGATGGGGAAAGGGAACAGCTTCCACTCTGGTTTCTGGTGCCAAATTAGGTCCATTTTTCAGTCCAAGTTCTTGCTTCCTCCTTGTAGTTCCAGATTGGGTGTTCTCCTTCATGTTTTGCACTGACATTTCAGCTTCCACTTCAATTTCAGAACAGTCTCCCGGGCGCATAGTAACAGTCAGTGTATTCACAGCAGAAAATAATTTTGAAGGTAGACTCAGAGGGTTTCAAGGTCAGAGACGTTAAAGGTGATTTTTAAAAAGACCATTTGATGAATAAATCTCATCGATAACACTCTCATCTAGTGCTCAGTCAATATTTGGATACCTCCAAGGGCAGAGACCTCTCTACCATTGGAAAGAGCCCAGTTCATCTTTGGGTAGTTTTGACGAGAAAACTCTTCACTGTTTCAAAACTGTCCTTTTGTAACTTTGAGCTAATGATCTATGTTTTTTCAAGGAACTATTCACCCTGTATCACCTTAACTGCTTCTGCGCCTGAATCGTTTTTCTTTAGATCAATAACCATAACAGAATAATAATCCCACAATAGCCATTGTGTATTAAGGGTCTACTATAGGTCAGACGGGCTTCCCAGGCGGCGCTAGTGGTAAAGAGCCTGTCTGACAACGAGGAGACTTGAGACGCAGGTTCGATCCCTGGGTTGGGAAGATCCCCTGGAGGAGGGAATTCCTACCCACTCCAGTATTCTTGCTTGGAGGAACCCCGTGGACAGAGGAGCCTGGCTGGCTACCGTCCAGAGGGTCACCAAGAGCTGACACGACTGACTGACTTTCACTTAGAGAGGTTATTATTTAAGGACAGACTTCCTAGAAAGAAAGTGTCTATACCACGAGAAACCCAGATCCACGCATTGCATGTTTTTTTCAGGTAGATGAACGCAGTCATCATGGTCTTTTTCCAGCATCGCTGGCTTCATCGGATGTGCACCCTAAGCCCCCTGGGATGAAGTGGGTGTTTATTTGTCCTACCGCAATACCGGGTGTTTCCGTGGGGAGGTTCATCACTCCCACTTGTGGCTTTCAAATCCGGCAAACATATTAACAGATGCAGAAAATGCCCAGATGATGACGCAGAAGCCCTTCTTTGCTTAGCATTTCCTGAACTTTCTATAGATTGGATTCACACTCGTTCTTGGATAAAAACCCAACCCTGCCACCTCACTTCCTCCGTTTGTTTATTTGTTAAACCCAGAGATGTACATAGGCATCTGACGCAAGAAAGTCTAGGCTGGTCCCTATTAACTGGAAATGTTAATCTGCATAACTAAAGGAAGCCAGGTGGTCAGCGGCCCCCACACCCACAGGGTGATTTTACTCAACAATAACAAGTCGTACACAAATCGGTTTCCATGGTTTGTTCAATGCGGCCGCTTTGCAGGTGGCGGAGGAGACACAGCTTGTCTCTGCACGTTAAGGCGGGAGAATGTCACATTTGCCCCCAACACGTTGTAGTCTGGTGTTTTATAAATGCAAGGTTTTGTCTAGGAGGGAAATTTTGCCCTGGCAGGCTAAGGTCTTCACGGAAGATGGCCCTGACTTTACTGCTTTGTCTGCTCTCTTTTCAATTTCAATTGCCTTTTGTTTTTCCTGCAAGAAATGTTTCTCTCAAGTGCATGCAGGACGTTGAAGAATTTCTTTCTGATCTGAATTCAGTGGAGCCCAAAGAATATGCTCTAAGAAGTAAGTAGGTTTTTCCTGGCCTGTTGGGTAGCTGAACACGGGGCAGACAGGTTTGGACTTGGGATGTTCTAGAAAAGCTCTTGAGAATTAAAAACCCAGGACCAAATAGGAAAAAGAAGAGATGCTCAATTTATAATTTGCACCGGGAATCAAGAAGGAAGAAGAAATTTTAACTGCAGAAGGCACTAGAGAGGGTGGTATTAATTCCAGCCAGAAGGAATCTCATGAGGACCAGTTTCTCAATGAGATGAAGATTATTTATAAATTGTATGATGCTGTTTACGATTTTTGAAGTTGATAACATTTCACCACTGTATGAGATAGCTTGGTTTATTTCTTTCTCTAGACATTTAGTCTGCATTCGATAAAGAATTGCTTCACTATTTAGGAAACAGGTCTGCCCATTATATGTTTGATGGTAAATTCTGAGGAGTATTTTGGTGAACACATTGGCTCAGATTGTATATAATAAGTTTGACTGTAGCCAGACCTCTTTGCATGCGATATGGATGGACAGCAGGCTGCAGTAATTTTATTTTTTGTTAGTTTTCCAGAATTATTTTCACAGCTAAAGGGACATATACATCCCTGCCAGAAAGTGGCAAGAAATCAGATTCATTTTCAGTGGGATAACCTCTCCAGGAGAATGATTCCTTCTTGATGCTGATGTAAACCGCTAAGGAGGAAAAATGTAAAAACTCACTTTTCCAAAGCCAGAAACATTCTCACAGCAATTTTCATTTCCATTTAACACATGAATAATTTACTTTGTATTGGGAAATCCAAATAGGAACATAATATACATTATAAAGATAAACAAAAGTTTTGATCTAATATTGAGTAATTCAAAACAGCACATGACTTGAAGCAATTACTTCAAATTATATGTTCTTGTAGTTAATGAAATGATAGGGTAATATGATTCCAATGGATTCAATAACCATCTGCAAGTTTTACTTTGGAGTTGATTATGTTTTTCTGTAATACTTGGTGATATTGACAGGGAACATTCTGACAAACAGGCCAAGAAAATCCAGAAGGGTGCGATGAGTCCTGGTGATGTGATGGAAGGAGGTATTGTTATCGTTAGTCAGAGCCTTGTTAGTGCTTTATTTATCTCTTACGTTGCTCTAGTCATGCACTTTCGATGTTCCATCTGTAGGCACATGAAAATGGAAACCTTTTTTTTTTTTTTTTAGTTATAGAAATGTCCCAAAGTCGAACGGTCCAAGAAAGAGCTGACTGATGTATATAAATGGGGTAGAGGACCATCAGTTAATAGATGAATACTTCTATCTGGTGTTGTAACTGAGTTTCATTCTAATGCATCCCCAACGCCCTTGACATCGTTGCTTTGACGTGTTGTCTGAGATTTTCTGACCTTTGTTCTCAGTGTGGTTTTCCTGACAGTCATGTGGATGGAAAAATAATGAAAGTCAGTATTTAGAGAGTATGTTTACATGGCGAGTGCTGCTCCCAGCCCAGTGAAGAGTTGTCTCTCGTTTAGTCCTAATGCCCTTTCCCACCCGTGGGGAGGGCATTATTTTCGCCTCTGATTTATCAGTGAGCCACAAAGATGCAAAGCATCTTGCCAAAATAAGTGATGCAGGTAGGATTTGAAACCAGGTCATCTGATTCCCAAGCCTGCATTTTCAATTACTGCCCCAAATAGACAGCAACAGAGAAACAAGACCAAAAATAGTCATCAGCAAAAAAAAAAAAAAAAAAAAAGAAGAAGAAGAAGAAGCAGAAACACATGTATCAGTATGAAGGGAATATGCAGAAACAACATCAAGGAAAAAAGTTGTGGAAGAATATATATATATATAGTAGGTAAAGTTTCAAAAATGCAGGTTAAGGTGCTCTACTGCTTTTGGGGACATACTACCTAGTACAAATGGAAAGAAATGCATGAGAATGATACCCTCCAAATTCGGTTAGAGGTTGCCCTGCAGTGGGGATGGTGAGGGTAGGGATGTCATTGGGGTTCCACCAGGGTCAAGTTGTGTTTTTTAAGCTGGGCGACTGCAACTCAGGTGTTTCTTGTTTTTTTTTTCCTTTGTGCCTTTTTAAGATATTAAAGGTTGCATAGTAATGTTTTAAAACTCCATCTCCAATCCACAGCACAGAGACGACACCAGCAGAACCTCTGATAATGGGTGGGGTCTGAAGAATTAAGTGGAGGGAGAGGGTGCTTGAAATTCAGGCAGACGTGTTTGTTTTTGCAGAAGGGAATTGGCGTCTTTGCTGCTGTGGAACAGGAGAGAGCTTGGTTTTAGAGCCTGAGACAGACGCTTGGTCTGGCAGAGGAGGCTGGATTGGAGAGGGTGGAGCTTATGGGAGGGACGAAGCCAGGAGCACGACTCTAAGATGAGGTTTCTGTGTGTCCTTCCCTGCATCCTTCTCCATTAAAGGGAACAGACTCCAGCCATCGCTGTTTGAAGGCTTTCCTGTTGCCACTCTCTGGGCCCCTGTCTGATCCTATCCCCCACCTCTGCCCCTCTGCTTCTGATTTTTTGTTTTATTTATTTGTCTGTCTATTTCTGGCCGCCCTGGGTTTTTGTTGCTGCACTCGGGCTTTCTCAGGTTGCCTTTCACCTTGGGCTCCTTCTGTTGTGGGGTATAGGCCCAGGCCGAGGGCTGCAGCAGTTTCGATGGCAGGCTCGTTAGCTGTGACCAGTGGGCTTTAGAAGGCTGCCTTTGTAGCTGCGGCCCCCAGGGCTAGCTGATCCGAGGCAACGTGGCATCCTCCCAGGCCAGAGATTGAACCAGTATCTCTTGCACTGCAAGGTGGATATTCTTAACCACTGGACCACCAGGGAAGCGCTTGGTTTTCTTTTATACTCCACAATCCACAGCAATCTACATTCAATCACTTACATGAAAATTGCAGCCTCAAAGATCTCTGGCATCTTCTCTGCTGACTAGTCATTTCTGTCTCCATTTTCTTTCTCCTTGACCGCGGTGGTGTCAACTATCTTCTTAACACTCGCCTCTTTCTAACTCAAGGATCGTCCTTCCTTACGGGGATCTGTCTTCTCTCTTCACCTCTCTCCGCCTGCACCTTCCCACCCACTCCTTTCCTCGCTGTCCCTCCCTTGTAAACAGAACCCCATTTTAGGAACAAGGTATTACTCCACAGACTCTGCTGGGCGGGCAGGCCTGGCACCTGGGTGCTCGTCCTGTTGAGGCTGAGAACCAGCCGTGTGCTTGGCCCCAGCCAAGCCGTGTCACTCTGCTAAACGAGTCTTCCCACCCATGAAGTAGAGAGCTTGTGCTTCTCAAAGTGTGAGGATCTGCAGGCCGCTTAAAAATGTTCTAATTTCTCCACTTAGCAGTATGCTCCAGCCGGGGTCGAGTGTTTAAGCTGAATGTCCAACACAGGGACTTTTAAGAGTTAAATCACATAAATTAACAATTGGGTAGAGTATGTTAGAGAGAAGAGGAATGGCAACCCACTGTAGTATTGTTGCCTGGAGAATCCCAGGGACGGAGGAACCTGGTGGGCTGCCGTCTATGGGATCGCACAGAGTCGGACGCGACTGAAGCGACTTAGCAGCAGCAGAGTATGTTAAGAACAAAAGGAATGAATACTCAAAAGTCATCACTTCTAATGGTTGTAGTGCATCTGGCCATCATCTGTACTCTTTAAAATTTTTTTTAAAATTTTAATTTATGCCGTTTATTTGGCTGTGCCAGGTCTCAGCTACAGCACACGGAATCTTCAGTCACTCACTGTGGCATGTGGGCCCTTTAGTTCCCTGACCAGGGATCAAACCCAGGCCTCCTGCACTGGGAGTGGGGGTCTTAGCCACTGGACCCTCAGGGAAGTCCCCGTCATCTGTACCCCCGAACAAGCCTGTGTGGTGGAAATGTACTGCTGGGCTACTGCCCGTCAACCTCCGAGCTCAAGCTCAGGGACGGCAGGCTCGGGGCTTGAAGTCATCGGTGGAAGTTTATTCACCGCACAAGCCAGCAATCCCTGCAGGTCAGGACTTGTGTTGTTGACTGTCTAGACTTCAGAAGCTGATGGAGAAAATGTTACAAATGAAAACTTAAACTGTGTTTATGTCTATAGCCTTCGCATTATAAATAGCACCCAAAACTGTCATTCAGCAAAAACATGGCTCACATCCTGGACGAATGGGTGAAGTTCTGGCATATCTTCCTGGCTTCACATCTGTATTACTCATGAAGATGGACAAAAATATCACCCACCGTTTATGTGGGGATGACACTCATTGGTGTCATAGGCAAAATCATAGACTGGCAACAGAAAACGAGAATTTGGCAAAAATTAATGAAAGTGTTCTGTGAGCATCAATTGGCTATGTATGGAATTTATAACAAGGAGTATTATTATTTTTAAAATGATATGTACATTTTTAATGAGACATAGCTTATTTTGTTTTTAATATTTATTTGGCTGTGCCAAATCTTAGCTGTGGCCTGTGGGGTCTAGTTCCCTGACCAGGGATCAAGCGTGGGTCTGTGGCATTGGGAGCTCAGCGTCTCAGCCCCTGGGCCACACTTCTTCCCGTTTTCCCTTCCCTTTTGTTCTATCACTGCTTCTGGTTCTCCACCCCTACACCTCCTTGTTTTCCTTGCTGTGTTTCTAATACTAGATTTTAATACAAAATGGTGAATTTGTTTGGTCTCTAAGCCGTGTCTGGCTCTTTCGAGACCGCATAGGCTGTAGCCCGCCAGGCTCCTCTCTCCACGGGATCTCCCAGGCACGAATACTGGAGTGGGTTGCCATTTCTTCTCCAAGGGATCTTCCTGACCAGGGATCAAACACTGCTTCTCCTGCACTGGCAGGCACGTTCTTCACCACTGAGCCGCCTAGGAAGCCCTTAGTGAACATGCGATCCTTGTTAAAGACACGTGGTGTGTGTGTTAGTCGCTCGGTCGTGCCCGACTCTTTGCGACCCCATGGACTGCAATCCACCAGGTTCCTCTGTCCATGAGATTTTCCAGGCAAGGATACTGGAGTGGGGTGCCATTTCCTTCTCCATGTGGAGACAGAGGTGTATCTATATATCCATGTACCCTTTCATTCTAATCTGGGGACTTCCTGCCTTTGGCTTTATTATGTATGTTCTAGAATAATGATTTCACGTCTCCCATCTGAATATCTTAGCTTCTTCCATCTTTCCTTTTTTTCACCTGGAAACTAAGAAGGGTTTATGCTCTTCTGTGTTGGCACTTGGTATAAATGTTTTAATATATAATTTAAAGAGCAGATAATGAGCAGATGACCAGAACACACAATAGCAACACCATTGAAAGGAGACTCTGAAGCCGTGTCATGCGTCTGTGGGTCCTACCCGGCACCTGCTCGGTTATTCCTGCAGGTCTCTCCAGGGCTCACAGTGCTCTCGGTTTCCACCCTCCCAGGGTCCCATCTCTCCGCAATCTTGTTGTACTTTCCCCGAGCACGTGGCTGCTGCTTCTCTCCAGGCCCGCAGCTTTCTCCACCACAGCTCACGAGCTACTTGGTGGTTCTCTTGGCTTGGATTAGAATCCCCAGTTGGAGAATGTTACAGGTTGAATTGTGTCCTCCAAAAAGATATGTTGAAACCCCAAGTCCTGGCACTGTGGTCCATGATCCTGTTTGGAAACAGAATCTTTTTTTTTTTTTTTTTGTCACCTTCAATTTTATTCATTGCTAAAAGGATGATGGTCAGCGTTCCAGGGATGCCCCACACACTAGCATGAAACAGCAAGGCTTTCTTCTCAATAGCTTCACTACCCCCACTTTGGCATAGCTGCCAAGAACCACGTGATGATAAGAATCACCCACCAAACGTTGCCAGCCATAGTGAAAAAAATAGAGTTTCATAAAAAGCATGATACAGGCTTTGTTATGACATCCTTGGGTCACTGTGGAAGCCTTATACTGTGCGGGGCTGGATGCATTACAGGCAACTCGGTCCTCAAGGAAAAACCCAATAAAGAAAATTAATGACACCGTCATGTAGCAGACGGCATAAATTATAATGGGTCTTTCAGGATAACGGAATCTTATCACATCAATCAAAAAAGTTAAAAAAATAAACAACGTGGCAGAGAGGCAAATGACTGAAATCAATCCTATGAAACACCGAGCAAAGGAAAGCTCTCCTCTCCTAAAGTACATCTTTGGACAAGGAGGTGAACAGTCATGCATGTGCAAAAAGCAACAGCCAAGATCAGGATCGATTTTCAACTCTCGGGGACACCAAAAGCCATAGTCCCTCTGCACTGCCACTGAGGCTCCATCAGTAGGATCGCCAGCTAAATTCAGGTCCACCAGCCGGGGATACAGCTCACCACAGTCCGGGAACCTCCATTGTTAAAACTGCCGTCTGTTGGGCATAGTGATTCAGAAGATTGGGCGTGAAGGCAGTGTTAAAAGGCAAATCCTGGCACATCCTCAAGGTGATAGGCTCAAAGAAAACAAACTGTGCCCACCTATATGGCCCACAAACATAGTCAAGGGCCACAGATAGAAGACGATCCAACTCATAGCCATGCTTTCTCGATTGAATGGGATTCAGATGATCAGGCCTCCTCAATATGTATTTTAGATCTTTGTACACCTGCAGGTCTCAGCTTGAAAGTACTTCTTCTATCTTACTGTTAAGTTCTTCAAACAGAATTACTCTTTGCACCGTCAGAGGTTTGTTAGCTTGGTCTCACAAAAGTCATCTGTTCTTGGTTTCACAATATGGGAAAATGACATCATCTTGCCTCTTCTTTTCATTTTATTACATTGGGTACCATGTGGCCAACGTGTCTAGTTGATCAACCACATTCCCAAACAACAGATTTCATCTTAGGAGAAGAGCTATTTCTTCCTTTGACTGAAATATCTCACATCTCGGGGCCCGGCTCCCAGGGGCTGTGGTGCTGGCCGGGGGTGGCCACAGGTCCCTCAAGTAAACGGAGCCAGCCAGGGGAATGGCAACCTACTGTAGTGTTCCGCGGCTCACGCCTCAGAGTGACTGCTGGAAACAGGATCTTTATAGGTGTGATCAAGTTATGGTAGGGCTGTGCCAGACTGTTATTCAGTTGCTCAGTCATGTCCGACTCTTTGAGACACCATGGGCAGCATGCCAGCCTTCCCTGTCCTTCACCATCTCCCAGAGTTTGCTCAAACTCATGTCCAACTGAGTCAGTGATGCCATCCCACCATCTCATCCTCTGTCACCCCCTTCTCCTCCTGCCTTCAATCTTTCCCAGCATCAGGATCTTTCCCAGGATCTTTCTTCACATTAGGGAGTGTCCAAATCTAATGACTCATGTCCTTATAAGAAGGAAATACGGGAATTCCCTCGTGGTCCAGTGCTTAGGGTTCCATGCTTCCATTGCAGGGAGCACGGGTTTGACCCCTGGTTGGGCAACTAATCCCACGTGCCATGTGGTGTGGCCAAAAAATTAAAAACAGAAAAAACATACACACAGACACCCAGGGAGAAATGCTGCCTAACGACTAGGGCAGAGAAGGAAGGGGTGTGTTTAAAAGCCAAGGATCTCCAAGGACTGCCTGCAGGTTCTCCTCCAGAGCCTCTAGAAGCCTCCGACCCTCCTGACCCCTTGGTTTCGGACTTCTAGTCTCCAGAACCATGGGACAAAAAGCTTCTGTTGTGTCAGGCCACCCAGCTAGTGGTATTTGTTAACACAGCTGTAGGAAACAAATACAGAGAGTTATGGCCTCTCAAAACCAACCACCCTCCAGAATAGAAAACCATGTGTTTATTATCTGAGATGAAAATAAAAAAGCAAAGCAATCGGTCTCAGGTAGGTCTTGGAACTCATTTTCCTTGCGATGTCCCAGGCCCACCCACGGCCACTCCATCCAGTCCAAGGAGACCCATTTGCGGCCCTCTCTGCAGGGGAGGCCTTTCAGGAGGAGTCGATTTATATAGAATTAAAACTGCTCAGCATATTGAGGCCCCAGTGGTTTCACATAATGTCTGCATTTTCTTGCACTTTGTTCCTCAGGGAAACGAGACGATGGAGGGAGGTTTCTGGTTCCTGGGCAGCCGGCAGGGTTTTTCATTTCCTGTTTTCTCCAACCTCCTCACATCCTTGAAATCTTCCCCAAGCAGCTACTTTTGCTATAAAACTGTCTTAACCCTTCAAGTCCCTTCTCCCCGGCCCTCAGCCCACTCTAATGATTGTGTTGCTGAACTTCCTGCTCTGACTGATCACCCCCTCCCTTTGGCTTCATCATTTATCTCTTGGAGGGATTGTTTCCTGTCTGCACGTCTCATCCTCTCTTCTGAGAATCGACGCTTGGTATAGGGGGTGAGCCACGGGTGGCCCCCACTTGGCTAGCCAGTCAAGGCCCCCGCCTTGCCTTTGATCTCTGGTCCTCAGTGGAAGACTGACCATCTATGATTTAAATTCTCAGAACATTGCCTCTTTTCCCATCTGGCTGTCAGTCTGGAGGGCATTTTATTCAAGGCCACCCCCTCCACCCGTGCTAAAGCTAGGGTCAGAAAAGATGCTGTAACCAAGGAAAGCTCATAATACAGAAAGGGTGACAGAGTGGGCGTCAGTGAAATTTCTGGGTTAACTGGATTTCAAATATCCGTGTTGTGGTAGGCTGAAATCTAGATCCCCAAAGACCTCTCATTCTAACCCCTGGGACCTGTGAATATTACCTTATATGGAAACAAGTTGTTGTTGCTCAGTGAATCAATCATGTCTGACTCTTTGGGACCCCATGGACTGCAGTGTGCCAGGCTTCCCTATCCTTCACCATCTCCTGGAGTTTTCTCAAACTCATGTCCATTGAGTTGGTGATGCCATCCCACCATCTCATCCTCGGTCGTCCCCTTCTCCCGCCTTCAATTTTTCCCAGCCTAGGGTCTTTTCCCAATGAGTCCGTTCTTTATATCAGGTGGTCAAAGTATTGGAGCTTCAGCATCAGTCCTTCCAAGGAATATTCAGGGTTGATTTCCTTTAGGATGGACTGGTTGGATCTCCTAGCTGTCCACGGGATCTGCAGATAGGTTTATGTTACAGATTTTGAGATGAGAAGGTTACCCTGGCTTACCCAGGTGGACCCTAATTGCAATCACAAGGATCCTTAGAAGAGGGAGAAGAGGAGGAGGGAGATTTGACACAGAGAAGATGCGACCACAGAGACAGAGATCGGAGTGACATGACCGAAAGCCAAAGGACGCCGGCAGCCGCGAGAGGCTGGAAGAGGCAAAGGATGATGGATTCTCCCCTGAGGCGTCCAGAAGGAGCACAGCCCTACTGACACGTTGATTTTGGCCCAGTGATACTGATTTTGGACCTCTGGCCTCCAAAACTGTGAGAGAATAAATTTCTGTGTCTTTTAAAAAATATTCACTTACTTATTTATCATTTATTTGGCTGTATTGGGTCTTAGTTGGGGCACACAGGATCTTTGTTGCATCATGCAAGATGTTTCATTACAGGGCAGGGACTCTCTAGTTGTGGCCCTGGGGCTCGGCAGTTGCCATGTGTGGGCTTAGTTGCTCCTGAGAATGTGGGATCTTAATTCCCAACCAGGGATCAAACCAGCACCCTCTACACTGCAAGTGAAAAGTGCTCAGTCGTGTCTGACTCTTTGTGACCTCACAGACTGTAGCCCACTTGGCTCCTCTGCCCATGGAATTCTCCAGGCAAGAACACTGGAGTGGGTACCCATTCCCTTCTCCAGAGTCTCTTCCCAAACCAAGGATCGAACCCAGGTCTCCTGCATTGCACCAGGCAGATTCTTAACCACTAGACCACCAGGGAAGTCCAAATTTCTGTGGTTTTAAGCCACCAAGTTTGTGATAATTTGTAACAGCAGTCACAGGAAACTAATATACATACTATTCTTGTTGTGGAAGTCCAAGTTTAACAGTTGGCCAGATGCAAGGTGGACTGCCAGGAGACGTTTGCAAAGAACCTGATTCAGGAACTCAGATATTAGATCAATAGCACATTCATATCTTTTATCTGCAAGGAGATCCCTGACGACTGATGCTTAGCGTTTATGTGCATCTGCCGCAGAGCAAGGACTATTCAATTCTAGTTTTAAAAAATCTCCAGTGTAACACAGCCATCTGGTAGGTGCTTAATAAATATTTTCTGTAGATGCTGAAGATGACTTATGCTTTCAGGATTTGTTTATGGCTAAGCATTCTAGAAGCTTCTTCTGCCTTCACCTTCCTGATATAGATAGGTGCATTCATATTTTAAAATTTAAGATCACTGACCAAGGTCTTTCCTCCATTTAAAGCCACAAATTGATCAATTCTGCATTTTAATATCCATATATTGTCACCAAGAGAGAAAACGTGTCTGCCAATTAGGTCAGCAGAATTGTTTTTAATCTTTTGGAAATGAAAACTTGGAACAACCGCCGTGTGATTTGAAGTAGCAGGTGGAATTAATCTTTATTCTATCCCTCCCTCCCGTGAAAATCACAGTATATTTAGATCCGGATGGGGGCCCCTGGCTGGCATCTCAGGATCTTGACAGAAACTAATCAAGGGTGAGGCAGGAAAAGGACAACATGTCCATTCGAATTCATAATCAGAAAGGAAGTAAATCTAACTGGAAATGTTTACAGCATGCAAAATAACCTCAGCTAGAAAACCGTAAATCCAATCCATTTACGAAGCAAAACACCAATTGGAAAGAAAACTAGAGTTTACTCTTCTCAAATGAAGAATTAGGTATCTCTCTCTGTTTGTCCTTCAGAGACTCATCCAAGGATCAAGACAGGCTCTTACAGCTCCAGATCCTTAAACTTTAGGCTACTGGGTTTGGGATGCTTAGTGATGAAGAAGGGAATTTGGAAATGATGCAGTCTATTTCTAATAAGGGGCTTCCCAGATGGTGCAAGCGGTAAGGAATCCACCTGCAGTGCGGGAGACAACAGGGGACAGAGATTTGATCGCTGGGTCGGGAAGATCCCCTGGAGAAGGAAATGGCAACCTGCTCCAGTGTTCTTGCTTGGAAAACCCCATGGACAGAGGAGCCTGGTGGGCACAGTCAACGGGGTTGCAAAGAGTCCGACATGACTGAGCGCGCAGACGTGCGTTTCTAATAAGTACATCCAGCTTTGTTCTTGACACAGAGAAGAACTTATATTTGTGGAGCTGGATTTGGGGCATCCGAACTTACGTTTTCAAAATTTAAGGCAATTAATTCAGTGAATGTTTATTGACCTCTTGGTCTGAAACGTCCACGGATGAAGGCACAGCCCCTCCGTCACAGGGGAGACGGCCAGCGGTGACAGGCCTTCTAGCGTGATGGACTAGGCAAGAGTCTGGGCGGCTTCCTGGAGCGGACCATCCCCCACCCCAGACTCCCAGGGCTCCCAGGGTGATTCAGCGTTGGAGGGGCAGACAGGAAGGAGGGACATTCCAGGCGGAAAGACAGACAAGTGCGGGCCTGGTGCCTCCTGTATAATGGAGCAGAGGAAACAGGCGTGGGTGTGGGACGATGAGCCTGGAGAAGCAGGTCTGGTCACGAAAGGCCTTTTAAACTGAGCTCGAGTCTGGAATTGATCTGAAAGAGCATAGCAATCAAGCCTGACTGCACAGACCATCTCCTGGGAGCTTTTTTTTTTAAGGTCTGTTATGACTTTTATTTCTCAACAATGACCAGGCTAATACAACATAATTTGCAGATATAATTGCCCTCCACTAATTGTATTTTGTCCTATACTTCTCAATATTGTACAATTACAATCTTTGATAATTAAAAAAAAACAGAAAAAAAGGGAGGGAAGCTATTAACTAAATGGAGCAATGTCAAATAAGATGCAAAAATAGGATTATATCCTGGGAACTTTTGAAAAAACAATTAATGCCCACGCCTCTCCCCTGACCGATTAAGTCACTCTGTGAGGAGGAAGCCTGGGCCTTAGCATATTTTAAAAAGTTGCTCCAGGTGATTCTAATGTCTGCCCAGGATTGAGAATCCTGGCTCTAGATAAGAGATCTGCCAGGTTTTTCTCTAAGGAAGCAGATGGTAAATATTTTCCGCTCTGTGGGCCTTACAGTCTCTGTTGCAACCATTCAGTTTTGTCTGCATTAACAAAGCAGCGCTGGTAATATGTCAACAAATGAGATGGCTACATTGCAATAAAATCATGTATAAAAATAGGCAGGCCCACAGTTTACCAACTCCTGCTCGAGATTATGGAATGTGAAGAAATTTTTAAAGTATTGATTTTAAAATTTCTGTTCATATTTCACTGTTTATACACTGTTTGTTAAATAATATGTGATTCTCATAATCATCAGTTACTTGGACTTCCTTCTCCGAGAGTTGTCTGTTCATATCCTTAGCAGATTTTCAATCAGTTACTTTGACTTTTTAAAAATTTCTGATTTCTAAGTTCTTTATATGATCTGAATACAATTCTTTTCTAAAACTATAATTTTATTGATTTGTTTCTGGCTGAGCCGGGCGGTCTCTGTTACTGCGAGCTGGCTTTCTCTAGCTACGGTGCCAGGGCGTCTCTTGCAGCGGCTTCTCTTGCGGGGGAGCATGGCTCTAAGGCGAGTGAGCTCGGTACTGGCACACGGGCTTAGCTGCTCCACGCCATGTGCAGTCTTCTCGAACCAGGGATTGAACCTGTGTCCCCTGCATTGACAGGCGGATTTTTCTCCCACTGGACCACCATGGAGATCCTGAATACAATTTTTTTTTCCTGAATACAATTCTTTATCCAAGTTATTAATACAGTAGATACATCTTCTCCCTTGACAGTCACCTTTTAACTTTTGTTCATGGTGCCTTGGAGGTGTTGTAAGGAGGGGAGGGACTTGGTCAATCTTGTGATTCAGGCTGTTTAACTTAAAAGATGATCACTGGCTGTAAGTGACCGTGGATGCCAGCTCTAAGGTTTTCAGTGTGGTCAGAGCTGAGGAGAGTCACTCCCACGGGAGGGAAAAGGGAAGAGTCAGTTATACTCATTCTAGCAATAACCCAGAACCATAAAAAAGAGGCCAGTGACATCAGACACCCACTGTTAAGCCCAAGCGGCCAGCGCAGCAGAACAGGAGAGGGTTCAAGGTGAAGGTCAGGTTACCTTCGGCAGCACAGCAGGGACCATCTTCCCAGTTATGGCCAGGAAGTCTTCAAAATAACAAACTACTTTCTTAAAAAGCACTCACGTAAGCAAAATGCAATTGCTTCAACCTGATTTCTGCATTAAATCTCAGGAGCCCGTTATTAGTAAAAACAGAGACAGAAATGCTGTGTAATTTGCCCAACTGCATTTGGGGTTTTCTCCCCACTCATTCTAAGGAAGATCAGTATCTTTGGTTACAGATAAGAACTGACAACCAAAACAGGGTCTTTTTGTGTATTTTAGAGGCCAAAAACTTATAGGTTAAGATTAAAATGAATTTGAACACCACAGCTCTGATTCTTATTTGCCAGTTTGAATACTCAGCCCTGATTCTTGCTGGCAACTAAAAAGAAGTAGATTTGTATCATCGTGTACAGTACTCATGATCTCTGTGCTTCAGATTTCTCACTGGCCTGTCCCCTAACAGCGATGTGACCCTGGGCGAGTGACTTGAGCTCCGTGCCTCAGAAGCTGACATGGGTACAATGCACGCGCACCGTTTAAAATGTGCTAAAATGACACATGTGTAGATCCGTGTAACTCATACCACAGTCAAGACACAGGCACTCATCCCCGCAAACCTCTCTCGTTACCACTTTGCAGACATGCGCACCCCTCCCTCCCCCACCACCGCCGGCATGACCCTCAGCAGCCAGCTAGAGTCAGGCGCGCTGTGTGTTAAGCCGCTTCAGCAGCGTCTGACTCTTTGTTGACCCAACGGCTGCAGACAACCAGCCGTCTCTGTTCCTGGGCTTCTCCAGGCAAGGACACTGGGGTGGGCTGCCAGGCCCTCCTCCAGGGGGTCTTCCCGACCCAGGGACTGAACCCGCGTCTCTTGCGTCTCCTGCACTGGCAGGCGGGTTCTTTACCACTAGCGCCACCTGGGAGGTTACAGTTGTTCCAGAAAATTAAAAGTGTGAAAGCTCCCCAACTCACTTTATTAATTTGGTTATAACTTTGATTCCAAAACTAGAAAAGGGGGGAAGAAAGTGGTCCAACGATTAGAGAGAAATAAATAAGGCCATAGAACTATTGAGAAAGTTGAACAAAATCTCCAGATTCCAGAACAAATTACAAAAATTGATAGCAATTTTCCACACCAGCAACAATCAGTTGGAAACTATTGAAAGTAAAACACCAAGGAAAATGGCAAACTATACACTCTCTAGGAACGTTTATGTACACTGTTTTTTCGTGTGTGCAGCTCGGCCCATGGGATCTCAGTTCCTCTACCAGGGATTGAACCATGGCCCCTGCAGTGAAAGCATGGAGTCTTAACCACTGGACCACCAGGGAAAGTCCCTGTAATCTGTTTTAAGATTATCATGGAAAAATATAAAATTATAAATAAGGACACAAAAGATGATTTTAGTAAATTGTGTGACATCCAGTGATAGCTTGATACAAAAATGATGTCTGTTTCCCCCAAAATAACCTATAAATTTGAAGCAATTTCAATCAGTATTCTAGTTGGATATTTTGAAGAGCTCAATAATTTTTTTTCTGAAATTTGTATGAATGACTAGCAGTTCACAAATATTAACTGGCTCAACTTTGCAAAGATGACTAAAGGCTTAATACTCAATATACTTCAAATCCAAAATAATAAAAACCATGCAGTTCTGGTATTAGAACCAGGACTGGCTTCATAGACATGAGACCTTTTCAGTCACACAGGGCCCCACATTTAAAGGGGCCCCAGGCTTTCTTTAATGTGATTTTCTGTCACCATCTTGAAATGCTTAATTAATTTTTAAACAAGAGGCCCTGTATTTTCATTTTGTGTTAGTCCTGCAAATTATGTCATCAGTATTGGCTAGAACAAAGGCTGTTCAAGAATAGAACAAAAATTACAGTCTCAAAAGAATGGATTTCTATCAGATAAAGGACATTATAGATAAAAAAAAAAAACCTCCCAGATAACTGAGGGTATTTTTGATGACTCAGGTAGACAAAGACCAATATACATAATAATCAGGAGCTCTTGCAAATCAAAAAAGAAAATTCATTAAGAAATGGGCAAAGGATATAAACAGGTACTTTACGGAAGAGAAAACGGAAATGGCTTAGATATTTTGAACAAAAATATCCTGACATTTGTAATTAGAGAAACAAAACTCTAAGTAATTGGGTATCATTTTATATCTATCAAGCACCACAGATGGGAAAGCTGGACCACGCAGAGAGGAATCAGCGTTCCTAAGGATGTAGTCCGGGGCAGTCACTCTGGAACACAGTCTGGTGGGATTTATACAGTATTTGTGTAACTTGTGTCCGACTCATTGTGACCCCATGGACTGTAGCCCCCCAGGCTCCTCTGTGCATGGGATTCTCCAGGCAAGAACACTGGAGTGGGCTGCCATGCCCTCCTCCAGGGGGTCTTTCTGGCCCAGGGAGGGAACCTCTTCTGTCTGCATTGTCCTGCATTGGCAAGTGGGTCCTTTACTACTAGCGCCACCTGGGAAGCCCCCACTGGGTGTAAATCTGAACTAAAGCCTCATGTAAATTTATATGGGGACATGTGTGAGGACTTTGTCCCCGTGTTTTTGTGGGTTACAGACCGTCTATGTATCCACCACTCAGAGGACAGCAAAGTGTAAGACAGTGATGAATTATTACACCGTAGTTATAAGCTCTGGACACAGTAACACCGTCAGTCCAGTTCAGTTCAGTTCAGTCGCTCAGTTGTGTCCGACTCTTTGTGACCCCATGAATCACAGCACGCCAGGCCTCCCTGTCCATCACCAACTCCCAGAGTCCACTCAGACTCACATCCATCGAGTCAGTGATGCCATCCAGCCATCTCATCCTCGGTCGTCCCCTTCTCCTCCTGCCCCCAATCCCTCCCAGCATCAGAGTCTTTTTCCAATGAGTCAACTCTTTGCATGAGGTGGCCAAAGTACTGGAGTTTCAGCTTTAGCATCATTCCTTCCAAAGAACACCCAGGGCTGATCTCCTTCAGAATGGACTGGTTGGATCTCCTTGCAGTCCAAAGGACTCTCAAGAGTCTTTTCCAACACCACAGTTCAAAAGCATCAATTCTTCGGCACTCAGCTTTCTTCACAGTCCAACTCTCACATCCATACATGACCACTGGAAAAACCATAGCTTTGACTAGACGGACCTTTCTTGGCAAAGCAATATCTCTGCTTTTGAATACACTATCTAGGTTAGTCATAACTTTCCTTCCAAGGAGCAAGCGTCTTTTAATTTTGGCATCTGGTCCCCTCACTTCATGGGAAATAGATGGGGAAACGGTGGAACCAGTGTCAGACTTTATTTTTGGGGGCTCCAAAATCACTGCAGTAACACCATAAATAGTACCAAACCATGGAAACAGGAGATCTGAAGCAGAAAGCCTTTAACATAAATGACAAATAGACTTATGGAAGACAAGAACACTACAAATGAGATGGTACATATCAAACATCAGGGTTGGAGGAATTGGGGGAGGGAAAAGAGAAAGGGAAAGTTGAAGAAAGAGGAGAGGAAACAAATTATTTGAAATGAAGGGGGAAATAAGAGCACAAACAAACCAGGTAAGAATTTTATAGGACCAGGGCTAAGAGCCATGAACTGTGCGGCTTGATTACTGCACTTTTTTGCTCCCAAGATTAAAAACCGAATGAACAAACAAACAAAAACCTCTCTCTAAAATAAGATCCTACGAAATTGTATACAAAAAATTTTAAAGAGTACTTTCTCCTGGGTGTATAGAGGAGAGAGGCAAGCTGCCAATTTTAGTTACATCTTTCTTACTCCCCCAGAGCATGAATGCAAAGTCTTCATCTTTTTTTAGCAACAAATCGCCCATGACAACATACATCGCGGTTCTCTGCCGCGAAGAGAGGGGCTACGGGCGAAGAATGCAGGCTCCAGAGTGTTACCGAAATACTCTCTCTCTTCTTTCTTGGTTCCTGTAAGTTTTTGAGGTTTGGAAGGGCGAGCTGAGTGCTGATGAATTCATTTGAAAGGGACACAAGGACGCTAACGTTGCCCACTTCTTTTGTTTGGAACGCAGTGTATGACTCGGTCGGGAAGGTGGGCAGCAACGTTCTCGATGGAAACGTGGACAGGCTGGGCTCTTACAGCGAGTGTCTCTCCACCCGCGGCCCCGCCGGGCGCTTCCGGGGCCGCTACTGCAAGCTCCACGTGGAGCAGGTGAGCGGGGCGTCTGCGCGTGCGCCCTTCAAGGACGCGCGGACTCGAGGCTCGTGATGGAAACCTGGTACATTCCTGTGTGTGTGTGTTCGCTCAGACTGTGTGTGTGTGTGTGTGTTCGCTCAGACTGTGTGTGTGTGTGTGTGTGTGTGTGTGTGTTCGCTCAGTCCGTGTCCTACTCTTTCTGACCCAATGGACTGATTGCTTATCTTCATTCAAAACAAAAAAAGCTATTAAGGTGTTTTGCAAAAAGTTAAAATTAAATTTTAAACAGTTGGCAGAAACTTTCTTGCATGTCCTGAGTGTGGAGGTATAGGAGATAGTTGTCTGCAGGCTAAACAGGGCTTCATATGTTCCTCCCACCACACTGCAGGGACAAGACCCCTGGACGATCTTTGTGGGGAACCCAAGGTCGAGTCTCAGCCAATGTTCCCAAGCCTTAACTCCTTACTCACCAGCAGTGTTTGGAATACCAAAGGGAAGTGGACTCCCCGTTACCCATAGTCCTTTCCCAGAAACAGAGCTCCAAGACAGGAATCTGAAGCTGTCCTAGCAAATGCATGAGCCCTTTATGAATGCATCACCAAGTAGGGCCACAGGGCTGACTATCTTCAAAGCATGTTAATTCTTTTACTTCTGGGGGGAGAAAAACCTAGGAACAGCACAACCTGTTATTAAATACAAAGATATACTTTATGCAAGCCATACCACACTAAAGGAAAATGCATTACTGTTTGGCTAATGACAGTAGTAAAAAATAATGACACGAAATCCAAGCTCTCTGATGCTAATGCTGTAAAATGGTCTTACAACGGTTAACCTTTGGAGACACGCAGAGTAGCACCCAGCTCTGCTGGCTGCGCTGAGAATTTGACAATGATGGCTTGAGGGTTTAATCGGAGAGTACAAAAGTCATACCCTATTTTCAAATCAGATTAATGGCTTTGATATCAGAACAAAAGGTCAGACCTATACAATCCTGTAAGTTGCGTGGTTAGAAGAAGCATCCCAGCAATTTTTGTTTATAATTTGATCTTTGCTTTATTGGGACTGGCATTCTAATTATTGGCTTGATGTATTAATACAATCCTTACTTGATATACGATGTCCTGCTGCGAAGAAATGGCAAGTTGGCAAGTTTGTCGGAAATTGTACGAATGAACTCAATGACCTGTAATACAGGAGAGAGCGGCACTGAGGCAGACTCTCCCACACTGGGGGCTGCTTTTTAAATAATCGGCTGCATTAACCCTTAGAGGCAAGACGGAGCTGACTACAGCGTGGGAGTGTGTGTGCCCGACTCCTGCACTGAAGAGGACGTGACTGCCATGTCTCAGACGGGTAAGTGCCAGCGAACACGTGTCAGAGTTGAAGACCCCCAGCCTCTTGGAGCCGCCTGGCCATTCTCTTGGGATGGAACCAAGCTTTCATCCTGATAAATTCAATAAACCGAGACTAATGGAGTTTAGGGACCTTGGGAGTGGTGGTGGAGAATAGGAAGGGAGTGGATAAGAAGGAGAAAGACATTAAAGAGAAGCTAGGAGCTGAATCTTTATGTATTAATAATAACATTTTAAGCCTACTCTTCCCTCACCCTCAGCTGCCAGGCTAGGTCTGAAGAAAGGCACTGGGTGGCATCTGGTTTCCATACCATGCGTGTTCTTTGCTGTGGCCCACCTGCAGAAGTAGGTCAGGTGCCAAGGCTGGCAGGCCATTTTGAACTGGGATTGTGAGAAGCCAGTGTGTTGTGATGGATTAGCGTGAAGAGGCTGACATTTGGTCCTGGTTGTCACCTCCCAGCTGTGTGATCCTGGGCAAATCACTTAATCCCCCCGCCCCGGCTCCAGTCTCTTCCTCTGTGCAGAGAGGGCTGGACCCTGGCGTTGAGTCTAGTCCTGACTCTCTGCCCTTAGCCACCAGAATGAAAACATTTTAGTCCACGTGGAAACCGGCTTGGCTTCCTTGAACTCTTTCAAAATTTTCAAAGGAAGAGTTTTTAAACCTACGATTTTTTTTTTTTTTACCACTAGTGCCTTTTGTACTTAAGCTGGTTATCTGAATAAGAACTAATGTGACACTTTAAAAGGAGAACACTCTTTCTCTAAACCCAGAAACTTCCAGCACCAAATGTGTGGGCTTCCTCGTCACACTATGCGGTGTGACACTGAGTATCTGAAGGTGGGGCTGACCCCACAGCTTAAGGGCTCAGTTCTGCAAGGCGGCAACCCGCTTCAGATGCCAGTTGTAAGGAGTGGGTCCTGAGTTCCCCCATTACTTCTGCCCAACTGGCCTGCAAAGCAGGGGATCCCAGGGCTCCGATTTGTTCCCCACGTCCTCTCCGGGGCTTCCCAGGTAGTGCTAGTAGTAAAAAACCCGCCTGCCAGTGCAGAAGACATGAGAGACGCAAGTTCGATCCTGGGGTGGGGAAGAGCCCCTGGAGGAGGGCGTGGCAAACCCTCTCCAGTGTTCTTGCCTGGAGAATCCCATGGACAGAGAAGTCTGCTGGGCTACGGTCCTTAGGGTCACAAAGAGTCAGACACGACCGAAGCAGCTTAGCACGCACACTTCGTCTCTGGGGTGGTTCCTCTGATTCGTTCCCCCAATCAAACCCTCCCCACATTTAATCATTTGCTCTAACGGCTCACAGAACTCAGGGGAACACATGACTTATTATTACCGACTTATTATAAAGCACAGGACCCTGTTCCCCATTAGGCCACACAGCAGGAGGGGAGCAGCGAGCGAGGGGGTGAAGCCTTGCCTGCTTTGTCCCATCGCTCCCCACCTGAACCCGTCCCCCGCCCCTCCACTCCAAGGAAAAGCTATCCTCCAGGAAACCGGTTTCTGGTGACAGAAAGGTTGGGGACTGCTGTTATAATGGACAAAACCCAGGAAGAGCCGAATGGGAGAGATGCAGGGGGCAAGGCGCAGGGGAGGGGGCGTAGACAGTACGCACCCGCTCAGAGTGCCCACCCTCCCAGGCCTTCGGGGAGTGCCTCAGCCTGGAAGCTCTCTGATCCCCTTGTTTAGAGTTTGTGCGGCGGGTCCATCATGTAGGCACGATGGATTCCATCACTGGCCACTGGAGACGACTCAGTCCCCAGCCCCCGTCTCTCCTCCCTGGAGGATGGGGACAGGGCTGGAACCCCAACCCTAGCGCATGGTTGGTTTCTGACAGCCGGTCCTCTCCTCCCAGGGTCACTGCAGTAGCCTGAACTCAAGTGTGGTTGAAAGGGGCTGATAATGAATAACAACAGATGCTCTTCCTGCCCACCACTCAGGAAATTCCACGGGCTTTAGGAGCTCCGCAGCAGGAACAGGGGATGAAGACTGAATATATATCACTTATCGTATTACAATGTCACACACATTATTAAAAGCCTTTTTTAGAAAATTGTTTATTCGGCTGTGCCGGTTCTTAGTGGAGGTGCGCAGGATCATGGATTCTCACACCGTTTGAGCTCTCAGCTGCAGCACGGGGGGTCCGGTTCCCTGACCAGGGATTGGACCCGAGCCCCCTGCCCTGGGAGCTCGGAGTCTTAGCCAATGGAGCCCGGGGAAGTCGCCCCAAACCCTCTTTCTGAAAAATAACTAATTCGTCTGTAGTTTTGGTTGTGCTGAGTCTCCGTTACTTTGCACGGGCTTTCTCTAGCTGTGGCGAGCAGGGGCCACCCCTTTGCACCGCTGCAGCTCCTCTTGCGGAGCTCAGGCCCTAGGCTCGCGGGCTTCCGTAGTTGCGATGCTCGGGCGGAGTAGCTGCAACACACGGGCTTAGCTGCTCCAAGGCATGTGGAATCTTCAGACCAGGGCCTGAACCTGAGTCCTCTGTGCTGGCAGGTGGGTTCTTATCCACTGGGCCACCAGGAAGTTCCTAAAGGCCCTCTTTTAAGTGTTGATATTGCAGTCAGCTTTTGATAATTTTAAGCTCTCCTCTGAATTTGTGATTATCCCAACAACTTCAGGTATGTTACCTCTCTCTCTAAACCAAATATTTCAGGTGGTATTAAAAAGAAAACCATTATCACTGTATGGTTCCTTGTGCTATACAGGAGGACCTTGTTGCTTATCCATTCTATACGTAACCGTTTGCGTCTGCTGGGATCATTTTCTTAGGTTCATTTTTAATTTGATCATTGCTATTGGAGAAGACAATGGCACCCCACTCCAGTACTCTTGCCTGGAGAATCCCATGGATAGAGGCGCCTGGTAGGCTGCAGTCCATGGGGTCACTAAGAGTCGGACACGACTGAGCGACTTCACTTTCACTTTTCACTTTCATGCATTGGAGAAGGAAATGGCACCCCACTCCAGTGTTGTTGCCTGGAGAATCCCAGGGACGGCAGAGCCTGGTGGGCTGCCGTCTATGGGGTCACACAGAGTTGGATGTGACTGAAGCGACTTAGCAGCAGCAGTGTATAGAAATACAAGTGATTTTTGTATTTTGGTCCCATGTCCATAACCTTGCTGAATTCATTTATTATTTCTAGAGGGTTTTTAGTGTATTCCTTAAGATTTGTTATGTACAAGGTCATGTTATCTGCAAAAAGAGATACTATAATATTATTTTCTTTTTTAAAAAAATAAAACTAGTTGTTGTATATCAAACTTAAATTTCAGTTCTTGTTGGATAAGCCATAAATATCCTAGAGGCCAAGACAGATTTTCAAAATTGTTATTATGTTAGCATATCTAGTGAATACTCTCTAATGAGTTAATGGTCATTATTATTCAGAAATTCATCAATTAGTCTAGTTTTTCTGCCTAATGTTAAGCTTTTTAGCCAGAGATGATGTAAGAATAGAATGGAAGGTTAGAAATAGTTATCAATACGAAGATGTTTTGATGATTCTCTTTGAAGAACTAGAGAAAGGAAGGGCCCTGCTTAGGGTGAGTACAGCTGACTTGGTGAACGTATTAGTGGAACTCTCTGCCAGGCTGTTTATCCAGCTTCTGCACAGAGGCAGCAGGTAGAAATGGGAACATCTGAGCCCAGGGGAAAAGGTCCCCATCTGGAAAGGATTTACCAGTTATTCCTTAAAGCTTTTTAATGGAGTTGCCAATATTTCCACTACGGACATGGAGGAAACCAGTTCAGCAGTGGCTGGCTGTGCAGATTTTATTCATCTAGAGCAGGAGGGCAGGGAGTCAACCCAAGGGAAGACGCTGGCAGACAAACTAAGATGAAATGAGTCTGTAGTACAGCAGAGAATGGGGGAAATATTCTGGGCAGATCAGAATGTATCGTTTTTAGGCAAAAATCTGCGTAGTGTGGCTGCCATCTGTTGATTTTTAGTCGCAAGTCATGTCCAGCTCTTTGCAGCTGCAGCACGCCAGGCTGCTCTGTCCTTCACTATGTCCCGGAGTTTGCCCCAAACTCATGTCTGTTGAGTCAGTGATGCCATCCAACCATCTCTTCTTCTGTTGCCCCTTCCTCCTGCCCTCAATCTTTCCCAGCCTCAATTTCTTTTGCAATGAGCCAGTTCTTCACATCAGGTGGCCAAAGTATTGGAGCTTCAGCTTCAGCGTCAGTCCTTCCAATGAATATTCAGGACTGATCTCCTTTAGGATGGACTGGTTTGACCTTCTTGCTGTCCAAGGGACCCTCAAGATGTTATAAAATTTTAACCAACAGACTTCATGTGAGTTCCTGAGAATGAAAATGTGGAGCACCAGAAAGTGTAGATAAAACCTAGGTGTGATCATCACAGACCTAGATTTGGGCTAGTTCCCTAACTGTTCACTTCTGTGTATTTCCACACCACTTAGTGTGTTCCGTTTCCAAGGGCACAGGTAGCAAAGGACCACCAACTGGGAGGCTTACGAAGCATCACCCACATCCCTGCCTCCGTCATCGTGTAGGATTGTTCCCTGTGTGCCTCTCTGTGTCTGAGTTTTCTTCTTTGTATAAACACACCAGAGACACTGGATTTAGAACTTACTCTAACCTAGTATGCATGCGTGCATGCTAAGTCGCTTCAGTCGTGTCCAGCTCTTTTCGAACCCCATGGACTGTAGCTTGCCAGCCTCCTCTACCCATGGGATTCTTCAGGTAAGAATACTGGAGTGGGTTGCTCTCCTCCAGGGGATCTTTCTGACCCAGGGATCGAACCTGTGTCTGTCTCCAGCATTGGCAGGTGGGTTCTTTACCTCTAGCACCACCTGGGAAGCCCAGCCTAGTGTGACCTCCTCTTAAGTTGATTTCCTCTGCAAAGACTCTGTTTCTGAATAAGGTCATGTTCACAGTGTTACCAAACTGAACAGTTCCTGGGGTAGAGGGAGAGGTATTAGGGTTTGAACCTTTTTGCAGTGGACACAATTTAATCCAGAACACTACCTGATACCTAGTTCCTCATTTAGTTGCTAATCTGCCTGTAAGGCAGTTGGTGGGCCAGGAACAGAGCATGAGAGGAAAAAAAGGGGTGGGGCTGAAGCCGGGGGGCTGAGGTCCTGCAGAAGCCCCCTGTGTACTCTTAACTCAGGCCCCACATGGAAGGGGTGGGCTGGAGTCTGGTGGCCTGAGCTGATGACGCCTCCAGTGTGACCAAGCTCAGGCCTTGCCGAGATCTCCCCCGGCAAGCACACACATGCTCGCTTCCAGCACTCTCTGGGTTTGGGGGTTGGGCCATAGCTATTTAAGTCTCCCCTGGTGGTCCAGACGGTAAAGGATCTGCCTGCAATGCAAGAGACCCGGGTTCAGTCCGTGGGTCAGGAAGATCCTCTGGAGAAGGGCATGGCAACCCACTCCAGTATTCTGGCCTGGAGAATCCCGTGGAGAGAGGAGCCTGGTGGGCTACAGTCCACAGGGTCGCAAAGAGTCGGGCACGACTGAGGGACTGACACACACACCGAGCTATTTAGAGGCCAAAAGCTCACCGCTGAACTGGTGATGGCGCAGAGCTGATCTAGGAACATCATAGTTAGTAGCCGAGGCCTGGAATGTGTTTGGGGCTGGCAAGGGGACAGTGGTCACCTTGTGGACAAAGAGGTTATCATCTTGTAGCTCTGACCACTCGGCAGTGAGGACCTAGGTCTCCCACGTCCTTCAGAGTCTGGACTCTGCTGCCCAATGCGTCAGATTTCACCCACAGACAAACTGCTGACCCTGTGGTTAGGGGTACCCCGGGGCCGCAGAGGTTACGTCTGTTGCCCCTTCTCCATGATTTAGACGCAGGAGGAAAAGCCGGAGCAGCAACGAGGACCCAGCACAGCCAAAGATAAATACTGAAGTTAGGGTAGAACTTCCGAGGGGAATAGCTGTGTCGGCAGGTCAGTACACTTTTTTTCAGTGTCAGGGTTTATTGGGGAAGTACCGCCAGGACGTAGCTCGGGAGCACCTGGACTCGGACGATGAGGAATCCGCTGCCCTGGCCCTTGGGACCTCTGACCGAGCCCCCCGCGCTTGGCCGGTGCTGAGCACCCACAGGCAGCTCTTGCTCCCCGTCTCCACCCCTAACAGGTGACGGGAAGACTCACAAAGACTCACACATTATTAACCTGTAAGTGGCCTCTTTGGACATTCCAGAAACCCTCTGGTCACTCTCATGGGAACAGTGGATCCGGGAGGTGGAAGGGGCACGAGAGTACATTCTGTTCGACCCATGCTTCCTCGTTACACACGTGAGAGAGTGAGACCCAGAGAGGTGAAGGGACTGGCCCAGAGTCACACAGCAAGGTGGCGCGAACCCCACACTTCTGAATGCAAGCCTGGTAGTGTGGCGAGCTGGGGTAGTCTGAGGGGAGGCAAAGACCACATCCTTCAAGTTGCCACAGACCTGGGGTGAGTTCTGGCCCTGCCCCTCAGCGGCAATCGTCATAAAGACGACCAGCATTTACCAAGCTCTGACTTAATGGTGGGCACTCTCTAAGTGCTTTAGAATTGGGGCTACGTTTAATCTTCACAACAACCGTGTGAAGTCAGTACTATTACCTCCATTTCACCAAGAGGGAAACCAGTGGCACTTAACTGCGGTGGTTTTTTCCTTGTTTATAACAGTGTTGCTATATTATCGTGTTTATTTAAAAATGTGTTTGTCTGGTTGGCTGCCTTGGGCCTTAGCTGTGGCGTGCAGGATGTTCGCTGCATCTTGTGAGATCTCTCTGTGGCCTGGGGGCTTAGTCACTCTGCATCATGTGGGATCTTAGTTCCCCGAGCAGGGATTGAACCTGCGTGCCCTGCACGGCAAGGCAGATGCTTAACCGCTGGGCCACCAGGGAAGTCAGTGTTGTTCTTTCATTAGACCACACTGTGTGCTCCATCCTTTGCTGAGAGTTTGCACGTCCCCTGGTCTCATGTTCTCAAGCTGCCGTGCTTAGTCGCTCAGTCATATCTGACTCTTTGCGACCCATGGGCGTTAGCCCGCCAGGCTCCCCTGTCCATGGGATTTTTCAGGGGAGAATACTGGCGTGGGTTGCCATGTCCTCCTCCAGGGGATCTTCCCAACCCGGGGTTCTGAAAGGATTCATTCCAGTTAGCAGCAGGAGCTCCCGGGAATGTTAGGAGTGTACATTCTTAGGCAGTGAGGGGAGGCAGGGAGCAGTCTATTTACTGGGCTCTCCAGGTAATTCTGAGGCACGCTAGCATTTGAGGCCTCTGTTCCCCAGTGTCACCAGTAATATTTTTACAAACTATTTCTCGTGGAGACTTAATTTGTGCTCACGCTCAGTCACTCAGTGTCCAACTCTCTGCGACCCCATGGACTGCAGCCCTCCAGGCTTCTCTGTCCATGGGATTCTCCAGGCAAGAAGACTGCGGTGGGTTGCCATTCCCTTCTCCAGGGGATCTTCCCGAGCCAGGGGTCAGCCCAGGGGTCAACCCCGAGTCTCCTGCACCGCAGGCAGATTCTCTACCTCTGAGCCATCAGTGCTCGATCAGCTGTGTCCTCGGCTGGTGCCTCTTATCTTCAGACTCTCCTTTCCCTAGGTCGTAGCCTCCTATTTTTCCATCTCGTGTTGCATTTTTCTCTCTTGTGGGGACCCGCTCACAGAAAGATTTGCGCCAGCAATGGGGTCTCCATGGGCTGTCTTTCCCTGTGCCAGGAGCTGGGGAAAGATGCAGAGCCTGGGCAGGCTGAGGATACGGAGAGCCCGCGGTCCACCTCCAGCTGGGCTTACGGTACCTAGGGCTCTGAGTTTCAGCATCTTTGAGCTCTAATTTCCCCACCTGTAAATCAGATATATTAAAGCCAGATGCTCTTTGTAATGTCAATATTTGATTTTGAAATGATAACTATGAAAGCTCTTGGAAAAGTGTCAAGTTTTTATTGCAAAGTAAAGTATTACTCAGAGAAGGCGATGGCACCCCACTCCAGTACTCTTGCCTGGAAAATCCCATGGACGGAGGAGCCTGGTAGGCTGCAGTCCATGGGGTCGCTAAGAGTCGGACACGACTGAGCGACTTCACTTTCACTTTTCACTTTCATGCACTGGAGAAGGAACTGGGAACCCACTCCAGTGTTCTTGCCTGGAGAATCCCAGGGATGGGGGAACCTGGTGGGCTGCCATCTATGGGGTTGCACAGAGTCGGACACGACTGAAGCGACTTAGCAGCAGCAGCAGCAAAGTATCACTAACGCAATCTTATTTTTTTTCTCCTTTCTCTCGGTAGATATTTTAAGATTCAGAAAGGCTTCGTTCTGGGCTCCTTCTCTCCCGCTCTTGGCAGTGAACTCTTCCTCCTCGTCTGGTGGGGGTGTGGCCAGGTGTGCCACTGGATTGTTCCCCCGGGACACGTTTGCGGCCCTGTGTCTGTGAGTACACACCGCCCAGGCCCCGGGCTGCGATGTGTGTGCTGGGCTGTTTCATCAACGGCTGCTCACCGGCCGCACTCGGCCATTTCATTGTCGTTCATTGAGTGACGTCTGTCCAGTGCTCTCTGTTACCTTAACAAGAAAATTCGAATGTGTTCCAGAGGAAGCCAGCCACACCCAAGGGATGGGCTTTGGGGATTACTGAGAAAAGTGTCCTGTCCCTAGTAAATCCTGTTTCTATCACGTGACCCCTGAAGATGAGTTTCTCATGTACGTGTATATGTATAAGTTTGGCTGTGCTGTCTGTTGCTGCGAGGGCTTTCCTCTAGTTTCAGCAAGTGGGGGCTACTCTGGTCGCAGAGCTCCGGGTTTTTGTGGCCGGGACTCATCTTGGTGCAGACGCACACTCTGGGGTGCTCGGGCCAGCAGCTGTGGCTCCCAGACTCTAGAGAACAGGCTCGGTATTGAGGCACATGGGTTTAGCTGCTCCCTGGCAGGCGGGATCCTCCTGGATCAGGGACTGAAGCCGTGTCTCCTCCATTGGCGGGCAGGTTCATTACCACTGAGCCACCAGGGAAGCCCCTGAATTTCTTTTATTTGAGGCATTGCTTCTCACCCAGACACCTCCGCAGACTTGCCTGTGAAGTCTCAGTTGCTCCTGACATGGTCCCTCAGGGCAAACTAAGGGCAGTGGGCTTGCTGGCCCAGAGCTCAGGTCTTCTGGTAAAGAGCTTTCCTGCAGACCTGATTCTGCTGCTCCAGTAAGAGACGCCTGTGTCTGTATCATCACCCAGCCACCCAAGCCCCCTTTGTAAACACTAGTGCCCATCTGACACATAAATGGACCTAATTTACACTAAGAGGTTGGTGATAAGGGCTTCCTTTCTCAGGCTCGCTGCCATTCATTCTCTCCATCCCCTTTTCCATGTCTGTGTGAGCTGGGTTCTTACTGATTTTTAAAGTTCGTTCTATGGAGGAAGGACCTGACTCCTTAGTCGTATCAGCTGCAGATATCTTCCTCAGTGTCTTGGTTGCTTTTTGTTTATTATGGTGTTTCGTTTTTTTAAATTTGCAATCATCACGAGGAGTTTAGTGAAATCCGCTCATCTTTGCCTTTGTAATGTCTTTCTTTATTTTTTCTCCGGAAGCCACTCCTAATCCTTAAAAGTGTCACCGCTTGCCCACTTTTAGGAGCGGTGGAGCAGGCTTTCTCCTGCGCTGTTTTCTCTGCATCTCACCGCGGTGCCGGCGTGCTCCAGGCGCGGTCACACCTGTGTCATCTCCCTGCAGGGTCCTCAGCTTCCTGGGCCTCACCCTCCCTCTGGCGGGAACCGTCTACGTGGCCGCCACCGGGCGGGGGTCGGACCGCCAGGCATCACCGGAGCCCGAGGAGCCTCCGGCCGCCTACGGGAGCCTGCCTCTGAGGGCGCCGGCGGGGAGTGGGCCAGGAAGCAGAGTCCAGCTGACGGGCTGTGCGCCCGTCTCACCGTCAGGAACCCCGAGCGGAGGAGAAAGCAGGCGTGTTAACAAACTCACGAGAGGTGACTTAGCTGACGGCGCTGTCGGGAAACAGTCCCTGCAGGGCTGGGGTCTGGTGGTGCCCGGCAGCTCTGAAAGCCGGCTGGGAGGGTGGGTCTCTGCTCTCCACCCGTCAGGGTTTGTTTCCTATCCGTGTGTTCACAGGCGAAGTCCATGAAAACACCACTTTCTTTCTTGGGTACAGTTACCCAGTGTGTCTTTGCGCGACGGAAAGTCTGGGTCAGAGCAGCGATTGGGTTTCACTGTAGTCCTCCAAGGCAGCTTCCCTGAGCACAGCGTCTGTTTTCAGTGTGGCAGCTACACCGGTGACTCACTGGACCTTCCTGGCAGCACCGAGCAAAGCGGTTTACATACAAGCTGACACCAGGGGCCTGAGTGTGCGACCCGAGGGGACTGGAGCAGAACTGACCGCCCAGTGCAGCACAGCGAGAGGCTGCGTGGGCATAAATCACAGTGGGTTGTGTTCCAGTGAAAAATCAAGAGTTTACCTTCCTGTCCCCCTGCCCATATGGCAGAGCAAACACACACACACACATTTTGAAATAAGAATAGCCTTACAAGTAGAGTGGAAACAACTGCTACTTTTGGGCTTCCCTGATAGCTCAGTTGGTAAAGAATCCACCTGCAATGCGGGAGACCCTGGTTCAATTCCTGGGTCGGAAAGATCCACTGGAGAAGGGACAGGCTCCCCACTCCAGTATTCTTGGGCTTCCCTGGTGGCTCAGCTGGTAAAGAATCTGCCTACAATGCAGGAGACCTGGGTTTGATCCCTGGGTTGGGAAGATTCCCCTGGATAAGGGAAAAGCTACCCTCTCCAGTATTCTTGCCTGGAGAACTCCATGGACAGAGGAGCCTGGCGGACTACAGTCCATGGGGTCGCAAAGAGTCGGACACGACTGAGAGGAACTAATGCTTTCACAAGTAGAAGATGTGGAATAATTTTTGGCAGAGCCCCTTAGGTCCACATAATTGTCCTTCCTTTACTCCAACGAGAGAGGGAAAAAAACAAAACAAAATTGCAGTGACTGGACCAGAAGAATAGGAACACGTACTCACGTAGGTGCAGGGAACACAGCCTGTGTGGAAGCACAGTGATGACTTTATCAGATCCTGCTCGGACCCTCAGGCTAAAACAAAAACAGCAGCAGCACCAGCAAAAATACCCCAACGATGAGAAAAATGGGAAAAAGCACGTTTGTATAATGGTGATATAAGTGCTGAGAAGACCTAGCAGCCGCTGTGTAACTTCCTCCCCAAATCGGGAGGCCTAGCAAATGTTCATTGCCAGCCTTCTGCACGGCATCAAGCCCTCTGCCCAGTTCTTTCTATTCCTGGGCCCTGGTTTGTCCTCTGAGGCCTCAGAAAATAAATCTGCTTACTCTCTTGTTTCTCTTATGACCCCATCACATGTTGAGGACAGTTTTGATGGCCTTGCCTTGAGCCTCAGTTCAGTTCAGTCACTCAGTTGTGTCCAACTCTTTGTGACCCCCATGGACTGCAGCACGCCAGGCCTTCCTGTCCATCACCAACTCCTGGAGCTTGCTCAAACTCAGGTCCACAGAGTCGCTGATGCCATCCAGCCATCTCATCCTCTGTCGTCCCCTTCTCCTCCTGCCTTCATCGTTCTCAGCCTCAGACCCCTCTATTATTTATCCCCCGATATGATGCAAGAACTCTCTGCTCCCCGGCTGCCAATGTAGAAGATTCCAGGGTGGACGTGGCAGGAAGAGCACATGCTTAGCAGTCTCTTCTCAAACCTGCTTTGGTTTCTGACTCTGCCCTTGGTCAGGTTGTTCGACCTCTAGGAGCCTCAGTCTCCACATCTGTAAAATGGGGACATGCATGGGGTTTGCTGAAGGAATTCGATGAGATAATGTGTCCTCCCCTCCTCCTAACTCGTTGTTCTTTTCCTTGTTCTCTCAGTGAGACCATAAGCAGGAGGGAAGGGTGGGGGCTTTAACTGGCCAAGACCTCTTGCTGCACTGACCTCGCGGAGGCCAGCTGGGCCCCAGGGGCCTGCTACGTGCAGGTTGTCAGCTTGAGGGAGAGTCTGCAGTCAGTCATCAGAACTCTTCTGGAGGCTCAGTGGTGAGGAATTCACCTGCCAACGCGGGAGGCATGGGTTCGAACCCTCGTCCAGGTAGAGCACGCATGTCTCGGAGCGGCTAAGCCCGTGCCCAAGAACTACCCAGCCTGTGCTCTCGAGTCTGGGGCTGCAACTACTGAGCCCACGCACCCTGGCGCCTGTGCTCTGCATCAAGAGGAGCCGACGCAACGAGAAGCCCTTGCACCACAGCTGGGGAGTAGCCACCCTCCCCTCCACCGCTCGCCGCACCTAGAGAAGACCCACACAGAAACGAAGACCCGGCGCAACCAAAAGTGAATGCATAAACGAATAAAATTATTTTTAAAAAGGGCTAACCCACAAGGTTGTGTTTTAAGGCCAGACCAGAGGCAGACACACCAGGTGTGGTGCCAGGAATTGGCCTTGAAGCTTTAGGATCTTCACCCAAAGTAAGACCCTCTCTTCTCTGATGGGGACGCTGAGGTTACCTTGGCTTTCTTAGCCGCTGCAGTTACCCATGGTCTCAGAATGGGACATTTCTGGGTTCTGTGCCTGGAGCAATTTTTTTTTTTTTATATTTAGTACCATCAGAGTGAAATGTCACATTCCTGAATGTTTGAAAATAATTGAAATGGAGAGACCCTTAGGTTCAACATTTTTTTTTCCTCCACTTTTACACTCTAGGAAGTGAAATCAGGATAACACTCTGTGCCTTTGACCTTCCTTGCAGCAGTGGAATCTTTTAGATGTGGGATGCAGACTCTTGGGTGTGGCATGTGGGATCTAGTTTCCTGACCAGGGATTGAACACAGGCCCCCTGCATTGGGAGTGCCGAGCCTTAGCCGCTGGACTGCCAGGGAAGTCCCTGTTCTACACTGTTTAGATGAGAAGGATATGAACAAATATTTGAGGACATCATCTTGAAGTTAATGGCTATGGACTTCAGCCCAGGGGCTCTTCCTCTATGGTCTGTTACTAAAAGTAGAAAGAAAGAGTTAGTTCCTCAGTCGTGTCTGACTCTTTGGGACCCCAGGGACTGTAGCCCGCCAGGCTCCTCTGTCCATGGGATTCTCCAGGCAAGAATACTGGAATGGGTAGCCATTTCCTTCTCCAGGAGATTTTCCTGACCCAAGAATCGAACCTAGGTCTCCCACATTATAGGCGGATTTTCTTTACTGTCTGAGCTGCCAGGGAAGTCCTGGTAGTTGGCTTGTAGTAATATTGGGCTCATAGTTACTGAGAGTGGGCTCATAGTATTAATCACTGGGAGGATCCGGAAATTCAAAGCACTGTCACACCCGGTGAGCAGCAGAATCCCCTGGAGGGCTTGTCACAGCTGATCCCCGGGCCCAGCCGTCTAGGATTCTGACTCTGGCGGTCTAGGGTGGAGCTAGACTGCGCCTTTCTGACGGTTCCCAGGTGATGCTGAAGCTGCTGGTCCAGGGATCCCACTTAGGCAACCGCATGCGTTGTTTAACCCGATCCTCCCTCTGCTCCTGTGGTTTAAGATACTTTTCATTTACAAATGAGCGAAATGGGGCTCAGAGAGGCTGCTTTCTCTCTGGACCAGTTATTTTCAGACAGTCTGGTAGCTACTGTTAAGTTCACTCACAAGTGGAATTTAGATGGGAAAAAAAAATAATGATAGCCAAATGTATTCTGTGCTTGCTTGCCAAATTAGGTCTGGGGCCAGATATTTGGCAGATATTGCTCTTGAAAGCTCACAACAGCCCTGCCAAAAAGTGTGCTCGGTTTGAAAGTGAAGAAAGGGCTTCCCTGATGGCTCAGTGGTAAAGAATCTGCCTGCCAATGTGAGACACAGGTTCGATCCCTGGTCTGGGAAGATCCCACATGCCGACAAGCAAGCAGGCCTATGTGCCACAAATATACTGCACCTGTGCTCTAGAGTCCAGGGGCCAAGACTCCTGAGCTCATGACCGCAACTGCTGAAGCCAGGAGCCCCAAAGCCCTCCCTCTGGAACAAGAGAAGCTCCTGCACTGAGAAGCCGGAACAGCACAGCGGAGAGGAGCCCCCACTCACTGCAACTAGAGAAAAGCTCGTGGTGCAACGCAGACCCAGCACAGCCAGAACATATCAAATTTAAAAAATTCTGATTAAAAAAAAGTGAGGAAACAGGTTCAGAGAGGTAAAGGAACTGGCAGAGCTGGACAAAGCCCAGCTCTTGTGACTCCCCTTGAGAGCTTGTGGCCTCTCGGGGAACCCAGAGGAGGCTGGATTCGAGGTGTAGGCCCGCGCCCGCTCCTGCTGAGCAAAAATCCCTCTAAGGTAGAGGGTGAGCTTCCCGTCTAGGCAGGCACCTCTGAGAGCGACCCCAGCGGAAAAACTCCTCCTTACCCCTGAAACCTCACAATGCTAATTGCGCTCTTCCATTTAAGAAATTGGTTTAAATTTCCAGAGCTTGTTTATAAGCCCGATCTCGATTGTGAATGAGTTTCAGTTCTGCGAGGAATTCTTGTGCTCACGTTTGAGGCACCCAGCGACGTCCTGGAGAAAACAATGAATCTCCTGGATCCAGCTTGAGTTTTGGAGGCTCCTGTTTCGCAATTGCAGACACTTCACGGGCTCTCGGGATGAGCCAAATTAAATTTGTTTTAAACGAAAGGGAATAAATTAAGTAGAAGGCATTGACCATTCTTTCAGTAATGGAGTTTAAACCGGTGAGTGGCAGCAGCTGTGACGCTGTCTCATTTGTTTCCCGAGATCAGCCCACGATTCTAAGATCGACCTTGAGGCCCATTCTGCAGGTGTGGAAATTTGGGCCCAGAGAAGCTAATTCCCTTGACAGAGGTCCCAGAGCTAACACACGGCAGATTCAGAGCCAGGAGAGTCCGACTAACTCTAAGGCCGGCACCCTTCGCTGCTGCTACCCCTGCCACTCTGCGTTCTTAGGGATATTGTTGCAAGTGATTCATTCTTGGGCGAGCCCCAGGGATGCCATTTCAAGCCCCACGCTGGCTTTAGGGAGTGTGTGACTTCTCAACGATGTCTAAGTTTCCCTTCACCTAACCCTCTGTGAAACACGATGGAGGCGGGCAGGCACTGGCAATCCTGGGGCCTGAGATAGGAAGCCTATTCTGTTATGAAATGGCGTGGGCACCGATCTCAGATCAAGACTGTTAGGGAAAGTCGAAGTTCCTAGAGGAGGGAGACCAAGTGCAGACAGCCACAGATAGATCAAGAGGGGACAAGAACTGCGCGAGCTTTCCACGGTCAAAGGGAGGCAGCGTCTGGGGGGCGGCCAGGATCACTGGCATGCAGGTTTTGCCTCTTGTTGGGGGGCAGCGTGTGGCCTGGTCTGGCTTTCAGGGTGGGCAGTGATGCCTTTGCTCCCCCGCAGGTTTTCTAGGCGCCGTGGACTGTGCTCTGAAATGCTTTTCCTGGCAGAAGAATGTGCCGGCCCTCTGGACCATGAAGACGCCGGGAAGCACGTGCCCTGCCTTGAACGGCCTCCGAGTGTTGAGCCTCCTCTGGATCGTGTCTGGGCACACCAGTCAGATGACTGCATGGCTGTCTCTGGGTGTGGAAAACTGAGGGATCTCTGGAGTAGTCACGGAAGGGAGGGGCACGAGTGTAGGGGGTCACGTCAGGCCCTAGGAGGGGAGCCTGCAGCCTTCTCGAGTGGCCTGCCTTCTCTTCTCGAGACGCGGCTGTGGCCTCCATAAATGAGTGTTCTGTCCCAGTGTCCAGTGGTTGCTTTACCTTCCCTTAGGTGTAAACCAGACACCTGGTTCCCTGGTGAACAGGGATAGCTGAGTATTTTATTTTTATCTTCTGAAGAGCTGGGTTCCCTCTTGTCATGATTAATGAATCCAGAAACTCCCTTTCCCCCTCTCCTGGAAAAATAGGCAAATATAGATAAATATTGTGCACTAGTATAAAATCAGTGTTTGTGGATCTTCTTTCTGTTGGTGCACTCCAGAAGAGCTCCTGTCGACAGAGTGGAACTCTCCAAGGGGGACCTAAACACAGAATGGAGGGGAGGGGCCAGCCCAGGGCAGTTTGCAGATCCCGCAGGGGATCTAAACAGGCGGTGCTGCTGTAGGTCCACAGGGGCCTCGGGCCCTGCAGAGGGGCCCAGGCGAGAGCGCAGGCTGCAGGCAGCTACCGAGCCGCCCTCTCTTATTTCCGTTCTACATTCTCCTCTTAAGTGAATCACACGGATGCATAAACCTTCTCGATACAGCGGAAAGCTGAAGGTGTTTTTTGAAAAGATAAATCACAAGATTTTCTTTCGTTCAATAAAAAGACACTGTGTCCTACGTTTTTACAGATAACGTGCTTGAATGGAGAGCCAGGGTGCTTAGAAACCCACTGTACCTTTATTCTCGGAGTGGCCCCTTCTATCTTGGAGTGGACACATTTTTCCTGATCAGGTAATGTGGTGCTCTCGCTGCTGGAGTTGTGCTCGTGGCTCTTTGGGGAAGTGTGGATGTGCCTGTTGAAACACCGAAGGGCTCACACTGACCCTCCCTGGCCTCTGCCTCTGGGCGTCCCTGGATGGTACCGAGGCCGCCAGTTCCTCTCTTTTGTGTCTTCACTTTATTAAATGATTCTGGATGGCTCTCTAAAACAGGCCTTTTATAAAAGGTGATTTTATTGATCAAACTTGTTTATTTCAGCGCTTCTCAAATTCTGGCTCCTGGTATGGTGCAAATCCATGATCAAGTTGCCAGTTCTCACCACAGCGAAATGTGAGACAAAATAAGAAAATGGTGTGAGGTTACATAAAGCGGTGTTTATTTAAATTAACTAATAAGAGGCAAATTTTCTGAAATGTTTGATCCGTGTCAGGCTCTGCGTGAAGTCCTTTGCAGCATTATCCCATGCAGTCCTCACGGTGTTCCTGTACAGTAGGGACAGCTGTTAAAACCCTCAGGGTTTTGGTTCTGTTCTTTGGGGGTTGGGGTGAAATCCGCATCACATAAATGAGCGACTCCCAGTGAATGATTCAATGGCACTTCGTGCATTCACTCTGCTGCACAACTACCCCTGCTGTCTGGTTCCAAAACGTTCTCATCACCCTCAGGGAAACCTCACCATTTTCTTATTTTTCCCACCTCACCCCCACGAAGCAATTTCCCTCAGTCCCTCCTGCCTCCAGTTCTTAGAAACCTGCTTGCTCTAGCGTGGATTTTCCTACAAGCGGCTCACACAGCGTGCTTCTGTGCCTGGCTTCTTTCAGCTAGCATGACGTTTATGAAGTTCATCTACGTTGAAGCACTTATCAGTACTTCGTTTCTTTTTATGGCTGAATATTATTCCTTGTATGGCAGACCGCCGAAGTCGCCACTTTAAAGATAAGGGAGCTGAGCGTGAAGGGCGTGGTCCAGGCAGTCTGGTCCCAGAGTCCGAGCTCCAGCCTCTGTGCTGGCCTGTCTCTGCCTGCTGGCAGTGACGCATCCCTTCCTTCAGAGGGAGATGGTGATGGTAGATGGCATCATTAAGTGCTAAGCATTCATCCATCCAGGGGCTTCCCGATGGCTCGGCAGGTAAAGAATCCACCAGCCAATGCAAGAGATGAAGGAGACGTGGGTTCGGTCCCTGGGTTGGGACGATCCCCTGGAGGAGGAAATGGCAACCCACTCCAGTATTCTGGTCTGGGAAATCCCACAGACAGAGGAGCCTGGTGGGCTATAGTCCATAGGGTCGCAAAAGAGTCGCACGGACTTAGTGACTGAGCACGCACGCACGTTCATCCGTCCAACCGTGCTCTATCCAATAGAGGGCGCCCCGACAGGCGAGAGTCCACCATCTGCAGTGAACAGGACTGTGACATCCGGGCTACTGGGCACCAGGCGTTCCGAGAGAGCTTAGCTGGGTCTAACCAGGCAGTCGAAATCCAAGTGCAGGGTGGGAGCCTCTGCAGGGCGGGGAGGTCCACCCGGGGGACAGCGGTTCAAAGACCAGGGCTCTGTTTCCTGCAAGGAAGCTAGTAAGAACATGGCAAACAAAAGATGCCATATGCTGGCTGGGGCTGGTCAGCAGGGCTCCAGGCCCGGGAGGGGAGCTGGCAAGGACAGAACAGGATGGCTGGAACCAAAGCAAACTCAAGCCGGAGACCTGCCACCAGGAGGGAAGCATGGAGGGCACGAAAGGCCGCTGGTCACTCCGGGCCGTCAGTGGGAATCAAGACACAGCCCAGAGCCATTGGGTCAGCCCCGAGAGGTCCGCAACCCAGGCCAAAGCTCCTGAGATTCCAGATGGCCCCGAAAACTTCCCTGGTGGCTCAGATGGTAAAGAATCCACCTGCAGTTCAGGAGGCCCGGGTTCGATCTCTGGGCTGGGAATAGTCCCCCTGGAGAAGGAAATGGTTAGACACTCCAGTATTCTTGCCTGGAGAATCCCATGGACAGAGGAGCCTGGCGGGCTACAGTCCATGGGACCGCAAAGAGCTGGAGGTGACTGAGCGACTAACACTTTCCCTTACGGTGAAGACCGCGTACCTGACTCTGGGCTCGGTCTGGGGCCCGGGGAGCGCTGGGCCTTCCCCAGTGCTTCTCAGAATATAGTCTCAGCATCGCCCGGAAGCCTGGGAGAAATGCAGATTCTCGGGCCCCGCTCAGGCCCACGACCAGGCACTCTGACTGTAACGAGCCCTCCAGGCGATGCTGCCCTCGGCTCCCATCTGAGAACCCCTGTGCCAGCCCCAGCATGCAGGGTGAGGACGCCAGAGTGAGACCCAGCAGGTCCTCTCACAATCGAGAGACCAAGACGTGTGTTTCTTCTTTCTTTACTCCTATTTGCTTCTGTTTCTCCTGGCCTGTCTCCGTGACTGTTGTCGTTTTCCCTTTCTCCTTCCAATTTTCATTTTATTACTTTAGGAAGTGCACGTGGTCTGTTCATTTTCTTTCCAACATCGGAAATATTACTAATAGTGAAAACATGTCACTGCCGCTGCGCTAAGAAACACTTTGATCCCATACAGTTCTGATGATCAGCCTCCATCAGGCCCATTTTTATAGCCGAGAAAGTTGATGTTGGAGATAAAATAACCTAAGCCCCCCAACCCCTCCTCAGCTAGAGTATATTTCAGTAAAATCAGAACTGAAATATAATGTCTATTTTACGCCAAAACCATGTCTTAACAACTGTGTCACTAATATATTTCACATGTGTGAGTCTATGCTCAGTCGCTCACTCATCTCTGACTCTTGAGACCCCATGGACTGTAGGCGGCCAGGCTCCTCTGTCCATGGAATTCTCCGGGCAAAAATACTGGAGCGGGTTGCCGTTGCCTTCTCCAGGGGCTCTTCCTGACCCAGGGATCAAATCTGCGTGCAGCTCCCACATCAGCAGGCAGATTCTTGACCACTGAGCCACCTGGGAAGCAATAGATTACATAGTAAGACCTAAGACTTCTGTCACTGGTGACAGTTTTGGAATGCTTCTTCTATCTCTCAGATTGAGCTGATTTCATATATCTCTCCTGCAGGATTTTATTCTTTCCCAGTCTGTTTGGGTTTCCTGGGTCTTCTTAGCCTCTTGGAACCTCTTTCTTGCTCGGAGCCTGTTTTCCTGCCAGCCTTTCTCTTTTCCTGTCTCTGTCAACTTGAGACGGTGCTTGTCCACACACAGAGGGAGACCCTGATTCATTCTTTCTGGAAACTAAGAGGCAGCCGGAACCAGAACTGGCCATGCTACTTCCTCAACTCAGTGCTCTCTTTCACTTGTTTCTATAAATTTTGTTTCTATTATAGTGAATCCAGCTTGCTGCATTTCAAAAGAAACTCTCGCTGGCAGAGAGTAAAGACAGTCTCTAATCCTCACTGATCCCTTCCAAGTCCCGCCCAACACACACACACACAGCCTTCTTTTGCAATAGGAAACACACTTGTTCTTTAGAGAAACACTGACAAGGGTCATGGGTTATCGCTGCTACTAAGTTGTAGGTTGTTATATGTTGTTACATTTCCGGTGCCACGTCGGTAGACCAGCGATCCTTGATCAATTCAGAAGCAGGCTTTGTGATCATGATCTTGCTGTGCTCGATCGAAATGCCAAACATTAGCTATGCTTGGAAAGAACCTAAAGAGCAGCTGAGTGAGGATATTGATTCCAAAGTGAAGGGAATGGTCTTTCTCGAAGGAAAGTCGGGCGTTTGCTTTGACACTCCTACTGCGTCAGTAACAGCAGTCCAGAAGAGCGGCACGATGCATGCGCAGGCCGCTTTCTGTGGCCACAGAGCAACCAGAGCGAGAAGGTCCACGGGAAGGATATCGCGACTCCCGAGGACAGCGGGAGGACAATCGAGGCCTCAGGACGGTTCGGGAGCAACCGAGGTGTCGGGAGGCAGCGGGAAAGAAGTAGGAGCTTCAGAGGACAGCGATCCGGAGGCGGCGGCAAAAGTGACAGATTCCGAAACAAAGGCCGGAAGCGGGGTTTTAATAAAGCTTTCGGACAGGAATTTGAAGTAGAGGATTTGTTTGGCAAAACAGAGTTATGTTCAGCAACGTGGAACTGAACGTTATTTTTCATGCAAAATTAAAAGCACGTTGTATTTCCTTCCTGACCACTTGCCCAGTCCCCATCTCTCTGAGAGAGAAAAGCTTCATCTAAATTACTTCACCTGATTGATGACTGTCATTGACAACTTTACTGCTGCTTCTGCCTTGGGTTCAGTTCAGTTCAGTCCAGGCGCTCAGTCGTGGCCGACTCTTTGCGACCCCACGAATTGCAGCACGCCAGGCCTCTCTGTCCCTCACCAGCTCCTAGAGTTCACCCAAACTCATGTTCATCGAGTCGGTGATGCCATCCAGCCATCTCATCTTCTGTCATCCCCGTCTCCTCCTGCCCTCAATCCCTCCCCGAATCAGAGTCTTTTCCAATGAGTCAACTCTTCACATGAGGTGGCCAAAGTACTGGAGTTTCAGTCCTGAGTTTCAGCATCAGTCCTTCCAGTGAACACCCAGGACTGATTTCCTTTAGGATGGACTGGTTGGATCTCCTTGCAGTCCAAGGGACTCTCAAGAGTCTTCTCTAATACCACAGTTCAAAAGCATCAATTCTTTGGCGCTCAGCTTTCTTCACAGTCCAACTCTCACATCCATACCTGACTACTAGAAAACCCATAGCCTTGACTAGACGGACCTTTGTTGGCAAAGTAATGTCTCTACTAATGCTATCTAGGTTGGTCATAACTTTCCTTCCAAGGAGTAAGCGTCTTTTAATTTCATGGCTGCAATCTGTCTTGGGTATCCCTTTGGAAAAGGTGTATGGATTCATTACATATTCTAATGTATTGTCTATAGATTATAAGATAAAGTCAAGCGTGTATCTGCTGATACTTTTTAAGTTGACCTGTCTTTATATTTAGAAGTGTCTCTTAATAGTAGGCTTCCCTGGTGGCTCAGATGGTAGAGACCCTCCTGTAGTACAGGATCCCTGGGTCAGGAAGAGCCCCTGGAGAAGGAAATGGCAGCCCACTCCAGCATTCTTGCCTGGAGAACTCCATGGACAGAGGAGCCTGGTGGGCCACAGGCATGGGGTTGCAGAGTCAGGCATGACTGAGCAACTATCACGCACATGTTGTTACTAAGTCATGTCCAACTCTCTGTGACCCCATGGACGGCAGCACGCCAGGCCTCCCTGCCCTACACCATCTCCCAGAGCTTGATCAAACTCATGTCCATTGAGTCGGTGGTGCCATCCAATCATCTCATCCCTTCTCCTTTTGCCTTCAATCTTTCCCAGGATCAGGGTCTTTTCCAATGAGCTGGCTCTTTGCCAAAGTATTGCAGCTCCAGCTTCAGCATCAGTCCTTCCAAAGAATATTCAGGGTTGATTTTCTTGGTGTTGGAGGAGACTCCTGAGAGTTCCTTGGACTGCATGGAGATCAACAGTCCATCCTAAAGGAAACCTAGAGGCTCATCGCTATAAATGTTAAAAGGTAGAAATTCACTGGTGGTTCAGTGGTTAGGACTCTGCACTTTCACTGCTGAGAGCCTGAGTTCAATCCCTGGCCTGGGAACTCAGATTCTATGCACACCTGAAACAAATAAGAAAGAAAAGAAACAGAATAACCGTCAAAAGCACGGGAAACTCAAAAGGTACAAACCTCCAGGAATAAAACCAGTATGTACTAGGAATGGAATGTACCACATGATAAATATAACGCTGATGTTTGTTAGATAAGAAAGTGCTTAAGAGAGTACATCCTAAGCGTTCTCGTCACAGGCTGCTCCCTTGGCCTGGCTCCCGTAGGGAGGAAGATGCTGAGCTCCAGGTGCCTGGCCGTGGACACGTACCGTGAGCAGGGAGAAAGCTGTTACTGTTTTTAGTCTTAAAGATGTTTTGTTACTGCAGCGTCACTTATTCTTTCCTGATAGAGACAAGCAAATTGACCAACCCGGGAACTGCATCACCGATCAGTCATTCCTGTGACCTACTCTTTTCTTCTCTCAGTGGCTGGTTAAGTGCAAGATCATTTTTAAAGATGCGTCAGAATTCAGACAAAGGAATAACCCCTAGCGTCATACTCAGATACTTTTTCAGTCGCCTTATAAGGTAGGTTATTCATATACTCTTTCAATTCTTTATTGCTGCGTAATCATTTATTATTTTAAGTCTTTAACCCTCCTTTGAAAGAATTTTCAAAGAAAAAATAGACTGAAAGAAAAATAGTTTTCTTTCATGTAGACCATGTTTAAATGTGGTTGCTCTTTCTGGTTTAATGGCTTTGGCAGTGGAAGATACCAGTACTCATGGTATTTTTCCTAATAAAACTTGAACTGTATTAAAGCCACAAAAACCTCCTTATTTCTAAAGCGAATGGACAGCAGGTTTCAATGAATATACAGTCAGATTCCCATGAAATCTATGTTCAACAGAATTTGTATAGCTCCTGTAAATTAGTAGTAATTGGAGCCTGTAATAAGGATTAATGGTAATAATAAACATAGAATAAGATACAATCAGGAAAGGGGCTGGTGGAAGCTCGGGATGATGGTCATTCTGATAAGAAGGCAGACAGGATGGTAGTATTCTTTACGCATGCCTGGTTGGTTGGATCAGAATGGAATACAATACTGGGACAGAATATGGAACCAGTGGGATAGCAGGGTGGCAGTGATGTAATGAGACAGTAGAAGCGTAGGGAGAAAAAGAAACGTCTACCTATGTGAGCCACCATTTAAAAATTTATACGCTTTTAAAATCATGGTTTGTGGCTAAGCTGGAGCCCAGTTCTGATTACTGAGGGTCCATGGCTCTGTTGTTACACTGCACCGTCACAAATAGCAAGGGGAGTGTTGAAACAATCTTCCGGGCCTGTCAGACGGACTGCGTAAGATCTGACTCCAGTCTGCCTGGGCGTGCCTTCTGATTCAGTCATTTACAGCAGTGTGACCTTGAGTAAGTGTCTCAATCTTTCCGTGCTTGAGTTTCCTCATCTTAAAAATGAGGAGAATCATGGCTCTCACTTCACTGGACTCTTGAGAGAATCAAAACAGATAACGCAGGCAAAGAATTTAGAACAATGTGAGAGGTAGTATGCCCTCAGTAAATATAAGCTGTCATTATTACTGTTGTTATTTTTACCTTTTAACTTCTCTGGTTAATAGTTTAAGAATGAGTTTAAGCTAAGAAACAGAACTTTACTGCCTTTGTGGTTTCTTCCAAGCTCCATTAAATCTAGTCCTCGCCCTGAAGGCTTGACAGAATACTTTTTCTTGCAACATCTTTTGGGGATGAGCAATGGGCGGAGCAGCCAGTCTTGCCCTGCGTTCTGCTGGAGGAGAGGGCCCGGCATTCAGGCCCAGCGTTCTCGGTGATAAGTGCTCAGGCAGGTTGTTAGGGGTTGGGGTGTGTGATCCAGTGGCCTGGTGGGTGCTGCCTAGGAAACCCTTCAGAAGAACAGCCCCAGAGCTGGGGGGCGAAGACTCAGACGTGTTTTCCTGGGCAGATAAAGCAGTCGTTGGGGCCGAGAGCCCAGAGTGGAGGAGGGTACAGTGGTGAAGCCTCATGGGGCAAGATGCTGGCAAGGGTCCCGGAGGTGACGTGTTGTGGGATGTGCCCTGGCCATGGGCACTGAGGATATGGAGAGGACGCCAACCGCAGACACGCAGACTTTCCAGCTCAAGTGACGTGGGGCATGGGGAGGACGTTCTTGAGATGGGGAGCTCTGGGAGAGTGCCAGCCGGGAGCCAGGAAGAGAGCAAATGAGTCCAAGCTGGGACAGAACGTCGTTGCGGTACGGGGGGGCGAGGGGCAACGGCAGGAGAGGCAGACCAGGTGGGGGCTTCTGCAAGTTTCAGAAAATGTGAAAGCCCAGCTTCTAGGGGGTAAAACCTTACCGGTATCTCACAGGAAATAAGGAGGGAAGAGGCTCCATACTCCTAAACCTGTGGGATTGCCCAAGTAGGAGCCACTAGTTAAAAATTAGCTTACTACTGGGATTCCCCGTTGGTCCAGTGGTTAAGAACCCGACTTCCAGATGAAGGGGGCCCGGGTTCAACCCTTGGTCGAGGAACTAAGACCCCACAAGCTTTGGGGCTACTGAGTCCACTGTCTAGAGCCTGCGTGTCACAACGAAGATCCAACCCAGCCAAATAAATAAATACATATTGAAAAAAGAAATGATACTTTTTCTAAAAAATTAGCTTGTGGATGTGTGCACTCAGTCATGTCCAGCTCTTTGAGACCCCATGGACGGCAGCCCACCGAGCTCCTCTGTCCATCGACTTCCAGGCAAGAACACTGGAGCGGGTGCCATTTCCTCCTCCAGGGGATCTTCCCGACCCGGGGATCGAACCCGCATCTCCCGCGTCTCCTGCACTGGCTGGCAGGTTCTTTACCTCTGCACCACCTGGGAAGCCCCCACCCATTGATTTAAATTAAAAAAATTATTGATAATAATGTCTAACTGTAGCAGAAGGTTATATACGAAAAATAAAGGCACCCCTTCCAGTCTCACCTCCCACAGGACAGCTTTAGTAACAGCTTCTTATGAATTAATTCTTGCAGGGACTTTCCATGTATTTATATATTCTTTTCCCCACCCATGAATAGAACTATACTTAATACTGCATTATTTTGCACCTAGCTTTTTTAACTTAATGATTCGGCATCTTTCTCTAACTGCATGGAAGGACTCACCTCACTGATTTTAAGGTTGCCGGGATGGCGCCATGTGGGTGGACCATCCATCATGTATTTAGCTGCTCTCCATGAATGGAGATTCATGCTCATGAATGGAGCATGAAGGTGATTTCCAAGTTTTTTGCAGTCTTATTAGACAGTGACACGAAGTCTGTACATTTTTGTGCAACTGTCTGGGCACGTTTGCAGGGTAAATTCCTATGGGTGGAATCAATGGTTTGGTGCATTGAATGTACTGATGGACGTTTTCCAGTTGACCTTCCCACCCAGCCAGGTATGAGAAGGCTGCTTCTCACACCCCCATGGCACTGGCTAGTATCAGAGGTTTTTATCTTTGCAAACCCACTTTGACTTTGAATCTTCAAGTTTGGACAAACACTTGAAGGGCTTGTATATTTATATGACACGTCCCACATTTCAAACAGTTTTTTTTTTAACTTTTTATTTTGTACTGGGGTATGGCTGATCAACAATGCTGTGACGGTTTCCAGTGGACAGCAAAGGGACTCAGCCATGCATATCCATGTGTCCACTCTCCCCTAGACTCCCTCCCATCCAGGCTGCCACATAACAGTGAGCGGAGTTCCCTGTGCTCTCCAGTGGGTCCTTGTTGGTGATCCATTTTAAGATTTTTTTTTAATATTTATTTATTTGGCTGCATCGAGTCTTAACCCCACAGTAAGGTCCGCGGGCTTTGTTGTCCTGAGGCACGTGGAATCTTCCTGGACCAGGGATTGAGCCCACATCGCCTGCACTGCAAGGTGGATTCCTTTACCTCTGGGCCACCAGGGAAGTCCTGGTTATCCATTTTAAATATAGCCTTGTGTACCTGTCCTTCTCAAGCTCCCTGACTCTCCCTTCCCCTGACCCTTCCCCCCGGCAACCATAACTCCATTCTCCGACTTCAGTTTTCTTAGTGATCTCTTGATTCTCAGAAAATCTGAGGAGGCAGTCCTCCTCCTTCTCCTTAGAGAAAGCTAAGGAACCGTCAGCTCCCTTTTCTGCAGGAGAGGAAAGGGAGGAGTGACCCGATTTTCTCAGTGTGAAAAATTTAGACAAAACTAGAACTCATGTCTCTGTGTCCTTTCCCCTGTAACCCTTCAGGCGTGGCCTGCCAGCAGCCTCCGCTCCCCCCACCAGCCCGGCCACGAGCCTGCCCAAGGCGGGATGCCGCCTCTACCCGGGTCCCTCTGGAGGGTGTCTGACCCGGACTCCGGTTCAGAGGGAAGCTGGGGCCGATTGGTTCTCCCGGGGAGACGGAGGCAACAGATGGTGGGGGGAGGCCAGGGCAGGGGTGCGAGCCCAGGCTCGAGGGAGCGTCCGCACAGCAGTGCGGTCAGACCGCTGACAGGGTGGGACCCAGCACCCGGCCAGGGCTCTGCGGCTGCAGCCTGAGCTGGTCCAGGAAGGTGCATCCCGGCAGAGTCGGCGCCCTTGCCCTCAGACCCTGATCAGCAACCTCAGGCCTGCTCCCAGACACCCACCACCCTCCTGCCCTCCTAATGCTCTCTAGGAAGGAAGTCATCTCCGTGGGTCAGACCCGAGGCAGGGTGCTGACCCACACCTCTGCTGGGGCTGCTTCTCTAGCCACCCTGCCCTCCCCCATCTGTCACCCCCCACCCCAGGCCCTGAAGCCCCCTCCAAGATATTTAGAGATGCTTCTGGGCCATGGGCTCTCTGCCCTTGTACTGCCCTGGATTTTCACATATATTCTTTAAAAAAAGAGGGCTCTGCTGGGGGCCACCCAGAAGCCACACCCCCATTGCATGTGCCTTCCCTGTGGTCCATAAGCCACCCCACCCCCACCCCCAGAGATGGGCAGACCAGGCAGACAGGCTGCCAATATTCAATATTCAGGCCTCTGAAAGAAAAGTGCAAAATAGCTCAATAGTTTTCCATATTGGCTGTCTGTTGAAATGACAATATTGTGAACGTATTGACCAAATGAAGTATATTATTAAAACTAATTGTACTGTTGACTTTTAAAAATGCGGCCACTGGAATGTGCTAACTGAACAGCTGATGTGGCTGGAATTATTATATTCTATTGAACAGCCCCAGTCTAGACACTAGTGCCCCCTTCATCAGCTTGTAGCTGCCGCAGATCCTGCTTGGAAGGAGGTGGTGTGTGAGGGAAGGAAGGAGGAAATGAAGTGAGGCAGGAAGGGAGGATAAGAGGGGGTATGGAAAGCTATTTTCATCTAGCGAGGCCCCTGAAAGGAACAGGTAACAGCGTCAGATCTCAGTACATATGGCTGGACCATCTTGGGTAAGTGACTCAAACTTCTCTGAGCTCTAATATGCTCAGCAGTAAAATTGACATCATAGTTACGGGGCAGGTTTAGAACGTTCTTAGCAGAGTGGCTTACACATATGACTTGTTCCATGAAGAACAGTATTTTTGCATCAGTAGCACCTATGCCGCTTTGAACCAACGAATGAATGGAAGGTTTGAGGGGTGAGTGAGGAGGTGGCCCCTGCCCCAGGACAGTCCATTTTTGAGCATCCTATCCACCATCGCTATGTGACCCCCCACCCCAGGGGACCGAATGGAACCCCCATGAGAATCATTCGCTCCCCGGCTCTTTCCCGCCAGGCTGCAGCCTCTTCACCTGTACTCGGTGTGCCTGCTGGTTGGATTGTTCTCCCTTGTGCCCTGGGGGCCCGTCTGGGAGGTGCCCAAGCTTCACCTGGAGAACTGCCGGCGTGCCTGGTGGACGAACTTGCTGTTGCTAAATAACTTCCTGTCGGTCCAGGATGCGGTGAGTTCAGGTCTTCCGCGAGGGGGCGGAGGGGCGCCATCCCGCGCGCGTTCCCGGGCCAGCCCGAGTCTGATCCCCTTTCTTCTGGCGATGCTGTAGGAAGGTGGGCTGTGGGAGGGAGGCTCGCCTCGGGTGTGAGGTGGGGGTTGCTGCACCAGCCCTGGCGGGCTGGGCGCTGGGAAAGCAGAGAGGGAGCGGGGCGGGGGCCCGGGGGCGGGCCAGCTGGACACAGCTGCCCCCGCCCTATCCCTGTGCAGTCTGGGGCCACGCCACCCCAGCTGGAAGGACGCCTTCTTCACCTCCACCCAGAGAACCGAGATTGGGACGGAAGGAGTCACCACACCCTCCCCGTAATGAATTCTGCCCCATGTCCAGCCAGATCTCACAACGTCTGTGTATATGGGTCATGCTTCTTCGAAGCCTTAGCTTCCTCCTGATGAGCTTGGAGCAAATGGAAGTGAACTAGTTGTAATTAAACCGCGTCAATGATTTTGCACCTGCCTCGAAAGCACTGCAGAGGAGGAAATGGCACCCCACTCCAGCATTCTTGCCTAGAGAATCCGGTGGACAGAGGAGCCTGGTGGGCTGCTGTCCATAGCATCGCACAGAGTCAGACACGACTGAAGTGGCTTGGCATGCGTGCATGTGTTGGAGAAGGAAATGGCAACCCACTCCAGTGTTCTTGCCTGGAGAATCCCAGGGACGGCGGAGCCTGGTGGGCTGCCGTCTATGGGGTCGCACAGAGTCGGACATGACTGAAGCGACTTAGCAGCAGCAGGAAGCACTGCTGAAGGGAGAATCACTAAGTGTGACTGCATGACCGCCAACCAACCAGACGGCTGCCTTTGGTTCACAAGGGCCCAGCAGCTTCGACGGGGCTTCCATCACTGTCTAACTGCCTTCAGGCGGACCTCCATCACCCTCCATGACGGGGGGCCCTGGAGCAGAGGCCCGCCGACTTCCCGGGGGCAGACCGGCTTGGGTCACAGGTGGGGTGAGCAAAGCTGTCACTTCTGATTAGCCTGGTCTCCTCAGGAGCGACGGGGTGGGAGGGGAGACCGAGGCGCCTCTCGTCTCTGAAGCCCTGGGGAGACTTGCCCCCAGAAGTCGTCTCACCCTTAATTAGAGACACAGGGGCTGCCTCGCGCCCCACAGGCACAGACAGCCTGGGACGAGGTGACTCCGGCCAGCTGCTCTCACGTCGGTCACGCGTGGGAACTCCGGGGTTTCCCGCAAACGCTCGTCTGCAGCCAGACCTCTGTTCTCAATGAGCATGGTCTGTCAAGTCAAAAATAGAATAAAATAAATGAACACATTCTCTCCAGAGTTGGAGGGAGGGCAAGGAAGAGACAACAACACAGCCCTCCGACCCCAACCGCGCTGTGAGGGTAATTACTCCTCACATCCGTGACTCGGTGGTGGAATTCAGTTCCCACCGCTGTCCTGGGAGATTAGCTGTGATTGCCCTGGGAGATTAGCTATGACTGTTGTCTTAAACAAGAGAGAAAGCGTGTCTGAATTTCCAGGGTGTAAAATGGCAATAATAATACCTACTCCCCTGGGATTGTTAGGAGGGTGAGTTGAGATGCTGCTGCTGCCGCCGCTAAGTCGCTTCAGTCGTGTCCGACTCTGTGGGACCCCATAGACGGCAGCCCACCAGGCTCCCCCGTCCCTGGGATTCTCCAGGCAAGAACACTGGAGTGGGTTGCCATTTCCTTCTCCAACGCATGCATGCATGCTAAGTCGCTTCAGTCATGTCTGACTCTGCGACCCTATGGACAGCAGCCCACCAGGCTCCTCTGTCCACAGGATTCTCTAGGCAAGAACACTGGAGTGGGGTGCCATTTCCTTCTCCAGAGTTGAGATGAGGTATGTGAAATATCTTTAACTCAAGTCGTTTCTCTTCCCGTGGAAATCACCTCACCTGCCCCGAGTTCCTCCTTCTGGTCCCGGGAGATGAGCCACTGGTTAATTGGAGGAGAGGGGTGACCTTTGCTGGTCTCTTTCCAGTGCAACGGCTGGACGTGGTATCTTGCCAATGACTTTCAATTCCATCTCACCACCCCGGTGATCGTCTTCATCCACGGAAAGTGAGTCTAATTGAAACAAGTGTTTCTCCTCACCTGGCCTCTTTCTTAAAACTCTTAGAGAGCTCCCAGTTCTGGGCAAAGCAGCTCTTACAATTTAGAATTGAGAAACCCACTTTTCAGAAGCGTGTGGACCCTGACTCCACCACTGTTTACTTCTTCCGCGTTCTCCTCTAGTCTTTGTGGTTTTTTTCCACTTCACTGTTCTTATAAACATTTCCGCATAAGTGTGTGGCCTGCTGGCTGGTCAGGTTTAGGGTTTATATGCCATATTTTGTGGTGGGCGCTTAGATTGTTTCCAGTGTTTCCTGATTATAAATGGCTCCTCAGCACATGTCTTTGAACACGCCCCTTTCTCCTCTTCTGTATTTATTTCCTTGGGAACCTGTTTCCTGGTGGAATTATTAGGTCAAAGGCTAAGAACAATTTTGTAGTGCTTGTTACATATCGTGAAATGACTCTTCAGAAAGAATGAGATAATTTATAGTGCCCCAAGTAAGACATCAGTGTGCCTGCTTCTCCACCTTGGGTGTTTATCAGCTTAATTTTGTTAGTTTAGGAAAAGCTCTAAGGCCTCAATAATTCACAAGAAACCTTAAAAGTTGTGGATTATTCACGCCATATTTTAAAAGATTTAGTATTCTTTTTTGTTCAAATACATGTTCAATTTAAGAAACACTGGAAAACATTACGCTAAAGAAGGGGAAAAAAACCCAATCACCTTAGGCCTGTTTCCTCACTTACGGAGAATGATTTCATTGTCGGTATTTATTCTTCGCTTCTTTTATTCTTCACAGTCTTTTATACATGAAAGAATTCTGCATATATACTTTAGACATTTGTTTTAATAGTTAATGATGTAATCATTTTCCTATATTATTTTATTTTTCAAGTGAATGTACTTTAAAAAAAAATTATTTTTGTTTAGTTTTGGCTGTTCTGGGTCTTTGTTGTTTCCTGGGCTTCCTCTAGTTGCAGAGCTCAGGCTTCCCATTTTGGTGGCTCCTCTTGTCTCAGAGCAAGGCTCTAGGCACAAACATCAGTCGTTGTGCACACAGGCCAAGCAGTTGCGGCTGGCAGACGTGGCTGTCCCGAGGCATGTGGGATCTTCTCAGACCAAGGATCGAACCCGTGCCCCTGCATTGGTAGGTGGATTCTTAACCACTGGATCACCAGGGAAGTCCCTTAAGTAAACAGACTTTCAATGTCTGTATAATATTTCATATTTGTGAATGAACTCTAGTTTACCTATAGCTTCCTCTAGTGTTAAATAGATTATTTCCAATTTTGTGCTTTTATCAGTAACAGTCTCAGAAACATCTTTGTAGTTACCATTTGTCTCCAACTCTGATATTTCTAGAATGCAGGTTCTTAAGAAGAGTTTCAGAGTCAAAGGGCATGAGTGTCTTTGGAGATCTTGAAGTATAATGACAGATAGCTTGCCTTAAAGGTTGTAGCAGTATTCAAGTCCTCTGGTCATCTAACTATACCATTGCCAATATGGACTCTTAACAAGATCTATATCTTGCTTTTTAAAAATTATTATTTGAAGATATATAAGAAAACATTCATTTTTCACATCTAATTTGTAAGTCTTTGATTACTGGGCATGGAGCTGAATTCCAAATATGTGTTGACTAGCTCTGTTTTGTGGTTACCTGTTAATGCTCTTTGCAAGGGGACATTTAAATCACAGGCTGACCTGTGATGTTGCCCACTCCAGTGCTATGCAAACAGTCAAGCATCTTAGGCAAGGAAAATGCATACTAATTTTAATTTAATCTAAGAATTGAACAATTTTTTTAAAGGCAGATCTGTTTTTTTACATGCACATCTGAAGCACATTAAGTTTTCTAATTGCAAATGTAAGAGATTTTGGCTGACTACTTTTTTTTAAATTTTATTTTTACTTTATTTTACTTTACAATACTGTATTGGTTTTGCCATACATTGACATGAATCCACCACAGGTATATACGAGCTCCCAATCCTGAATCCCTCTCCCACCTCCCACCCCATATCATCTCTCTGGATCATCCCCATGCACCAGCCCCAAGCATCCTGTATCCTGTATCGAACATAGACTGGTGATTCGTTTCTTACAAGATAGTATACATGTTTCAATGCCGTTCTCCCAAATCATCCCACCCTCTCCCTCAGAGTCCTAAAGTCCGTTCTATACATCTGTGTCTGTTTTGCTGTCTCGTATACAGGGTGGCTGACTACTTTTAAAAATATGTCCCACCCTTCCACTAGGCGCAGAGGTGGATTGCTGGTATAGAGTTTGAGTCAGAAGATGTGGGTTCAAAGCTGGGGGACTCAGCGTAAGTCGCTGGACTCTCGTCATTTTTCACATCTGTGAGATGGAGATGACGCACTTCACCTCAGGGTTGGAGGAGACGGTGAGATCGTACCCATGGGAACCAGCACACGCCCTCTGTGATGGGCTGTGGCTGCGGCAGGGGCTGCTGCAGGCGCCTGGAGGGCAGGTGCGCGGCTCGGCCAACCCTGGAGCCTTGGCCAAGGAGGACGGGCAAGCCTCTACCGGCTCCCTCGGAGGCACCCTGGCAGCAGGATGCCCTGACTGCTGGCATTTAGGGTGTTTAGTGAAGGAAGCGCTGGTTTCTTCCAAGGCCTCTCTCCTTGGCTTGTAGACGGCCATGCCTCCTCACGTGGTCTTCCCTCTGGGTTCTCTGTGTCCTAATCTCTTCTTATAAAGACATGAGTCCTACTGGATTAAGATGCGCCCCAATGACTGACCTCATTTCACCTTAATTATCTCTCTAATGACTCCATCTCCAAACGGAGCCACACTCTGAGGTCATGGAGGTTAGACTTTGCAGGGCTGGGGGACACGATCCAGCCCACAGCAGTCTGTCCTAGGAAGCTTTTAGTAGTTTTTGCAGCTGTGATGGCCAGCGGAGATGTGTCTGACTCCCGAGTAGAGGTGGCACGGCTTGGGCTCCAGTTCCCCAGGGAGTGAGACAATATTTACTTGAGTGCACGGGGCTTTTTATTGGATGGCCTGACCGGATGGTTTGCCAGCCACCCACCCACCGAGGACGATGAGTTCTCAGTACCTCTGCACTCTAGGCCTGCTGGGAACCTGCTTGAGTGTCCCTGTGACCGAGACAGCCTGGCCCCAGGGTCAGCATCTTTCTGAGGGGCCATCATGGGAAGAGGGTCTCAGTTCCTCATCTGGAAACCGGCGCTGCCCAAGCCTGCGACTGTGCTACTGCGTTTAGCCTCTAAATGGAAGGGGTATAAAAGGTAGGGCGTTTTCCCCTCCGAGAAAACACTCGTGTAGAAATCTAGTAATTCAGGGAGGATGGAACTGGAGGGTCTGCAAAAGGCATGATGAATTGGGACTTCCTGGTGGCCAGTGGTTAAGAACCTGCTCGTTCACTGCAGGTAGTGTGGGTTCGATCGCCGGTCAGGGAACTAAGATCCTGCATGCTTCCTGGGGGTGGCGGTGGTGGTTGTTTAGTCACTAAGTCGTGTCTTTTGGCGACCCCATAGACTGTAGCCCCACCAGGCTCCTCTGTCCATGGGATTTCCCAGGCAAGGATACTGGTGTGGGCTGCCATTTCCTTCTCCAGGGGATCTTCCCGACTCAGAGATCGAGCTCACATCTCCTGTATTGGCAGACGGGTTCTTTACCACCGAGCCATGGTTCAGCAAAGAAAATGAGACATGGTAAATATATAGCATGGTTACCGTACCTGCCCTGCCCACACTCATTCATGGCAGGCATTACTAGTCAATTACTGCACCACTGAGTAAGACGCCTCTTCCACTCCTGAGCACAAACTGAACTAGAATTGGCATTCTAGGTGACGGTTTACTCCCTAAATCACTATGGTGTGAAGCGAATGGCATCTCATCTCTTCCTCACGAAGAACCATGGCAACTTCAGCACTGGACTAGGATCGCCAAAGGCAGGGTTGTGCCTGGTTGGTCTGGCGTCCGTGTTGGGGATTTCTTCCACTGCAGACCCTCCTGGTCCTAACCCTCCTGATTCCCAGCAGATATAACCAGATACTGTCTCACTCTGAGCCTCTGTCCCTATACCTCATTTCCTGCCTTAGAACCGAACCCTCTCAGCCTATACATACAGAGTCCCAAATTTTGGAGGAATTAATTTTGTGGGGCCACCTTTGACCCAAGGGGGCTAGAAGATGGTAGGAAAATGCTTCTTTCTTTCACCCCCTTAGGACAGTTTTGCGGTGCATTTCAGAAGGCTCCACAGAACATTCTGGAAGAACTGAGCACTGACCACCGTGATAGTGCCTTGCATTGGCCTTCCTTGTTCCCCACCCCTGCCCTCATTCTTACCTCCACATGAACCACCTGAGCCCTGACACCTGTCAGATTTGCATTTGGATTGGGGGGAGGATCCCCGGGTCCCCCTGTTACTCTGTCCCCCTCTGCTGTGTCTCACCTGTGCCTGCCAGTCATCTCTCTCCTGAATCAATCACCACTTCTGAGTTGTTATTATTATTATTACTTTTTATTTTTCTTTTCGTCACACCTAGCGGCATGTGGGCTCTTAGTTCCCCTACCAGGGACGGAACCCGTGCCCACTGCAGTGGAAGTAAGGCGTCTTAACCAGTGGACCCCCAGGAAGTCCCTACACTTCAGTCCCTTTAGTGCTTCCTGGGTGGCAAGGGACTTTCCCAAGCACGGTCTCGTCACGGTAAATTTCAGCAGGAAGATGCAGCTATTCTAAGGCAAGGATTTCACTGCCCAGGATTGGGCGGCTAATAAGTGCTCAAGATTGAAGTCTAACTCAAGCTTTTCAACTCCAGCCCAGCTCTGGACACACTTGGCCCCACGCCAGCCTTTCTCAAAGGCAGGCTGGCAGGAAGCACCTCTGGTTGCCAAGTCTGCCAGCCTTCGGTAGCCCCAGAGTGAGAAGGAAAGTGAACGTGCTCTCTTCTTTGCAGAAGTCAGCGTGCCCTCGTCCTGCTCGGGGCCACGCTGCTCCTGGCATCTTGTACCGCCTCTGCTCTGCTCACACTGGCTCACAACCTTCCGGTGGCAGCTCCGTCAGAAGCCAGGTAACTGCTGCGCTTCCCAGCCCAGCTCTGTCCCTCGCCTCCCCTCAGGATGGCCAGGACCTCCCAGGCAGGGCTGCTGAGCAGATGCCAGGCTCTTAGCCCTGTGCACGTTGGCTCCTGTGGAAATGTGGGCGGGAACTGTTCGGCCTGGATGGGAAAGTTCATTGTGTGTTTGTTTCCAAACCTCTGACTCTTTCAGCTGGCGCTGGGGATCTGGTCTGAACACAGGGAGCTCACTCTTGCCCACTAAAATGCTTCTGGGAGGGAAGGGGTGCCCCCACGTGGCTGTATGGCGTTTCTCCTCCAGTGGCGAACTGCTGCTTGGAAGCTCTATTGTGGGATGGAGAGACAGAAATTTAACGAAGTTGGGGTTGCCCCTTCAAGGTCACATGCCTAGTGAGTGTCACAGGTGTGAGCTGAACCTAGGACCTTACCCACTGCGCTAGTTTGCCTTTCCAACAGGGTATGTGTAGCAGTTCTTTCTTGGTACCACCTGAGTCTTCTGCAGGAAAAACCGGTGAGATTTCCTGCTCATCTGTTCTCCGTGCAGCAGTCAGGCTGATGCAGGTGGAAACCGGATGCTGTCAGTCATCTGCTCAATCCTTCCATTGTTCTCAGGGCAGAATCCCTGTCTGGCGTCGTCTGTCTCTCCCCCACCCGCTGACTCTGGACCAGTCTTAGCAGCCTCCTTCCCTCCACACACCCAACAGGCTCCCTCCTCAGGGCCCTCGAACTTGCTGTTCCCTCACACGAGAACGCTGTTCCTCTAGAATCCAGATCTGGGTGAGGCGAGCTCCTCCACTCCCTACAGGGGTCTGTACATATCTGAGAGCAGCCTTCACGGACCTCCCAGGGTGAACTAGCCCAGAGCCGTTCGTGGCACAGAAGTGCTCAAGGGACTGACTTCCCTGGCAGTCCAGAGGGTGGGACTCCATGCTTCCACTGCAGGGGGCAAGGGTTTGATCCCTGGTTGGGGAACTCAGATCCCACGTGCCGCACAGGATGGCCAAAAAGAAAAGAAAAAGTGCCCCAAATGCACTGCGAGTAGAACAGATGAGTGGCTGAGTGACCGAGCACACCCCAGAGAGGCGCTGTGCCCTTCCCGTCTTTGGCTTCTGTGCACACAGCCGGGGGGCCGAGAAGGAGGCTGCCTCCTGCTTTGCCTGTGGTTCTCAACCCCAGACGCAAATGAGAGTCACCTGTGGGTTGGGGGCGGTGGGATGGGGCTGGGGATTGACATCTCACCGATGCTTCCAGCAAGCACCACCCTGGGCCAACTGAACGTGAGTCTCCAGGGCTGGGGCCCAAGCCACCCAGTTTTGTGAGAGCGTCCACGAAGAGGTTCACGTCTTTCAGGAGTGGTCCACTTCTGGGAACCATGCTTTTAGAGCTATCCTGACATGCCAGCCACTGGAAACAGCTATTTTAAAAGAAGGCAGTCATCACATCTCCTTGGGTCCCAGGTTGGAGGGCCCCAAGGGAGTTTGGAATTTTAGAAACCAGTGTGGCCCAAGGCAGGATTATGAGGGTGCCGTCTGCAGACCATCGTTGAAGACATGAACTCCTGTACTCCCAGTGTCTTTGGCTTTGCTGATTGCCCCAGTGAACGTCTGAGAGATTCCTTTATCCATGTCCAGATCAGATGTAACCTTTGGGCTCGTGTCCTTGTGTTTTTCAGTGAAGAGGCAGCCAGACTGTATTTCCTGGAGTACTACACGAAGCCCTACTGTCGATACGGGCCGTTTCTCGTGGGCCTCTTACTGAGCGTTTTCATGCACCCAAACCACCAGGCAAACGTTCTCAGAACCAAGGTACCTGGCTTCCCCATGCCGTGCTGTAGGAACCAGGTCCACTTGGGGTCAGACTGCCCTTGGCCAGGCTCTTCCAAAGCCCTGGGCAGGAGGCAGACTTTCGGGTACTTGACCGTGCTGTGGTGTGTCAGCAACGGCTCTTGATGCCAGAGAATAAGAGGAACCTTGTCTTCTTCCCTGATTCTCTGTTTCCCTCACTGAGCTCCCCTTCGAAAGCCCCAGATCCAGCACCCAGCCGGGTCCCGCCCGTTGGAGCCTTGGTACAGACCTAGAGAAACCTCTGATGTGGGAGAACATACCTGGTGAGATGGCAAGGGCAAGCCACTCTTCTGGAAGGTCATGGTGATATAGGCTGGATTTTCTTTAATAGCAAAAGCTCTTTGGCTTCTAGAAATAAGATTCTTGGTCAGATTTGATGGTTCCGTCTGGGAATCAGGTTGTGCGGTATTTAGAAAGCTGTCACTTTACCTTCCAGATGGGGTTACTTCCCTGTGGGTAATCAGATTCACCATCCAAGGTCATAGGTCAAGCCAGAAACCTGGGTTCATCTTGGATGCCTCCTGCCTGTCTCCCTCCCTCCCCGTCCGGTCACCCACCCCGGGGCTCTTTCTCCTACTGTCCTCTGTGGCCTTTGCCCTTCACCTTGTTCAAGCCCGTCTCATCTCTTAGCTGGACTTCACTAGTTTTCTTGCCTCTAGTCTGATCTCAAATCCACCCTCAGGGCAACCTATCTAAAGCACTACCTTAGCCTCAGTTCAGTTCAGCCACTCAGTCGTGTCTGACTCTGCGACTCCATGGACCGCAACACGCCAGGCCTCCCTGTCCATCACCAATTCCCAGAGTCCACCCAAACTCATGTCCATCGAGTCAGTGATGCCATCCAACCATCTCATCCTCTGTCGTCCCCTTCTCCTCCTGCCTTCAGCCTTTCCCAGCATCAAGGTCTTTTCACATGAGTCAGTTCTTCACATCAGGTGGCCAAAGTATTGGAGTTTCAGCTTCAACATCAGTCCTTCCAATGAATATTCAGGACTGATTTCCTTTAGGATGAACTGGCTGGATCTCCTTGCAGTCCAAGGGACTCTCAAGAGTCTTCTCGAATACCACAGTTCAAAAGCATCAATTCTTCGGCACTCAGCTTTCTTTATAATCCAACTCTCACATCCATACATGACTACTGGAAAACCCATAGCTCTGACTAGATGGACATTTGTTGGCAAGTAATGTCTCTGCTTTTTAATATGCTATCTAGGTTGGTCATGACTTTTCTTCCAAGGAGTAAATAAGTAATTGCATGGCTGCAATCACCATCTGCAGTGATTTTGGAGCCCCCCCAAAATAAAGTCTGACACTGTTTCCACTGTTTCCCTATCTATTTGCCATGAAGTGATGGGACCGGATGCCATCATCTTAGTTTTCTGAATGTTGAGCTTTAAGCCAAATTTTTCACTCTCCCCTCACTTTCATCAAGAGGCTCTTTAGTTCTTCTTCACTTTCTTCATAAGGGTGGTGTCATCTGCATATCTGAAGTTCTTGATATTTCTTCCAGCAATCTTGATTCCAGCTTGTGGAATCAAGATTCCAGCCCAGCGTTTCTCATGATGGACTCTGCAGAGAAGTTAAATAAGCAGGGTGACAATATACAGCCTTGACGTACTCCTTTTCCTATTTGGAACCAGTCTGTTGTTCCATGTCCAGTTCTAACTGTTGCTTCCTGGCCTGCATACAGATTTCTCAAGAGGCAGGTCAGGTGGTCTGGTATTCTCATCTCTTTCAGAATTTTCCACAGTTTATGGTGATCCACACAGTCAAAGGCGTTGGCATAGTCAATAAAGCAGAAGTAGATGTTTTTCTGGAACTCTCTTGCTTTTCCGATGATCCAGCGGATGTTCGCAATTTGATCTTTGGTTCCTCTGCCTTTTCTAAACCCAGCTTGAACATCTGGAAGTTCACAATTCACGTATTGCTGAAGCCTGGCTTGGAGAATTTTGAGCATTACTTTACTAGCGTGTGAGATGTGTGCAATTGTGCAGTAGTTTGAGCATTCTTTGGCACTGCCTCATGCAAAACCTATTCTTATGACTTTTGTTGATCCACAAGACCTTGAGGGCAGAACATGTTCCTACGCACCTCTGAATTTCTAGCATCTGGTTCTGCAATCACTCATTAAATGAATGAAGGATAATTTGCTTCTCAGTGAAAGAAGGGTCAAGAATTTCCTTGGACTATTAGGGGGCCGTGCTGACCCCAGATTCTCTCTGCTAGGCCCTCCTTTGGTTTGTCGAAGTCCTGTGGATGCCTCATCTAAATGTTCTAGAGATGAGGCCCTGGGCCTTGGAAAGCCGTGTGTTGCTCATAGCAGGAACAGGAGCTAGGGCGTCATGGGAAGCAGTGGATCCACAGGGGCCACGTGACTTTTCCTATAGGCTGGAGTTATGATGCTCCCTTGAAAATGCACGATCAGGTTGTACATTCTAACAGAAGGCCATTCAGAGGTGCTTTGGGACTTCTCTGTGGTCCGGTGGTTAAGAATCCGCCTTGCAGTGCAGGGGACATGGGTTTGATCCCTGGTGCGGGAAGATGCCACGTGTCTCAGAGCAGCTAAGCCCGGGCACCAGGACTCCCGAAGCCGGTGTGCCTTGAGCATGGACTCCACAGGAGAGGTCCCCACAAGGAGAAGGCCCCACACAGGAGCAGCTCCTGCTCAACGCAACCAGGGAAAGCCCTCGTGCTTCCTCCGAACGCACGTCTGCATCCTCCCATTCCCTCCGCCATGCTGTGTCCCCAGGGATGGGCGCAGCCCAGGTGTGGGCTGTGTGAGGGGTGCTCTCACATTTATGGGGGCAGAACCAATCCAGGAGCCCTATTTGGTTGAGGAACAGAGTGGGAGGTTTGGAGTGGTGGGGGGGGGCGCGACTAGAGCATTACCTTTTCTCTTTTCTTTTAACTGTAAAAACGATTCACTATAAGTTGCAACAGTAGTAGTGACCTTCTGAATCCTCGACCCTCGTTTCTCTGCCAGGACGATCCCAGCCGAGATACTGATGCTAACACAATCCCTCGGCCGCAGGCCCACCTGTTTCACACGCACACGCCAGTGCGGTTTTGTGCAGTTTTATCAAGTCTGTAGGATTGTGTAACCACCACCACCATCAAGGTGCAGAGCTCCCCCGCCACCACATAGGTCACCCTCGTGTACGGGGCCACACACCCCACTGGCCCCACCCCGCCCCCACCCTCACCCTTCGTGGCCACTAAGCTCAACTGTCTGTTCCAGTCCAGTCTGGGCCCTGATCGAGGTTCACCAGTAGAGCCTGAAAGTGACTGATGACACACAGGATGTCAGGGTAACGGGGGTGACACGCAGCGTGGCCAGGGTGGGCTATGAGCCGGGCCTCTCCTCTCCCCCAGGGGCAGGCTCTGCTGGGCTGGGGGTGCGCCCTGTTGACCCTCCTGCTAGTGGTCACCCTGGCCTACATGGTGGATGACGTCTCCCCTACCTCGTCCGGCGCCGCTGCGGTCTACCAAGGCCTCCACCGGACCCTGTGGGCGGCGGCCGTGGGCTGGGTCCTGTTCGCGTGTCAGGAAGGCTACGGAGGTAGGTGCGGCGTGGGGCTTGTGCGGGGCGCACACGCTGGTCTGTTAAGGGCGATGATGTGAGAACATGTACCCGGACGAGTGCTGACCAATGAGTGACTGACAGGGACTCAAAAACACCCTTTGTCTACATATCTGGGGAAACCCACCCGTTTATTCTGGAGAGGGAGGTGGCAACCCGTTCCAGTGTCCTTGCCTGGAAAATCCCATGGACGATTTTCCGCCCCTCAAATCCCAGGAGGAGCCTGGTGGGCTGTAGCCCATGGGGTTGCAAAGAGTCAGACATGACTGAGTGACTAACACTTACCCATATATTCTGTTTTAGATGTTTATACTGGTTTATATATTACATGCAGGTTCTAAAAGAAAAATCGGCAGCCTCTCCAATGAAGCTAGCTTAGAAATTAAAATAGGGACTTCCTGGTGGTCCTGTGGCTAAGACTCCACGTTCCTAGTGTGGGGAGCCTGGGTTCCCCCTGGTTGGGGAACTAGATCCCACGTGCTGAAACTGTGAGCTCATATGCCACAACCAAAAGATCCTGAGTGCTGCAAGTAAGACTTAGTGCAGAAAATCAAATAAATAAGTTTTATTTTTTAAAAAGAAAATGCTTTGTTTAAAGAAAAAAGAAGAAAGAAATCGGAAGTGAGCAGGTAAGGTAATGTCACGAGGAAGAAAATCCCAGTGCTGGGACGAGAGTACCGGCTACCCCCACCCTCATCTCTTCCTCTGATCATGTGAACTAAAGAGTTACCAGCACCCCCTCAGCTCTTTGATAACGGGGACACTCTTTCTGTTGAGCCAGGCTTTCAGAGTGGAACAGAAAGAGAGCTTAAATGGAAAGAAAGGATCTTCTCTAGATTAGAAATGTCTCTTCAAATCACCTGACTTTTTCCTCCTTTCCTCTCTGTTGGGCACAAGGTACTTGCTAGTGTGCCACTGTTAGTCACTCGGTCATGTCCGACTCTGTGACCCCGTGGACTGCAGCCCGCCAGGCTCCTCTGTCCATGGAATTCTCCAGGCCAGAAGACTGGAGTGGGTTGCTGTTCCTTTCCCCAGGGGATCTTCCCGACCCTGGGATCAAACCTGGGTCTCTGGTATTGCAGGCAGACTCTTTACTGTCTGAGCGACCAGAGAAGCCCACGAGGCTTGAGGTGTCAGCAAGTGACCAAGAAAGGCTGGCAGGGATCTCCCAGCCGAGGTTCTGAGCTCCTCAGCTGCCTGGAAACCCTGAGATGGTGGAATTAGAGCCACGTGGAGATAGCGCACATTCGGGCCCCCTGGGAAATAATCAGGATGCGTTTAAAATTTGGCCTGTGAACCCAAACCTATTAGCCTCAGCAAAGGTGCTTGGAACAACCTGATGAAGTGAACATGAGTCCTGCTTACTGAATGCAAGCTCGTGTCAGGCTCCATGGAGACCTTCACCCGTGGCCCCGGGCGGCACTGGCCACACGGTTACAGGTAGGGCTATAATCAGCCCTGTTTCTCAGCGCGGAAAGTGGAGCCTAGAGATGAAGCTGGCCGTGAAGGCCACACAGCTAGAAAGCGAGTCTGGGCCCCAGGACGCAGCCTGAAGCCCCCTCTTCATTTCTGCGCGCCAGGCCCTCTCCTCCCTCAAGGTGTTTGATTGCTCAGATTGTTCCTACACTTTCATGCATGCAGAATGCTGAGAGATCTGTCCTTTAATATTTCAGTGTTAGAAGCTTTCCCTTCTGTGGAGAACGATGTTACAGGGGAATCAGGCTGTGTTCTGACTGATGTATTTGCATTTACGGGTTTGGATCGCGTGACCTTCATTGATGACAATGACCTTTCGACAATGAACTGTTGACAGAGACTCAGAACATAAACAGCTACTCCCCCTGGCCTGGCCCAGCCCAGGTCTGATGTGCTGGGAAACATCCCAGGATTCCTGTCTAATGTGACAGCCCTGTGGGTCAAGAAGAATTGGCTAGATCTCTCAGGTGGCTTGCTGGTAAAGAAGAATCCACCTGCCGATGCAGAGGACGTAAAAGACGCAGGTTCAGTCCTTGGGTCAGGAAAATCCCTGGGAGAAGGAAATTCATTCCAGTGCTCTTGCCTGGGTAATCCCATGGACGGAGGAGCCTGGCGGGGTACAGTGCAAGGGGTTGCTAAGAGCTGGGAACGACTTAGCGACTAAATAACAAGTGTTTTGTCCTGTGTGTATATATATAAACTACATCTTTGTATCCATTCATCTATTTTTGTTTGTTTGCTTGTGAGAACTTAGTTCCCTGCCCAGGGATCAAACCTACACCTTCGGCACAGAGTCCGAACCACTGGGACCACCAGGGAATTCCCTCCATTTATCTGTTGATAGGCACTCATGTTACTTTCATATCTTGACATGGATTTTTTTTTTAACTGACTTAATTCTACAACTATTTTGTTTGTTTCACAGGAATAACTTGGTTCATCATTTGGGATTCACATGGGGGCAAATGTACCTTTGACTATGATTTCTATTTATTCACTTGATTGCATAAAATACTTAATTGAAAGCTCGCTCTATGCCAAGCACTGCTCCAGATGCTGAGGATATCACAATAAATAAGAAAAACCCCTCTCTGGAGGAGATTGCTACGGGATAGGGAAAGCGAGAGGCCAGGAGACTCTAGCAGCCTGAATAATGGTCTCCCTCATTAAGTCCGAATTCCTTGGCAACTTGCAGCTGTGGTCAAGGATCTTGAGAAGGGGAGATTATTTAGGATTATTTGGGTGGGTCCCGAAAGCAATCACACGATTCCCTATAGAAGGAGCAGAGGGAGGTTTCACACACACACAGAGGAGCTGGTGACATGAAGCTTTGCTAGAGAGTTGAGAATGCTGGTGTTGATTGGAGTGCCGTGACCAGAAGCCACGGAATGTCCAGGCACCAGGGCTGGAAGAGACGAGGCATGGATTCTCCCGCAGAGCCTCCGAGGGAATGTGAGCCTATCGACACCCTGATCTTGGCCCCTGATGATTTGGGGCCTCTGGTCCCCAGAATGATGGGAGAACCTGTTGTTTTAAGCCACCATGTGTGTGTAGGTTGTTACAGCAGCCATAGGAAATGAACCCAGAGCCACATGAAGTAAATATATTTGTAATTTATTTCAGATGCAGATAAATATGGTAAGTAAACACAAGCCAGGGGAATTCCCTGGCCACCCAGTGGTTAGGACTCCATGCTTTCATTGCCAAAGATACGGGTTTAATCCCTGATCAGGGAACTAAGATCCTGCAAGCCTTGCATCAAGACCAAAAATTAAAAAAACAAAAAAAAAAATCAGGGGTGGGAGGGTAACTGGATTAGGGGTGCGTTTGCAAATACGTGGCACCAAAGCACTCCAGGCAGATGGAATCCTAAAGCAGAGTTCTCCAGTCTGGAACATGCTGAGTGGGTGAGGAGAGCAGCAAGAAAACCAGTGAGTCAGGGGCCAAGGATCCAGGCAGGAGAGAGACAGGAGTGAGGACAGAGAAGCAGGCAGGGCTCAGGTCATGCTGGACCATCAAGGCCTCGGGAAGAACTTGGGTTTTATTCTAAATGCCACGTGACATGATCTGGTTTGTGATTTTAACAGATTCGTCTAGATGTTTTCTTTTCTGGTGTGTGTGTGTCTGTGTGTGTGTGTGTCTGTGTGTGTGTATCTGTGTGTGTCTGTGTGTGTGTGTGTGTGTCTGTGTGTATGTGGCTTGAAACAACAGAAACTGATTTTCTGGTTTTGGAGATGGCTCAGCAGCCTGCCATGCATGAGACGCAGGAGACCCGGGTTCTACCCTGGGTCGAGAAGACGCCTTGGAGGAGGGCATGACAGCCCGCTCCAGTGTTCTTGCCTGGAGAATCCCAGGGACCGGGGAGCCTGGTGGGCTGCCGTCTATGGGGTCGCACGACTGAAGTGA
>NW_024070206.1:3793882-3908993 GCF_014754425.2 Oryx dammah | reverse complement strand
GGAAGACCCCTTGGAGGAGGGCATGGCAGCCCGCTCCAGTGTTCTTGTCTGGAGAATCTCACGGACAGAGGAGCCCGGTGGGCTACAGTCCATAGGGTCACAAAGTCGGACACGACTGAGTGAGTGAGCTTGAGCACTCAGTTCTGGAGGCTGGAAATTCAAGAGCCAGGCGTGGGCAAGGTCCTCGCGGGAGCTCTGGGGGAACCCGTCCCACCCTCTCCTGGCTCCTCGACAGCCGTGGCGCGTCACTGTCCCCGTCCTCACACGGTCGTCTCCCCGCGTCTCTCCTCTGTGTCTGTGTCCCCTTTTCTGTCTGTTTCAAGGACATTTTGGATTCAGGGCCCACCCTGATCTAAGATGACCTCATCTCTCAACCCTTACCTTAATTACATCATTTCCTTCTCCAGGGCATCTTCCCAACCCAGGGATCAAACCCAGGTCTCCTGCATTGCAGGCAGATTCTTTACCATCTGAGCCACCAGGGAAGCCCAATGGCATCTGCAAAGACCCTTCTTCCCAATTCTGAGGTTCCAGGTGGACACAGCTTTGGGGGGAGGCATCACCATTTACCCCACTGCAGAGAGCCATTGGTCTTATTCAATGAGGGAATTTATCATTGTTTTTATTTTAATTCCTTTAAATCCAATAGCCACAAGGGGCTCATAGCTCTCATATGGGACAGTCCAGTTGTAGAAGATACACCAGGTTGCAGAAAGTGAAGGCTCTGGGCCCACACGGTGTTACCGCCCTTGTCCTAAGGTCCAGCAGCCTGTGTGTGTGCCTTGAATCAGAACCCAGGCCAGCCACGGGCCTTTGCACCTTGTTCTATACATGGAATGTTTTGTGCTCAGAGGTTGAAACCACACTAAGGAAATAAACTGGCTGTAAACTCAATATTGAGCAGCTCTTATTATTATTATATGTCTGCAATGGGGAGTTGAAGTTTGTTGTTTTTTTTTTTGCTTTGGCTTATCTGTTTTAGTGCATTCTCCAGGAGGCGATAGTGGTGAAGAAACTCCCTGCCCATGCAGGAGATACAAGAGTTCAATCCCTGGGTCGGGAAGATCCCCTGGAGAAGGAAATGGCAACCCCCTCCAGGGTTCTTGCCTGGAGAATTCCATAGACAGAGGAGCCTGGTGGGCTACAGTCCCTGGGGTCACAAAGAGTCAGACACAACTGAAGCAACTTAGCACACACTTAAAAAGAATATGGACTTCTTGGTGGTCTGAGGGTTAAGACTCAGCCCTTCCAATGCAGGCGGTGAGTTTGATACCTCGTCAAGAAACTAAGATCCCATAGGCCGCATGGCACAGCCAAAAAAAAAAACCCCAGAAAATATATAATGAATAAAGACCTTCTTAGAAGAAGGTTTGTAGACTCAGGGGCAGGACCCAGAGGGGGTTGCAGTGACCCCCCCGCATCCCCAGGCGCAGGAGGGGCTCACCGCTCTGGGATCGGTGCCTGTCCCCCAGGTCTGGTGAACCGGCTGCTCTCCTGTGGCGTCTGGACGTGCCTGGCCAGCATCAGCTACGCTTGCTACCTGGTACACCCCACCCTCATCATCCTCTACAACGGGCTTCAGGAGACACTGATTCACTACACAGACCTCAACATGGTGAGGCTGCCCCACCCCCAGCTGGATGCGGCATCGCCCTTTGTTGTCTCCTGGAACAGTGCAGACTGTTGGCTTCACTAGAAGCTTCTGCTCTGTTTATTTCTCAAAAGCCTATTGTTCTTTGTTTTACTGGGCGGGGGCGGTGGGGTGCGGAGGGGCTTCAGTACAGGGTAGTATCGTTCTTTTCTCTTTGCGGCTGTTTGTCTTAGAGATCTATTTCATACAGCCAGGATGGGGCCGTTTAGGGTCCAAACACAACTGGAATCTCGTAGTAAGACCGTGTCCACTCCGTCCCTCTCTCTCTCTAGTTCTATCTCTTCTCGGGACACTGCTTGCTGACCTTCATCGCTGGGCTGGTCCTGACGCTGTGCGTTGAAAAGCCATGTCAGGATCTGAAGTGGTGCCTGCTGAAAGCAGTGCCTGCAGGGCCAAGAGCTTCCAGAGCAACCCTGGAGAGTGGATGACCCTTTGTGGGAGGTGACAAGCGAAGCCAAGGGTGGCTTCGTTTACGTCACAAACGTTTGTGTTTCTTAAACAGGGTGTGAATCAGATTTTGTGAATATCTAAGGTAGACAAGTTCTCTGTTTATTATATAAAAGTGTTCTGTGATAATCTGTTTAGTATTTATAGCATGATAACTGGCCTCGATGCAACTTTTTAGCAAAAAAATAAAAAATCTAGATTTTTTTTGGGTTTTTTTGGGTCTACATGTATTTTCTTTATCAATGATCATTAAAAAGCATCAAATGTAGTGAATTTAATATACCCTTAGGTTAAAATGCTTGCTTTTCTTGGTAAAATCACAGTACATCCTCTGCACATCGTAATTGTTTTTGCGTTACTATGATGCCTTCATAGACTCGTACGTTTATTCTGGATGGTATGATCCATTGTGTACACAATTCATGGGTTTGTCGTTATAGGCATTTCAAGCATGATCATTTTATAAGAGGGCATATGCTATGAGTTGAATTGTGGCCCCTGGAAAAGATAAAAGAAGTCCCAATGCCCTGGTGCCTTAGCAAGTGACCTTATTTGCAGATCCGGTAATCAAGTTAAAGTGAGATCATGAGAGGCACTTCCCCGGTGGTCCAGTGGGTAAGACTCCACCTTCCAGTGCAGGGGGTGTGGGTTCCAGCCCTGGTTGGAAACAATGGTTCCACATGCTGCAGGGTATGGCCAGAAATTTTAAAATAACAATAATAAAATAAAATTAACCACCTTAAGTATGAGGCTTCCTAGGTGGCACTTCCCAGGTGGCTCAGTGGTAAAGAATCCACCTGCCAATGCAGGAGACACGGGTTTGATCCCTGGCTCGGGAAGACCCCCTGGAGGAGGGCATGGCAGCCCACTCTAGTATTCATGCCTGGAGAATCCCAAGCACAGAGGAGCCTGGTGGTCCACAGTCCATAGGTTTGCAAAGGACTGGACACGACTGAAGCGACTTAGCAGGCACGCATGCAGCGTAAAGACATCATTTTAAAACTGAGATCACGGGGGTCGGGGTGTGGCTGGCCCTCACGTGTGACTGGAGTTCTTATGCAAAGGGGCGGTTGGCACAGAGACGGACGATGTGGAGACACAAGGGGACGATGGCCGTTCCAGGCCCAGGAACACCAGGGGCTGCCGGCAACGCAGAGACTGGGCCAGGTGGGAAGGCCTCTCCCCGGCGCCTCAGAGGAGTGGGGCCCTGCCCACACCTTGATTCTGGACGTCCTGCCTCCAGGACAGTGGGATGATGCCTGTCTGTTGTTCTGAACCGAGGGGGTGGGGATAGAAGCCACATACAGGTCTCCTCCTTCTCTGTTAGAGGCTGTGTTGGAGGTCGGTGTCTGTTGGCTAGGGCTCCTGTAACTGAGAGCCACGAGCTGCCACAAAGCCCATGGACAGAGGAGCCTGGCGGGCTGCGTCCACGGGGCAGCAAAGAGTCGGACAGACCGAGGGACTGACGCTCTTTTCACTTTCATCCCTACTTGCTGCTGCTGCTGCTGCTGTCACTTCAGTCGTCTCCAACTCTGTGCGACCCCAGAGACGGCAGCCCACCAGGCTCCCCCCGTCCCTGGGATTCTCCAGGCAAGAACACTGGAGTGGGTTGCCATTTCCTTCTCCAATGCAGGAAAGTGAAAAGTGAAAGTGAAGTCGCTCAGTCGTGTCCGACTCTTGGCGACCCCATGGACTGCAGCCCACCAGGCTCCTCCGTCCATGGGATTTTCCAGGCAAGAGGACTGGAGTGGGGTGCCATTGCCTTCTCCATCATCCCTACTTATATGTGTCTAACTTTACTTGTAACAGCGCCTTCTGTGTACTTAACAGTCGAAGGAGTCATTAACACCCACGGGGTGAGCAGGAGCTTCTTGGCACGGCATGCCCTTATCTGTCCTTCAAGCGGGTCTGCAAGGAAGAGCACCGCCGCGTGGGGCTGGCTGCAAACCCGGCGTCCTGTGACAGCCGACCGCTGGCCTTGTCCGTCCCCCGGAGGCCCTCCCAGCCCCGGCTCCGAGGTCTGCTCTGCTGGCAGGATCTGACCCGAGTGAGGAGCCTGACCCACCCGGGTCTGTTCGGTCTGGCCTGAAAACGGGCCCTAGGTGGCTTCCTGGGTGTCTGAGAAGTTCATCGGGTTCCTCGGGTGCCCCCTGGTGGCCGGCTCGGCACCTGCGCCCTGACTTAATTGGGCCTCGGGAGAGATTCTGCGCGGGGCGGCTGTAAAGGAACACGGCCGTCCTCCCGCGGACTTCAGTGGGGACGACTCGCCTGCCAACACTGCTTGGCAGTCTGATCGCCAAAAGCATCTTTGAAGTGAAATGAAGTCGCTCAGTCGTGTCAGACTTTTTGTGACCCCATGGATTGTAGCCTACCAGGCTCCTCTGTCCATGGGATTTTCCAGGCAATATACTGGAGTGGATTGCCACTTCCTTCTCCAGGGGATCTTCCCAACCCAGGGATTGAACCCGGGTCTCTCGCATTGTAGACAGACGCTTTACCATCTGAGCCATCAGGGAAGTCCAATGCATCTTTATGAGGCCGGAAACCTGGGGCCCTTGGAAACAGCTTTCCAATTACCAACAGAGCCTTCTAATTTTTTAAAAAAATAAGAAAAAAGCACTCCCCCTACAATTGCAATTTCACGCAGCATAAAGTAGGGATAAAGAAGTCCAGTTCTGTTCTGGCTATTGTTCCAACCCACAATTCCATAGAATTTTACGATTTATGGAATGCGTGGACATTATTCGGATTCTGTCCTTGGGAGGGCTACTGAACAACAACAAAATAAATTGTAGAAAAGCATATAACGTTTACGAGACCATCGGAAACTCGAGCCCTGTCTGGGTGTTTGATGATAACAAGGACTTATTAATTTTTTAATCTGACAGTGGTATAGTGGGTATGCATTTTTAGAGTTCTTATCTGTTAGAAGCGCACTGAAATATTTATGGGCAAAATGATATAAAGTGTAGTATTTATCTCAAAATAATATCATGAGGAGGTGGGAAAGATGAAACGAGATTGGCCATTTAGTGACAGTTTTTGAAGCTGGTGACAGGTATGTGGGACCTCATTATACTATTTATTTTTGTGTATGTCTGAAGTGTGTGTAATAACAAACACATTTACAGAGGCAGAAGGATCAGTATAGAGTAAGTGTCGATTGATAGGCGTATCCTCTAGTTCCTGGAATCCGTGTTTCATCCCCACATACCTGCCTGTAGGAAAAAACAGTTCACATCTTGTACACACTGCCATATCAAAAATGGATAAGCACCAAAGACCTACTGTAGAGCCCAGGAACTCTGCTCCATAATCTGTAACAAGATACCTGGGAAAGGAGTTTGAAAAAGAATAGATATATGTACAACTGAACCACTTTGTTGCATCTGAAGCTAACACACATTGTTAATTAACTTGTTATTCAGTGGCCGAGTCGAGTCTTTGTGACCCCATGGACTGCAACACATTGGGCTCCTCTGTCCTCCACTATCTTCCGAAGTTTGCTCAGATTCACGTCCACTGAGTTGGTGATGCCATCCAACCATCTCATCCTCTGCCACCCCCTTCTCCTTTAGCCTTTGGTCTTTCCCAGCATCAGGGTCTTTTCCAGTGAGTCAGCTCTTCGCATCAGGTGGCCAAAGTATTGGAGCTTCAACTTCACCATCAGTCCTTCCGATGAATATTCAGGGTTGATTAATCAGCTATACTACAATATAATACAAAAAGTTAAAAAAACCTCCCAAATTATTCCTGAAGATGCAACAGTCAAAACATTTCTATTCCTGAAAATGCTTGTACGGGTTATATTTCAGTTTCGCCTTACATCTGCTGTGCTGTATCATTGATAATCTGTAAGTTGTATGCAACCAAGGAGAAAGCCATTTAGGCGAGGAATAGGAATGCTTCGCAAAATCACAACAGTATTCGTCTTAAAAAAAATAGGTCACATCAGCAATCTAGGGTCCCTGCCAATGACTCTACAGGAATTCTGGCCTAAGTGCCTCCCGGCCGGTTTCGGGGGTGTCCAGGGAAGTCTGGAGAAAGCTGGGGCTCCGTGTCGCCTTTGCTAACGAGCTGGCTCTCCTGTGCCCCCGCTCCCCACCGTGGTCAGTGCTCCTGAGGGCTGCTCGCCAGGGCCTGGCCTCCGGTGCCCGCTGATGCCCATGCCTCCGCCCCCGGCAGCCTGCCTTCCCCGTGGCTCGTCTGCACAGGGTGCATGCGGGGCGGGCTCGGGGCTCGGGCCGCTGGGTCCATTCTGAGTACGAGCGACACCCCCAGACCCCCTGACCCCCACTCGCGCCACCCGTGCTTTCTCCCTTAGCCGTCAACGCCTGGTGCTCGTCGTGCGTTCATGGCAACCTCTCTTGTGGGTTTTCCTCTTTCTAAGAGAAGTCTGTTTCCCGTGGATGCCCTGAGTCCAGGGGCGCTGGTGTGGGGCGCCCTGCGTGGCATTGCCCCTTCTCTCTATCCGTCCTGTTCACCAGTGCGTCCCTCCTCATCACTGTGACCACCACACAGTTGATGGTGAATAAATGTCAGCTGACACACGGATAGAATCAACCCTTTCTCTTAGCTGAGGTCGTTTCCTGTTTCTCAGGAGGCTTCTGGTACAGATAGCCAGGCTTTGTCAGCTAGGTTTCAGATACGTTGAATTTTCTAAGAATCCTGCCCTCAAATGACCGAACCAGACCCCTTCCACTGAAGCTCAAAGTTGAGAAGCCCCTGAAGGGTCCAGAAACCTTTAGAACTTTAATCCCTCACTCCAAATAGAATTTAAATCAACCCTGAGAAGCACCCACCTTTGGGAAAACACCCAACATTTGTGCCCCTTCCTCTTTTGCTGAACAGACTCTGAGTTTTCCCAGTATCAGTGTGCCCAGGCAGAGGGAAAGACGTGTATTTAGTATAAGACGGTTTCATCCACCTGTGTGCTGGTGGTTGGTCCAAAGATTTTGGACGGATTTTACACTTTAAACGTCGCCGCCAGCCAGCTCATCCCTTTTCAGCGCTAATGCAGTTCTGCGGCGTGCATCTGCGCCGCAAATGTTTCGCCATTTGCCAGTTGGTAGGTAGGCATTCGGTTTGTTTTCCGCTTTCTCTTGGGGCACACATGGCTGTAGCCAGCTCCTTGTGTGTGCTTCCTCACGGAAACGCATTCCGTCTCCAGAGCGTACAGTCAGGAGAGGCGTGGCAGGGCTATAGGATGTATGTCTATTCAACCTGAGCTTCCCTGCTGGCTCACATGGTAAAGAGCCTGCCTGCAACGCAGGAGACACGGGTTCAGTCTCTGGGTCGGGAAGATCCCCTGCAGAAGGGAACGGCAACCCACTCCAGCAGTCTGGCCTGGAAAATCTCCATGGGCAGAGGAGCCTGGCGGGCTACAGTCTATGGGGTTGCAAAGAATCAGACATGACTGAGCGAGTAACACTTTCACTTTAATATTCAACCTTTCTTGATAATGACACACAATTTCCTAAAGTGATTTTCCAGATATACACCTCCACTAGTGGTAATAGGGGATAGATACTATTACTCTGAATCCGCCCCTTGGTACTACTGACTTGTTATTAATCATTTACTATTAAATCCTGGATAAGAGTATGGTAGCAGCTCATCAATTGACTTTGTGTATAGATAATCATGATGATGTGATCACTCATCTAGAGCCAGACATCCTGGAATGTGAAGTCAAGTGGGCCTTAGAAAGCATCACTACGAACAAAGCTAGTGGAGGTGATGGAATGCCAGTTGAGCTGTTTCAAATCCTGGAAGATGATGCTGTGAAAGTGCTGCACTCAATATGCCAGCAAATTTGGAAAACTCAGCAGTGGCCACAGGACTGGAAAAGGTCAGTTTTCATTCCAATCCCAAAGAAAGGCAAGGCCAAAGGATGTTCAAACTACTGCACAATTGCACTCATCTCACATACTAGTAAAGTAATGCTCAAAATTCTCCAAGCCAGGCTTCAGCAATACGTGAACCATGAACCTCCAGATGTTCAAGCTGGTTTTAGAAAAGGCAGAGGAACCAGAGATCAAATTGCCAACATCCGCTGGATCATGGAAAAAGCAAGAGAGTTCCAGAAAAACATCTACTGCTTTCTTGACTATGCCAAAGCCTTTGACTGTGTGGATCACAATCAACTGTGGAAAATTCTGAGAGATGGGAATACCAGACCACCTCACCTGCCTCTTGAGAAACCTATATGCAGGTCAGGAAGCAACAGTTAGAACTGGACATGGAACAACAGACTGGTTCCAAATAGGAAAAGGAGTACTTCAAGGCTGTATATTGTCACCCTGCTTATTTAACTTCTGTGCAGAGTCATCATGAGAAACTCTGGACTGGAAGAAACACAAGCTGGAATGGGAGAAATATCAATCACCTCAGATATGCAGATGACACCACCCTTATGGCAGAAAGTGAAGAGGAGCTAAAAAGCCTCTTGATGAAAGTGTAAGAGGAGAGCGAACAAGTTGGCTTAAAGCTCAACATTCAGAAAACGAAGATCATGGCATCTGGTCCCATCACTTCATGGGAAATAGATGGGGAAACAGTAGAAACAGTGTCAGACTTTATTTTTTCGGGGCTCCAAAATCACTGCAGATGGTGACTGCAGCCATGAAATTAAAAGATGCTTACTCCTTGGAAGGAAAGTTATGACCAACCTAGATAGCATATTAAAAAACAGAGACATTACTTTGCCGACTAAGGTCCGTCTAGTCAAGGCTATGGTTTTTCCTGTGGTCATGTATGGATGTGAGAGTTGGACTGTGAAGAAAGCTGAGCACTGAAGAATTGATGCTTTTGAACTGTGGTGTTGGAAAAGACTGTTGAGAGTCCCTTGGACTGCAAGGAGATCCCACCAGTCCATTCTGAAGGAGATCAACCCTGGGATTTCTTTGGAAGGAATGATGCTAAAGCTGAAGCTCCAGTACTTTGGCCACCTCATGGGAAGAGTTGACTCATTGGAAAAGACTCTGATGCTGGGAGGGATTGGGGGCAGGAGGAGAAGGGGACGACCGAGGGTGAGATGGCTGGATGGCATCACGGACTTGATGGACGTGAGTCTGAGTGAACTCTGGGAGATGGTGATGGTGATGGACGGCAACCCACACCAGTGTTCTTGCCTGGAGAACCCCATGGACAGAGGAGCCTGGCGTGCTGCGATTCATGGAGTCGCAAGGAGTCGGACACGACTGAGTGACTGAACTGAACTGAACTGATCCCTGTCTACCAGTGGGGATGAGTATTCTCAGTGTGTGTTTTGGCCATTGAGAGTTTCTCTTTTCTAGGCTGATTTCCTGTCATTTGCTCATTCTTCTATGGGATGTGTGTCTTTTTATTATTGATTCTAAGATGTCCTTTATGTAATCTGAAGACTAATCCTTTGTCGATTGTGTTGAAAATATGTTCTCCAGTGCTACGTCACTTCAGTTGCATCCAACTCTTTGCAACCCTATGGACCATAGCCCGCCAGGCTCCTCTGTCCATGAGGTTCTCCAGGCAAGAACACTGGTGTGGGTTGCCGTGTCCTGCTCCAGGCTGTGGAAACTTCATCTATGATATGAATGCTTTACTTTTTAACACAGACAACATTATCAGTCCTTTCCTTTTGGGTTGCCCTTTTCGCATCTTGTTCATAAAATCCATAGCAACGTTCTTTTGCATTTTCTCCATGGGGGGAGAAAGCTCCCATGTAAGTTCCTGATCTCATGCTGTGAATCCTTTGAGTTTTTTGTAAGCTGCATTTGTAAGGTTAGAGCAGGGGAGGGGGTGATTTTGCCTCTCCAGGAAAAGATTTGGTAACGCTTGCAGACATTTCTGTTGTTTTTTAGTGGGCAGAAGGCATGGGATGCTGCCAAGCAGGGGGCTGGGGGAGGGGTGGATTGGGAGTTTGGGATTAGCAGATGCGAACTATTACATTTATATATATGATGGTTAAACAACAAGGTCCTGCTGTATAGCACAAGGAACCATATTCAACATCCTGCAATGAACCATAAGGGAAAATAATTCTAAAAGAATGCATATAAATATGTAACTGAATCACTTTGCTGCACAGCAGAAACTCACACAACCTTGTAAATCAGCTCTGTTGTCGTTCAGTGGCTAAGTACCGGCTGACCCTTTGCGATCCCGTGGACTGCCGAGCGCCAGGCTTCCCCGTCCTTCACCACCTCCCTGAGTTTGCTCAGACTCGTGTCCATGCAACCCTCTCGTCCTGGGTCACGATGCTGTCTCCCGGGATGGCAAAGAGGGTGCCTGAGGGCTCAACCCCCGCTGTTTTTGGATGGGATTATTGCCCACCGGAATGTCGGGGCTGCGCTCACCTGGCAGATGGACTTCTGGAAGTGTAAAGCTCCACCTTGTTGCTGGAGGGCTTCTGCTCCTCAGAGGAGATTATTCCTGGGGCCAGGTACTAGGGAAGAGGAAGTCCTAAGACTGGAGAATCGAACGAAGAGGTGAGAGTATAGTTGAGAGAGACCTCGAATACTCTTCCCTTGTTCAAGGCTGTATTGTCACAAAGTTTATTGAAGGTAAGAGTTACCTGGCCCTTTTGATAAAAGTCACGTTCCTGATTCCTGCTTGTTCACAACAGAAACAGGTGATTCTGATGACCACACTTGAAGAAACCCTGATGTTGACACGGAGGGGGAGGATGTTCCAAAAAATGCTGCCGCAAGTTCAGGACATTAGAGGAATGCTCACCACAGGGAGAGGGCTGAGGAGGCTGCCACCCACGGGTGCCTCTGCCAGCGGTGCCCGTTACCATGGCAAAGGAGCCGAAGCTAGAGGCCTGCCCTGCTTCCACTCCTTTCTCCAGAAACTCAGTGCATGCGCGTAGCGAGGTCATCAACACGGTGACCCGATGGCTGCAGAGGGGGGACCGGCTGACGTGCAGAGCGCCAGCCACCTTGCTCACCTGGTGGGTGAGGGCCTCGTACACAGTGGTGGTCTTCAGTGACGGTCACATGGGGTACAAGCAGTGTCGCCCTCGGGGCTCCCTTCAAGGGGATTTTACGGGTAACCTTGCCCCAGACCGCGTCAACTCTTCCGGCGCTCTCGCTCCTTCCGAGTGTTCAGTCATCCAGCCAGATGGTTAGTTGCTGCATAGGAATTACCGAAGACCTCAGTCCCTAAGGACCTCTCCTTTCAGGAACGCAACGTTCCGCTCCCTGCAAGGATTGCTCTGTCCTGCGTGAGGCCACCGCACCGTATCGGCCCTCTGCCTGGTTTCAGCATCATCCTGTCCTTCTTAGTCCTCTGGCCCCAGGGCAGCACCTGTGAACAGCCATGGCTGGGAAGCTGCCATGGAGAGCCAAGCAGGTCCAAGAGATTTTCCGGCGGATACAAGAGGGGCAGCGGAATTTTAAAAAGATACTCATTTCTTTGGCGTGCTGGGTCTTAGTGGCGGCACATGGGATCTTCAGTCTGCTGTGGGACCCAGTTCCCCAACCAGGGCCTGAACCCAGGCCGCTGGCACTGGGAGTGCAGAGTCCAAGCCCCCCACCACCAGGGAAGTCTCCTGGCAAAATTTTTGTGTTTATCTCACCTCTGCCTTCCAAATCTCTCCTCAAATATCAAATCAGCGCCCAGGACACATGTCTACCCTGAGCTTCGAGAATAACCCTGCAGTCCCACGGCACCTCCATATCAGTGACCCTTAAACTTTTGGTCTCATGATCTCTTAACACTTCCAAAATTATTTGGGACCCGTAGAGCCTTTGTTTATGATGAGGGTTATACCTGCTGATATTATTGCTTTAGAGGCTGAAACTGAAAAAGAAATAGTATTGATTTAAATACAACGAAAAATTTATTGAGTGTCCCTTGGACTGCAAGGAGATCCCACCAGTCCATCCTAAAGATCAGTCCTGAGTGTTCATTGGAAGGACTGATGCTGAAGCTGAAACTCCAATACTTTGGCCACTTCATGCGAAGAGTTGACTCATTGGAAAAGACTCTGATGCTGGGAGGGATTGGGGGCAGGAGGAGAAGGGGACGACCCAGGATGAGATGGCTGGATGGCATCACGGACTCGATGGACATGAGTCCGAGTGAATTCCGGGAGTTGGTTATGGACAGGGAGGCCTGGGGTGCTGCGATTCATGGGGTCGCCAAGAGTCGGACATGACTGAGCGACTGAACTGAACTGAACAGGTTTTTATGAAAAGGTACCTATATTTCCAAGACCAGAGTTAGCGAGAAAGCCACTGTGTCAGTTTTACAAATCTCTGTAATTTCCAGTTTAACAGAAGACACATCTGCTTCTACTGCTTTCAGTTGCAATATCACACATAGTGTAGATTCTGGAAAATTCCAGTGTATACTCATGAGGGAATGGGGGGATAAAAAAGGAAATAATGTCCCAGTATTATTATGCAAAAAGTTTTGATCTTGTGGATCCCCTGGAAGGCTGTTAGGGATTCCAGGTTGTGGGGGGATGGATGGGCACCAAGATCATATTTTGAGAAATACTGCTCCAAAATGATATGCAAATTAAAGCCATAAGGTCATAAATGTGCTTACTCCCTCAGTCACGTCCCACTCTCTGCAGCCCCGTGGGCTGCAGGCTGCCAGGCTCCTCTGTCCATGGGATTCTCCAGGCAAGAACACTGGAGGGGGCTGCCATGCCGTCCTCCAGGGGGTCTTCCCAACCCAGAGATTGAACCCGGGTCTCCCACGTAGAAGGGGGATTCTTTACCGTCTGAGATGAATATATCCTGCCTAACAGAGGATCTCTGTGATAAAGCCTAATACAACACCTACTGAGCAGGAATTTATAATTTGCAAAAATGAAGGACATGGTAAGACATGCGTATATAATCACATACATACAGCAGTATGCATATGCAGTCAGATATATGCATATGCATGACACACAGACATGTATATTCATATCCGTAAACATGTTTTCTTTCCAGATTTTCTCTTAAGTCCAGAAAGATCACTATTACCTGCTTCGATGATTTCTCTTACTTCCTCTGCTCACAAAACATTATGAAACAACCACCACAGCAACAGCTTCAGGCCTGTGGACCCATGTCATGGCAGACTTTCATCATCTTTCCTCCGTTTGGGGGGAAAAGTCCATTCCTGGGCTCAGTCTGCTTCCTTTGATTTAAAGAAATAGTCGTGCAGAATTCAGAACAGGTTTTAGTTGCAAGTATTCAAGTGGCCACAAGAGGGCAGCACCTGAGAGACCAGGGCAGGGCCCCGTTGCGTTTTATTTGTAACTTTCTGTGGCACAGTTTATTTTTAATTGGGGGATAATTGCTTTACAGTATTGCGTTGGTTTCTGCCATACATCAGCATGTATCAGAATAAGTAAATATATGTTCCCCTCCTTCTGGAATCTCCCTCCCACCTCCCACCCCATCCCACTCGTCCAGGATGTCGAGGGCACTGGTTTGAGCTCTATGGGTCCCATACACCAAACTCCCACGGGCTGGTTTCCATAAGTGATGTAGGTGTCTCATTGCTTCTGTCTCAGTCTGTTCCACCCTCTGCTTCCCCTGTGTCCACAAGTCTCTTCCCTGTGTCTGCACCTCCATGGCTGCCCTGCAAACAGGTTCATTAGTTACCATCTCTCTAGATCCCGTGCATATGTGATCAGTTCAGTGCAGTCGCTCAGTCGTGTCCGACTCTTTGCGACCCCATGAATCGCAGCACGCCAGGCCTCCCTGTCCATCACCATCTCCCAGAGTTCACTCAGACTCACGTCCATCGAGTCCGTGATGCCATCCAGCCATCTCATCCTGGGTCGTCCCCTTCTCCTCCTGCCCCCAATCCCTCCCAGCATCAGAGTCTTTTCCAATGAGTCAACTCTTCCCATGAGGTGGCCAAAGTACTGGAGCTTCAGCATTAGCATCATTCCTTCCAAAGAAATCCCAGGGTTGATCTCCTTCAGAATGGACTGGTTGGATCTCCTTGCAGTCCAAGGGACTCTCAAGAGTGTTCTCCAACACCACAGTTCAAAAGCATCAATTCTTTGGCGCTCAGCTTTCTTCACAGTCCAACTCTCACATCCATACATGACTCCTGGAAAAACCATAGCCTTGACTAGACGGACCATTGTTGGCAAAGTAATGTCTATGCTTTTGAATATGCTATCTAGGTTGGTCATAACTTTCCTTCCAAGGAGTAAGCATCTTTTAATTTCATGGCTGCAGTCACCATCTGCAGTGATTTTGGAGCCCCCCAAAATGAAGTCTGACACTGTTTCTACTGTTTCCCCATCTATTTCCCATGAAGTGATGGGACCAGATGCCATGATCTTCATTTTCTGAATGTTGAGCTTTAAGCCAGCTTTTTCGCTCTCCTCTTACAGTTTCATCAAGAAGCTTTTTGGTTCCTCTTCACTTTCTGCCATAAGGGTGGTGTCATCTGCATATCTGAGGTTATTGATATTTCTCCCAGCAATCTTGATTCCAGCTTGTGCTTCTTCCAGCCCAGCGTTTCTCATGATGTACTCTGCACAGAAGTTAAATAAGCAGGGTGACAGTATACAGCCTTGAAGTACTCCTTTTCCTGTTTGGAACCAGTCTGTTGTTCCATGTCCAGTTCTAACTGTTGCTTCTTGACCTGCATACAGGTTTTTCAAGAGGCAGGTGAGGTGGTCTGGTATTCCCATCTCTTTCAGAATTTTCCACAGTTTGTGGTGATCCACATAGTCAAAGGCTTTGGCATAGTCAATAAAGCAAAAGTAGATGTTTTTCTGGAACTCTCTTGCTTTTCCCATGATCCAGCGGACGTTGGCAATTTGATCTCTGGTTCCACTGCCTTTTCTAAAACCAGCTTGATCCTCAGGGAGTTCACGGTTCATGTATTGCTGAAGCCTGGCTTGGAGAATTTTGAGCACTACTTTACTAGCATGTGAGATGAGTGCAATTGTGCGGTAGTTTGAACATCCTTTGGCCTTGCTTTTCTTTGGGATTGGAATGAAAACTGACCTTTTCCAGTCCTGTGGCCACTGCTGAGTTTTCCAAATTTGCTGGCATATTGAGTGCAGCACTTTCACAGCATCATCTTTCAGGATTTGAAACAGCTCAACTGGCATTCCATCACCTCCACTAGCTTTGTTCGTAGTGATGCTTTCTAAGGCCCACTTGACTTCACATTCCAGGATGTCTGGCTCTAGGTGAGTGATCAAAGCATCGTGATTATCTTGGTCATGAAGCTCTTTTTTGTACAATTCTTCTGTGTATTCTTGCCACCTCTTCTTAATATCTTTTGCTTCTGTTAGGTCCATACCATTTCTGTCCTTTATCGAGCCCATCTTTGCATGAAATGTTCCCTTGGTATCTCTAATTTTCTTGAAGACATCTCTAGTCTTTCCCATTCTGATGTTTTCCTCTGTTTCTTTGCACTGATCACTGAGGAAGGCTTTCTTATCTGTGTTAATATACAATGTTTGTTTTTCTCCTCCTGACTTACTTCACTCTGTATAATAGGCTCTAGGTTCATCCACCTCATTAGAACTGACTCAAATGCATTCCTTTTTATAGCCGAGTAATATTGGAACGCATCAGAAGCTTCCTAGGAAAACTGAAGACATGAACTGTGAATTAGAAGCTCAGAGTATTCATGGTTTCCAGCCTACTAGGAAATTTAGATCGTCAGAGAAGGCAATGGCAACCCACTCCAGTATTCTTGCCTGGAAAATCCCATGGACGGAGGAGCCTGGAAGGCTGCAGTCCATGGAGTTTCGAAGAGTCAGACACGACTGAGCGACTTCACCTTCACTTTTCACTTTCATGCACTGGAGAAGGAAATGGCAACCCACTCCAGTGTTCTTGCCTGGAGAATCCCAGGGACAGGGGAGCCTGGTGGGCTGCCATCTATGGGGTCACACAGAGTCGGACACGACTGAAGCGACTTAGCAGCAGTAGCAGAGAACCAAATTAAGGTTTCCACTTAATCCTTTTGGAGATATATCTATTATTTCTAATCTAATATATCTCATATTTTTCAACTGTAAACAATTGATCTCCACTGCCTTCTTCCTGAGAAAGTTGAAATTAAGCTAATGTTTCACTTTTTTTCAGTCGTTGATATGAGCACTGCCTGTCGGGTTTAACTTCACTGTCCTTGCACCTTTTAATACTAATTGCATCAGAAACTGCCCAGATGTGCCCTCCTCCCTGCTTCCCGCCTCACTCAAGCTGAGGGAAGAGGCTGGACCTCCATCCTTGGTGACGGAGACCTCGTGGAGGGCGCTGGTGTTCCTGGTTTGAGGATGGCTGGGGGAACCGCTCAGCTCCAGGCTCATCTGAGAGCTCTAGGACCTCTGATCAAAGCTGACTGCGGGGACCAGCCCAGGGATATCACAGACCCAGGGAAACATGAGACCCGCACCCACATAGGGGAGGGAGAAAAGGTTCAAGTGCCTCTGGGACCACTTGGGATGAGACGCTCAAGCCTTGGTGCCCTCTGGCACTGACCAGCCCTCAGGCTGACTTCCACAGTCCCTATTGAAAGCTTCGCTGGTGCCTCTTTGGGTCTTGAACGGAGTCCTGCAACCTTGACGATGAAGCTGTCCTTGGTACCGCAGGGAGACAACACTGCAGCGTGATCTAGGGGCGCTGGTTAAGGCAGAGCCTTGTCTGAGCAGGCCCTTCTCTCCAGCCTGGTCCCTGCAGCAGCACCACCACCCAGGAACGTGTTAGAAATGTAAATTCTCAGTTTCCATCCCAGACCACCTGCGTCAGAAACTCTGGGGCTGGAGCCCAGCAATCAGTGTTTGCACACGCCCTCCACATAATTCTCACCCACGCTCAAGTTTAAGACCTAGCAAATGAGAAAGTTTGTGGTCGCAAAGCCGGATGAGGCTGGAAAGAAATGACAGGGAAAATGAGAGTGGGGATATTAAAAAAGGGAGAGTAGAAACAGAGAGGAGAAAAAAACGTCAAGCAAGTATAGAGCTTCCCCTCTCCCGCCGGGGCGTGTGTGAGAAAAGATAAACTGCACCTGCTCTAGAGTATTAGACAACTCAGTTTCCATCAGAGCTTCCCAGGTGGCGCTGGTGGTAAAGAACCCGCCTGCCAACCGAGGAGACAGTAGAGGCACGGGCTCGATCCCTGGGCTGGGAGGAGCCCCTGGAGGAGGCCGTGGCATCCACTCCAGTGTTCTTGCCTGGAGAATCCCACGGACAGAGGAGCCTGGCGGGCCACAGTCCAAGGGTTGCAAGGAATCGGACAGGACTGAAGTGACTTAGCACGCATGCGTGGCAAATTTATTTGGCTAAAAACAACTCCTGGGGGTAGTGACCTTTCGTTCAGCTAATATCACTCCTCTCACAGCCTCCAAAGCACATAGAGGAATTGGAGAACGGGTGAAAATCTTTAAAGTCTACTAAACACCAAAGCCTTTCCAAACACTGTGTTCTTTTCCGAGTGAGTTTCTATTTATTGGGATTTCAGATTATGGAAAGGTTGTCTGTCTCCTGTTCCCAGAGGAATTAAAACACAGCGAAAGCGAGGAGAAGACACTGGTTTGCGCCGTGTGCGTTCCTATGTCCGCTGGCTACGCCTGGCTGACCGCCGCTGCGGAGCCAAGGGGACGACCCTGGAGTCCTTCCCGAAAATATGGCCCGGAGCCGGGGAGGCTGCAGCTGGCGCAGACGGCCGATCAGCGTTTCCCGGCTGATCAGCGGCTCCGCTGGAACGAGAGCGTTCCCAGGGCGGCGCGTGATCGCCGCTTCCGTTGTCCGGAGCTCTCGCGGCCCGAGCGGCATGTGGCTGTCTCGGGCCTCAGTTTGGCTTTCTGGAAAGCGGTAACTGAAGGGCGTGCGTACTTCGGACACTCGCTGTGCCCCGCCTGTTCATCTCTATTCCTTCTCTCTCCTCTTATTACTCTGCTGGCTGTTTCGTGTTCAACAGCGCTCTCTGCTCCTCGAGTTTCTCACTCAGATGCACACATTCAGTGCTGGTGTGTAATCTTAATTTTCATTTCATCCAGAGAGCCGCTTCCCTGTCTTGTTTGAGCCCCAGAGAAAGTCGGCCTTGAGGATGAGCAGAATGGGAAGCTGGAAGAGCTGGTTTTGGAGTGACCCACCTGGTTAGCCTCAGTGTCCCCACTGGTAAATTTACCATGTACCAGATGGGACCACCTCTTCTAATCCTTCCAAATAGGTACTGAGCAACATTCGAAGTGGATGCTGTTAACATCCCCAGTGTATATGGAGGGAAGTGAAGTTCCCCAAGATCACACAGCTGGTCAGCGGTGGAGCTGGGGTTTGGGCCAGTCTGCTGCCCCAAGGGGCTATGCCCTCGCTCTTGGTACTTGAAGTCAAGCTGCAAAAAGGAGATGAAATAGCAGGTGTAGGAAACTAGATGTTAAAGCCCCGACTGAAGGGAGGGAAGTGCGCTGGACTTCCCCTAGCCAGCCGGACCCCCGCCCCCGCCCTTCTTCACCTCTGTCCCTTACTGTTCCTCTCGGAGTGGTCCGGTCAGATCAGAGGGGTCAAGAGGAGGACGATGGTTAGAGGCTGAAGCTCAGACTCAGAAGCTGCCAGACGAACCTGCGTGCAGGCAGGAACGGCCAGAGAGATTAAAGAGGCCCTCCTTCCCCGCTGCAGCCCCAGGCCGCCCGGGCCCTGAGCTGCAAAAAACAGCAGAGCCAGCTGTGAGGCTGCAAGGACTGGGGGACAGCCCCAGGCTCCCCTTGCGCGGGGGGCTCTTTTACTTCCACTCGAAACTTCCTCTTCTTCCCCCTTCTTGTCTTTCTAATTCCTGCCTCCTTCTTCTCACCTTTTCCCTCTTTGTGAGAGAGCCTGCTGTTCATCCACCAACATCCATGTTCTCACTCGTTCATAATAACAGATGCATAATAGCAGATACTTAGTATCAAGGTGGGGATGTTAGTAATTCGGGAAGCTATGCTTGTGTTGGGGGCAGAGAATATATGAGGAATCCTTGTATCTTGGCTTAAGATTGCTGTGAATCTAAAACTTCTCCCAAAGTCCTTAAGAAGAAGGAAGACACATTCTCAATTTAGAAAACTTGGAAAGATTGATGAAACCAAAGGAAATAAAGTCACTTACAATTCTATTCCCCAAAGTGGTAGAGAGATGACTTTAACATTTTGGTGTGTGTACTTCCAGGACTTTTTTCTATATAGACACTCATTTCCCCCCTAAACAAGTTTAAATGTGTTTAAATTTGCTTCCAGAGCAATTTCATCACTGCATGTCTTATCCACACGTTTTAGTTGTTGATCTTGACACTGCAAAACGGACGATAATTCTGGAAGCACATGGCAGGAAAATTCTTTTCTTTGGTCTTTAAAAGAAAGTGTCTGTTGGTTCACAAAAGAGAAAAGTATCCCTCAATAATAGCAGGTATATAAGAATATTAAAGTCGGTATCTAAAAAGGTTCTTTAACAGACTTGTAATTGCCAGCCGGGAGGAGGCGGTGGGGAAGGGTGGATGGGGAGTTTGAGTGTTGTTGGTGTTCAGGCGCTCAGTCGTGTTTGACTCTTTGTGACCCCGTGGACTGCAGCCTCCCAGACTTCCCTGTCCATCACCAACTCCCAGAGTTTACTCAAACTCATGTCCACTGAGTCGGTGAGGCCATCCAACCATCTCATCCTCTGTCATCCTCCTCTCCTGCCTTCACTCTTTCCCAGCATCAGGGTCTTTTCCAATGAGTCAGCTCTTTGCATCACGTGGCCAAAGTATTGGAGTTTCAGCTTCAGCATCAATCTTTCTAATGAATATTCAGGGTTGATTTCCTTTAGAATGGACCTCTTGGATCCCCTTGTAATCCAAGGGACTCTCAAGAGTCTTCTCCAGGGGCCTACCTGGTGGCTCAGTGGTAAAGAACCTGCCTGTCAATGCAAGAGACACGGGTTTGATCCCTGATCTGGGAAGATCCCACATGCTGCAGAGCAACCAAGCCTGTGCCCCACGACTGTTGAGCCTGTGCGCTACAGCCCGGGAGCCACAACTAGTGAGCCCACATGGCGTGTAAAGCCTGTGCATCCTAGAACATGTGCTCCGCAACGAGAGAGGGCACTGCAATGAGAAGCCACATATCGCAAGCAGAGAGTAGCCCCCGCTCGCCAGAGGAAAGACCACACAGCAACGAAGACCGCACCCAGCCAAAAATAAATCAATAAGCGTCAGTTCTGAGGGAAGCAGATGCAAACTGTTACGTAGGGATAAAGAGCAGGTCTTCCTGGTACCACAGGGAACGATACTCAATATCCTGTGATAAACCCTAGTGGAAAAGAATGTGAGAAAGAATGCATATACGTATAACTGAATCACTTTGCTGTACAACAGATATTAGCACATTGTAAATCAACTATACGTCAAAAAAATAATTTAAAAAAATCCTTTAATGTAGCTTACCAGAAATCCATGTCTATTTCTTTAACACATGTACCAATAGAAGTACTTAGCCCTTCCTGACTCAACAATTAGAGACAGACATGTTTTCTCCATATAATCCAGGCAGAGTCTGTCTGGCGGCTGGCCGTGTGGGCAGAGACGCACTGGCTGTTTATGAATTCAGTAAAACCCATTTCATCTGCTCGTAGTTACCTGCTCCTCTTGAATTCAGAGGCAGACCAGCTCGGAGAGAATGCAATTCCCAGTGTTTCTTTGGTCAACCAGCTTACTTGCATTACAGTGTTTCTGTGCCGTGTCCTGTTAAAGCATTAAAGGGCGCCGAACAAGCTGCTTCTCTGACCCGTGGACAGGCAGGGAGCTGCTGCGGTGCCTGAGATCGGGGGAGAGGGCAACGCGGTCTCCTTCCAGCCACCCACAGAAACGAGTCTCACCGGCATCTCACAGCCAGTGTCTAATGGGGTCTGCGTTGGTCCACTGGCACAGGGAGAGAACTTTCACTTGTTGCTGGGAGCAAGAGGGTGGGCTTGGTAAGCAAGATGAGGGCTGCTTTCCAGAGGGGAGCGGAGGAGGGTGATAGCTTTATCAGGCGTGGAGCTGAGCCCATCAAGGTGGTCACATGGATGGAAGGCCCACCGTCCACCTGAAGACGTGCTAATCCCTTTAAGATGGACTCTCTGACTTAAACCTCAACCGAGTTGCTGCTATCATTTCCATAATTCCGATGAAGGGACTGAGACTCAGTAACTTACTCAAGATTACACAGCTAGCAACTGGCAGAGATGGGTTTGAACCAGGGCTGGCTGATTCCTGGGGCCTTTGCTCCTAATCTGAATTCAAAGAATCGAAGGCAGTCCTTAGCCTGGTAGATTGCAGGCACTGAGAACAAAGCTGGTCATATGCAGACGGAGGCTGTGGCCTATTAGAAGCCACATTCCCCCTAATACCTGCCCCTTTGCCACAGGGACACCCCCTCACTGGGACTGGGGCCTCATTTGGAATAAGGCTGGTGGCTCACTCGGGCACATGGGGCTGCTCCCAACACCCCTTCGTGGCCTGGCTGAGGGCGAAGGCAGGGAGGGGACCAAGTGGAGACTGGCGCCCACGTGCTGCCTTCATCCCGGACTCTGCCCTTTCTCCATGCCCAGGCAGGTGCCTTTACCCACCTCCCCTTCTCCATAGCCTTGACCCTTCCTTGAGAAAGAGTTCTTCTTTTTCGCTGTGTTGGGTCTTAGCTGTAGTATGGAGATCTTCGGTGTGGCTCAAGGACTTTCTCTCTAGTTACAGCTCACAGGCTTAGATGTTCCAAAGCATGTAGTTCCCTGACCGGGGATCGAGCCCACAGCCTCTGCATTTCAAGTTGGATTCTTAACCACTGGGCCATCAGGGAAGTCCGCAAGAAGAGTTCTTTAAAAGTTCCTCTGATGGGCTAAATGTTTGCTTTAGGGTCACAGCCGTCTTGTTGTTCACTTTCGGGGTCTTTTATCTGTTCCACAGCAGCGCCCCCAATACGGTGCTGGAACAGTGGCCAGACTTGTCCCTGGGTTCCTGACCTGCCTCTCCCCGGGTCCCCTGCTTGGCCAGGATTCCTCTTGTCCTTCAGTCCCTGACTGCCCTACCTTCTTCCCAAAGTCCCTGTTCTTCTCAGGCTCTGTCTTAACTTTCTGCCTTGCTTGCCTCAACCCCCTTCTTTCTCACGGATTCCTGGGTGTTAGTCTGATTTCCAGCATCCCATTGCTTGGGAAAGAGTCTTTCTAGAATCTGTAGACTGAACGGGGGTATCAAACTAGGGACTGGCACCCTTGCTAGAGTCAGACGTATAGAGCGGTTTGAGAGAGTCAACCTTGGTTAGGAAGGAAATGTCAAGAGTCAGTGCTAAAAACCTGTGCTAAAAAAACCGAACAAAATCCCCAGCCTGAGAAAAACCCCAGACAGGAGCCAGCTGGGGCTGGTGTGGATGGAAGTGAGAAAGCACGTGTGTTAAATCTGGATAAAATGAGGAGGGACAGCTGCTGAGTTTAGGTGGATTCTGAAGGCCTAAGGTGGTATTATCTCGTTCCTAAGGGAATAAGACCCCTGATGTCGCAACTAAGAGTTCTCAATGAAGACCAAAGATGACATGTTGTAACTAAGATGCGAAACAGCCAAAGAAAAGGCTTCTGGTCAGCCTGCTGACCTCTGGTACAAATAAGAGCCTCATTCCAGACCATTCAGTGAGCTCCTGAAGACTGATCTGCCTCAGCTTCTTTCTCCGAAGGCTCTCGCAGGTCCTGACTCACTTTGGTCCTCACTGCATGCTAAATTGCTTGAGTCGTGTCCAACTCTTTCTGGCCCTATGGACCGTAGCCCACCAGGCTCCATGGAATTCTCCAGGCAAGAATACTGGAGTGGGTTGCCATGCCCTCCTCCAGACTCTGGGATGGAACCCTCAGCTCTTCAATCTCGTGTTGGCAGGCAGGTTCCTTACCCCTAGCACCCCCTGGGAAGCCCATGCCAAGGGCAGATCATTAATCATTCAGAGGAAGAGGCCCTAAGACAGTCAGAAGATTCAGGGAAGGTTACTGTGTTAGAAGAGACAGAGTTTCCTAAAGACTTCAGCCCCATCCCTGTCAATGGCAGGACGCACAACTTAAGATGCTTCCCAGGTGGCGCTAGTGGTAAAGAACCCGCCTGCCAGGGCACAAGACGTTAAGAGGCAGGGGTTCAATCCCTGGGTCAGGAAGATCCCCTTGGAGGAGGCAATGGCAACCTAGTCCAAAATTCTTACCTGGAGAATCCCATGGACAGAGGAGCCTGGTGGCTTACAGTCCATAGCATTGCAAAGAGTCAGACAGGACCAAAGCAACTTAGCAGAGGAATGACACATTTGAGAATCAATCTCTTTTCACAAGCCCAACAGTGAAAGGGCCTAATTTCATTGTCATTTTGGGGAACTGTCTTACAAGCTTCCCAAAGATCATCGGACGCTCTAGATAGGAGAATGCAACTTTGTCCCTGTTACTATTTCCTACTGATCAGGGCCCAGAACCTTCAGTCTGTAAAGTCAGATGTTGGGAGGCTCAAGAGGGAGGGATTATATGTGCACTCATAGCTGATTCGTGCTGTTGTACAGCAGAAACCAGCACAACATTGTAAAACAATTATACTCTGATTTTAAAAATGAAAAGAGGAAAGTTAGGTGTTAGTCTGTAGAAAATAATTGCTGATGAGATGCAAATAATTTTTATTGGTAAAAGACATAAATCCAAAAGTTATGAGCTTTTTCTGCCCTATAGGATATTAAGATATTTTAAATAATATAATTTAGGGACTTCCCTGATGGTCCAGTGGTTAAGAATCTGCCTTCCAATGAATGCAGATGACCTGGCTTCGATCCCTGGTCAGGAGGCTAAGAGCCTACAGGCAACTAAGCCCTTGTGGCCACAAGCAGAGAGAGGCCTGCTGTCTGCAGCAAAAAATCCCTCACGCCCCAGCAAAGAGGAGATCCGGCATGTCGCCCCACGTGGCCATAAATAATTAAATGTTTAAAAATATATACAAATTAGCAATCATAACCCAACATTCTTTCTATTATCTGTCTATCCATTTACTTACGCAAATTTCTTGTATCTTCTCTTAAAGTGGCTTTGTCAGCCTGCTGGTTCTCTTGTTAACGAGTTACAGACAACTTTGACGTGCACTTACTATGTATTTGAATGAGACTGTATTTTTTAAACATTTTGGAACATATACTTGGATATTCCTATCTTCAGTGCATGCAATCCCTTAACATCCAAGCCCTCGGCCACCAAAGATCAAAATGTATCAGCAGCAGTGTTGCTGGTCCTCTGAGTTCAAGCTTTATTATCAGTTCTGCTCTCTGAGGGATTCCTTTACTTTCTTGACAGTTCAACTGTGCATTAAATCTCAAAAAAAAAAAAAAAAAAAGTTCAGTGTGCTGTGTGGAAAGAGGTCTCTCTGAATCTCTAGTCTGTCATCTTGATCAAAATGGAAGTCCGTCCAGTTGACTTTTTAAGCACTGGGGTGTTCACTATATTGTTGTAACTGGACCTCCCTGTTCGAGGAAAGCGCCTCTGTGGGTTTCCATCATCCATGCTGATAGTTTACCTAGGGCCCCAGTGGATGGGAGTGGGGCTGGGGCAGGGAGGAGGAGAGTTTGGGCAGCCACAGGGCAGCCCAGAGGCTGAATTCTAGCTCACGAGTGGGAGCGGACACCAAGGAAGGAGGGAGGAGCCGCAGGACGCAGGGTCTTCATACCCACACCAAGGTCTGCCCTGTGGTGGTCGGTGTGCACGCTGGAAAAGAATTTCCAGACACAAGGGAGGATGAGAGAATAGAGTTTATTAGAATGGGAGACGCTGTTAGAACAGCAGGCAGGCTCAGGGAGAGCCCACCCCTTTCATGGGCTAGTAGCCAATTTACATAGCCTCAAGAAAGAAAATTCCCACGGGAAGGGTGACATTAGGTGATTGGTTAGGGTGCTATAGGGTGGGTATTGCACCTAATACGGAGTCAGGAAGCTGGCCGGTTTAAGTCGGGGAGGCTCATAGCAACAGTTGCTATGGAGCTCAGTCGGTTCCAGAGATGACCGTGGTACAGGACTCCGTATCTGCGGCCTTGGTACAAGGCTTTACACCTGTGACCTTGGAACAGGGCTCCACCTCCCCAGAGTGACACTTAGAACCTCAGTGTGGCTGAATCTGTTCCCGGGTAAAGAACCGCATTGGCAATAAAACGGCTGCCTGCCCGTGCCGGGCCCTGGCTGGAGGGCCCCGCCTGCAGGCTTTCTCCTTCAAGGCTGGGTCTGCACTTCGCTCCCTCTCAGAGTCCCACTTGTTCCTGCTCGGGGACGGACGGTGATGAACAGACCCGAAGGGAACAGCCCTGGGACTGAGCTTGTGGTCCTGATTGTGCTACCGTGAAGCTCTGAGCCTGGAGTTTGCCCCATGCAAAGGCTAGCAAGGACAGGATAAGAAATTCAGATTAAAGAGAAAATCGGAAACCCTCCAGGTTGTGAAAGTGAGTGCCCACCATATGGGAAGTGCTATTTTGGGGTGTAGTTGGTTTTTAAAGGAAAAGTTCTAGATTTTCCAGTCCAGTCCTGGTTTCAAGTATTCTGCCCCAGGCTCAGACTAGCTGTCAGAATTTTGTCTCCATGTTTGGAATGGAAACGACGTAATTGTACCCAGAAGATGTCAGTTCTTTCTAGTTGGAATCTGCTATTGACTGGTTAAATAAGCCCAGAGAAGTCACCCTTTCTCTCAGCCTCTGCCTCTTCTTCTGCAAAACGCAGAGGCCCCTCCAGAGTGGGTGTCTGTTCCCTGGTACTGCATGGAAGCCCCTCCATCTCACAGGAACAATATGCTCGTTTGGGGAAGGGTCCCTGTCCCCCAGTAGCGCCCCCGATATGAAGTTCTGGAAGAGCTCTGGTCCTGACTTCCTGCCACCCCTGACCACAGGCATGGCACAGATCCCAAACCAGTTAGAGCCCTCCGTCATGTTCCCTCTGGGATTAAATGTCTCATTTCCCTTCAACCCCTGAAGATGGGCACGTGGAGAAAGTCAGTCTGAGAGAATGAACCTGACAAGTTTGGAAGATGGAAGGAAGTAAGTGTTAGTCTCCCAGTCGTGCCTGATTCTTTGCGACCCCATGGACTGCAGCCCGCCAGGCTCTTCTGTCCATGAGATTCTCCAGGCAAGAGTACTGGAGTGGGTTGCCGTTTCCTTTTCCAGAGGATCTTCCTGACCCAGGGGTTGAACCCAGGTTTCCTGTACTGCAGGCAGATTCTTTACCAACTGAGCTAGATGGAAAGAGAGGCAGAAAAGGGGTGGGAAGGGCCAGGGAGAGAGGGAGAGGAGCTGCTGCTGCTAAGTCACTTCAGTCGTGTCCGACTCTGTGCGACCCCATAGACGGCAGCCCACCAGGCTCCCCCGTCCCTGGGATTCTCCAGACAAGAACACTGGAGTGGGTTGCCATTTCCTTCTCCAATGCATGAAAGTGAAAAGTGAAGTGAAGTCGCTCAGTTGTGTCCGACCCTCAGCGACCTCATGGACTGCAGCCTTCCAGGCTCCTTTGCTCATGGGATTTTCCAGGCAAGAGTACTGGAGTGGGGTGCCATTGCCTTCTCTGAGGGAGAGGAGAGAAAGGAGTAAAGGGGAGAAGAGGAAATGGGGGGAGACGGGAGGAAAGACCCTGAGTCCTGAGGCCCAATCGCCCAGCTCTTTCCCTGGAAGGATGTAAAACCAATAAACGCCCCTTTGTGAATAATCAACTTTGAGTTGGATCTGTCACTTGCAACCCAGACAATTCTGATAACTCTTGACCACAAAGATCATTTCTAGATCCTATACGATTATGTAACTTTGTTAAGCCAAAAGTATCTTGTTAATAGAGACTTCTCCCATGGCTCATCAATAAAGAATCCACCTGCAATGGGTTTGATCCTTGGCTTGGGAAGATCCCCTGGAGAAGAGAATCACAACCCACTCCAGTATTCTCACCTGGGAAATCCCATGGACAGAGGAGCCTGGCAGGCTACAGTCCATGGGGTCGCCGAGAGTTGGACATGCCTGAAGCGACTTAGCATGCATGCGCGCTCATGTTAATAGATGACAAAATCACCACTCTTAAGTGACTTCTGCACTCAGGGACAAGGCAGGTATTGGGACTCTTATTTGGAATATGTAGTTCTGGTGTTTGAAAGCATACTCATAAACACACCAATCCAGAAGAGGACTAAAGTCCCCCTGGGGGGCACGCTGACCGGTGAAGGAGGCCTCGAGAAGGTCCTTGAACTCATCAGGACCCAGCTCCTCCTGGTGAGTGAAGCTGCCGATGGAGACGGAGTTCTGCCTCAGATGCATTTTCTGCATCGCTGAGAGGTTCCTTTTGGCAAATTTAAACCCATTATATACAACAAAGTTTCCTGAAGAAGTGAAATTGCTTCAAAGAAGAGCCCTTAGAAGTTAACTCAAACCTCATGGAATGAGTTTTAGTTTCTGCCACATGTTTAAGGGGAGAGAGTGGTGGCCTAAGTACCATTGAAAAGGTCGTGAAGAAGGAAAGGCGGGATCATCAGAGAACTGAATAAAAGCAAATAAACGTGTGCCTCTGCCTTCTCCTCCAAGAGGGGTGTGAGGGGGCAGCATGGAATCTGGAAGGTGGGGTGTTGGGGAGGCTTACTGAGCCTGCGGGGTGGCCGACCTGGTGCGGGGTGGGGATGGGCAGGGGGCCCTGGCTTTGTGGGGCCCCCGTATTTCCTTCCTGCTGCGGGGACTGGGGGACCATCTGCTGGGTGGCTGCGACCTGCTCCAGAGCTCCCTGGGATCTTGTTCAGTTTTAACAAGCAACCCTGATGTGGGCACTTCTGGCAAAAACATATTTTGGCAAATGCAAAATCGCTAATGAAATTAAGTAACACCCCAGGTACCATCTGTTCCCTGACCAGTGTAGCAGCTTGTGCGTAGATTGGCTCCTGAGCGTATCCTCAGGGAGCAGACTGCAGTGCTTCTCCTTAGGGGGCTGCAGAGAGACCCTGGGGGAGGAGGGGTCTGTAGATAGGAAAGGAAGAATGCTCCCTATCGAAGCCAGCCCCTCCTTTCCAGCACGGTCTTCTGTCCAAGTCCACCTGTACAATTTGACAAGTTCTCTATTGATGAAGACTTTACGATTGATCAAACCAGTGACGGAAACCTAGCTTTATCCTTTACCCGTGCGCTCAGTCGTGTCCAGCTCTTTGGGACCCCATGAACAGTAGCCCACCAGGCTCCTCTCTCCATGGGATTTCCCAGGCAAGAATACTGGAGTCGGCTGCCATTTCCTTCTCTAGGGGAATCTTCCTGATCCAGGGATTGAACCAGAGTCTCTGACATTGGCAGGCAGGGTTTTGTTTTTGCCTTTTTTTTTTTTTTTTTAAACCACGGAGCCACCGTCTAGGAAGTTTTATCCAGTTGAAACCGAAAAGAACCCCAAAGAGGACTTTATTATAAAGATACCAGGGGTCTCAGGGAACCCAGGACAGAAACGAGCCACACCTGGAACTTCTGGAAGACGGAGCTCAAACGAGGTCAGGGCTCTCACTCCGTCCTTCATCTCTGACTGCCCTGCGCATCAGCCCAGGCTCTCCTTCCCTCTTTCTAGAAACACAAGGTCTCTTCTTTACTGGCTTGTGGAAGAGGCATGGCTGCACGCTGGTGCAGGCATCGAGGGCAGGACGCCCAAAGCCGAAAGTGCAGGCGGAAGTTCACTGTGAGGGCTCTGTCGGGGTCCACTCTTGGCCCAGGGTGGGTGGTCACGGGGACGGCCACTGTCGGCGGCAGCTGCACTGGGCCCTGGAGCTGCCGTCGGGGTCCTGCCAGAACACAGGCTGCCCCCGCTGACGGCCAGCCGGCGGGCCTGGCTCTGCCCTGCTCTCCTATCCGGTCCATCCCCAGCCCTGCATGTCCCCGGCCTGAGGGCTGACGCGTGACAGTGGTCTCTCCTGCCACGCGGGGGCCATGTGGCCACTGCCTGGTCCCGTCTCCCAGGTCCTGCTGCGAGCTCTGAAGACCCCAGGGCTCTCCTGGCCCGGAGGGTCGCCATGAACTCAGATTCCAAACGTGCCCAATATTTAGATGGCATGGCTGGCTCCTCATCACCCATGATGTTATAAAAGTCTAAAATTATCCTAACAACAAGCTCCTAGCTATAGCACAGAGAGCTATATTCAATATCCTGTTATAAACATAATGGAAAAGAATATGAAAGTATGACTGAATTACTTCTCTGTATAGCAGAAAGTAACACAACATTGTAAATCGACCATACTTTAATAAAATACATTTTAAAAATTAAAATCTAAATGATCCTAACTCTTCATGTTTTTTACTTGCTCGTTCTCTCTCTCTCCACTAGGTGAAAATGCCGTGCAAGCAAGAACCATATCTGCTTCAGGCACTGTTGAATTCCCAAGTTCCAGAACAACGCAAGGGGTAAGTATTCACTAAATATATACATTTTAACAAGTTTCTTTAAAAACAACAAATCCTTAAATTTAAACCAAGACATCATCCTTAGAAAGTCAAGTCACAGAACTGTCCTAGGTACTGTGAGTAGCTGTGCCCTCCTCTCCATATCCTGCTTTTTCATCTCCTTTGTTCCCCAAGGTTACCTGTCGCATCATAGACGGTCAAGATTGAGTCCCACTTTGAGGGATTAGAGGTCATTTCAAAACGTGAGAGTCAGGTGGTGAATTTTAGATACGAAACCAAAAAGTTGTGCAGGACTCATTTCTTCCCTTGCCTCCTCTTCAGAGTTCGTCGGGAGGGAACAGGAGGAAAGTGCAGAGGGGAATCAGGAGGGATTACCAAGGGCCAGCCCTCTTCGCGTCCCTTCCAGGAGAGTCCTGAAGGCGGAGCAAGGTGAGAGGCAGGCTCTTCTAAGATGGAGAGTTCCATAGCAGAAGCGCACTGCCTGGATCTCCGAGGACGTGCCGGCATCCCTGAGCCACCATGGTGTAGGGATAACGGCACAGAGACAGGAGGTTTAGGGCCAGACGACACTGAGTAACCCCACCGCCAAAACCCACGTGGGAGTCAGAAGCACTCGGGAAGTTGGTCAAGAAAGACCAAAAGACAGAGAGCTGGTGGACCCAAAACCCCAGCGTCTGGGGCCTGAGGTGATCCACGCTGCCTCTGAAGGCCGGAGGCCATGTCGGGACCTCGGCGCTTCACTGGGGGCGGGGAGGACAGAAACCGACGACGAGACGAGACAGATGGCGATCCTGAAGATGCTAGAACAGGCGTGAGACGGATCAGGAGAGAGAGGCAGAGGCAGACAGCAGCCCTGAAACTCAGGGTGCACCGCCCGAACCTCAGCTGCCATCTGGAGAGGAAAGGGAGGGGCATGAGAGAGTTCCTCAAAAGTCTCAAAAGTTGACCCAGTTTTAAAACCGAAAGTCACTACATTCAGTTTCTGCAAACCAGGCAGGAAGGGGCTTTAATACAACTTTTCTAAGTTATGGGAAAGTAGATTTTTCCTTTTGATCCCTGGTGGCCATGATTCTGAGGGTTATACTTGCCACAGGACCTCAGAGGTCACAACGATGTTTGTATAGATGAGGATACTGTGTCCCAAGGAGAAAGATGGGTGGTTCATGGTGACACTGCTAAGTGTGGGCACAGCCGGGAGGGCAGCCCAGAAGTCCCGAGTCTTATTCCAGGGTCCCCAGCATCACAGAGGCTTGTTTCCTATGTCTATGGAACTCTCGAGGAACGTATTGTGCTTCACAGCTTTTTTTTTTTTTTTTTAGGTAGAGTATATAGGTAAACTTGGGCTTTCCCAGTGGGTCAGTGGATAAAGAATCTGCCTGCAATGCAGGAGAAGCAGAAGGCACAGGTTTGATCCCTGAGTCAGGAAGATCCCCTGAAAGAGGGCATGGCAACCCACTCCAGTATTCCTGCCTGGAGAGTCCCATGGACAGAGGAGCCTGGTGGGCTACAGTCCACACAGTTGCAAGGAGTCGGACACGACTGAAGCAACTGAGCAGGCATACACACACACTTAAACTTGGAAGCCAAATTGCACTTTCTCACAACAGTCAAATGACAGGGGACACAAACTGAAATAGCACCTTTGGTTAATGAATGTCATTTTCCTCCCCACCTGCCTCCTTGCTTTCTCGTTCCTCTCTTTCTCTCTCTCCTCCTCCACCCCCTCTCCTCTTACTATTCCTGACACATTTCTTAGCACACATTCCTCACGGCTGGTTGTAACAACTGGAAGGCACAGGGAGGCATTCAGGAGAGTGAGCTCAGAGAGAAGAGAGTGGCAGTTTGAGAAGTGGCTTGTTTTGACAAGCGTGCTTATGCATCAGAGTGGGAGAGAGATTGAGGAGGACAGAGAGGCAGCCCAAACTTCCACCTTCTGATGATGACCCCCTGGATCACAGTGCAGTCCTTCTGAGATGCATCCTTCCACAGATGAAGAAGCCGGCGAAGGCAGGGAGTGGCTCAGAAAGCTGATGTCTGGTACATGCGCTTGGTGTGGCTGACTCAGGTCCGAGATGGCAGGACTCATTCCTACCCCACCAGCCTCCAGCTTTCCTGCCAGGGCTGAGCAGATTCCAAGGCTTCCTGTTTGTGATCATTTAAGCATCAGTCCTATCTCTCTCCACGAAGCCCAGGTGAAGCAGGGATGATGTTGGTTTGCAACACCATCAGTCTGTAGGAGGCAACTTGAACTTAGAAACTGAGAGTTGAAACTCCCACCTGGAACCGTGTCTGCTCCTGCAGTCCCGGGTGGGGGGCGAGGGGATTCAGAGGGCAGACAAGAGCAGAGGAGAGGCTGCGCCACCCAGGCCATGTGCTTGGATTTGGCAAACTTAAGAGAATTTAAGGGGCTTCCCAGGTGGCTCAGCGGTAGAGAATCCACCTGTAGTGTAGGAGAGGCAGAAGACAAGCGTTCAGTCCCTGGGTCAGGAAGACCCACTAGAGGAGGAAATGGCAACCCGCTCCAGGATCCTTGCCTGGAGAATTCCGCGGACAAAGGAGCCTGGTGGGTTACAGTCTATGGGGTCGCAGAGAGCCGGACACGACTGAGGGACTGAGCACAGTGCTTCACTAGAGGCTTGATGGTTGTCCAGTGTTTCAGAGGGGCTGCCTGCTGGGGGTTGAGGGGCTGCCTGCTGGGGGTTGAAAGCTGACCCCAATGGATTCTCAGTCCCTTTCAAGTATTAGAGGTTGTGATTCTAAATGGAACAACTGGTCAATAGCGGGTGATTCAGGCTCTGAAATCACCCAGACCGGAAGCGCACAGAGTATTGTGTTTGAAAGGCAGATCTGTGGCAACAGTGTCTGTGAATTTAAAAGTTTAAGGGTTCATACTTTTTTGGCTCAATAATTCAATTGCTTGGCATTTTATCTTATAGAACTACCAAGACACACACACACACACACACTCATTGCAGCATACATTGGAAACAAATTAGCAAGAGAGAAGAGACTGGGGGAAGACCCTCCACCTAGCTCTGGGCTGGAAAAGGTCTCTGGTCTTGTTCGTTTCCATTCCACCGGAGGATCTGTGTGCCTGCACGTACCTGTCCTTGTAGCCAGGTGGGTCCTAAAAATGCCTGGTACCTGATGGAAAATTTGGGCTGCATGGTTGACTAATGTACCACAGTTGGGCTTTAAGGATTTTCTGAGGACCAATACAGAATTTGTTTCTCTTAGGTATCTGTAGGAGATCCCTGGCAGTCCAGCAGTTAGGACTTGGCACTTTTACCATGGAGGCATGGCTTCAAGCCCTGGTTGGAGAACATGCAAGCCACATGGCATGGCAAAAAAAAAAAAAGAGGAGAGTAGGTGTCTGCTGAGGAGGTTACACATTAACTCCGAAATCCTAAAGGCCTGCTTGGTGATGCTCTTTTGGTGCTTGCTAGAGTTTGCAAAAACACTCTTATTTGCCGTCAACACTCTGATGTTGTGTTATTCCACGTTATTCTTGTATCTGTTGGCTCACACAATCTAAGTGGTAGAGCAGCTTACACTGTATCTGGATTGGCTGCGGAATCTTCCCTTGTTATGGTTCCCTTTAAAACTGGCAGGCTTGCGGTCACTTTGTAGGTGGGTTGGTGTATCACGCTCAAAGTGGCCTCCAAATTCTGAAAGTACTTCAGTGTTGTTCTCTTTATTCAAGAGACATTCTTGTTCTCTTTATTCTTTATTCCTGTTCTCTTTATCCCCAGTGTTGTTCTCTTTATTCAAGGTGGTTGTTTAGAGGTGCCACAACTTGTCTTCCACCTGGAAAGGGGCCGCTCCACATGATCCAGACTACTGAACTTTCAGAAACACAACTAAGACGACAAAAGTGAAAATTTTGCTTTTTTCTCACTCCCTCTAGTTTGTACGTTTCTGACTGAAGCATCAAAACTACTTACTACTTCCTGGGAGTTCCCTGGTGGCCTAGGGGTTAGGATTCTGGGCTTTCACTGCAGTGACTCGGGGCCCAGGTTCAATCTTTGGTCGGGGAACTATGTTCCCATAGGCTGTGTGGTGCAGCCAAAAAAAAAAAAAAAGTATTTACTACTCGATATTTATCAGCTCCAGCCAGTATAGTTTTAACAATGTGATATTTTTTCAGAGTGTCCCAACGATCAAGATCTCTGGAAACAACATTATGGCAGACTGTAGGATGTGTGTACGAGTGAGTCACTCAGTCTGTCTGACTCTTCTTGACCCCGTGGACTGTAGCCCGCCAGGCTCCTCTGCCCATGGGATTCCCCAGGCAAGAATACTGGAGTGGGTTGCAATGCCCTTCTCCAGGGGATCTTCCCGACCCAGGGACTGAACCCAGGTCTCCTGCACTGCAGGCAGGTTCTTCACCATGTGAGCCACCAGGGAAGCCCCCAGACTGACATAATTCCAAGGCAGGACTGTGAGGGTATACCGATGGCTTTTCCAGGTAAAAGCAAATTGCTTCCGGTGGTCCTTACAAATTGGTACGGAAAAAAGACTTATTTCGGTCACTAGCTATCTGCCCAGTGCCAGGGGTTCTGTTGATTTGCTCAGGTAAAGATCTGGAATAGCAGCTACGATTGGAGTCATTTATATTACATTTACATTAGTCTGTGAGAGTTGGACTACAAAGAAAGCTAAGCGCCAAAGAATTGATGCTTTTGAACTGTGGTGTTGGAGAAGACTCTTGAGAGTCCCCTGGACTGCAAGGAGATCCAACCAGTCCAACCGAAAGGAAATCAGTCCTGAATATTCATTGCAAGGACAGATGCTGAAGCTCCAATACTTTGGCCACCTGATGCAAAGAACTGACTCATTTGAAAAGACCATGATGCTGGGAAAGATTGAAGGTGGGAGAAGGGGATGACAGAGGATGAAATGGTTGGATGGCATCATCGACTTGATGGACACGAGTTTGGGTAAACTCCGGGAGTTGGTGATGGACAGGGAGGCCTGGCGTACTGCAGTCCAGAGGGTCGCAAAGACACAACTAAGCGACTGAACTCAGCTGAACAAGTCATGCAGAGCGCGGGACCGGGAGCTTCAAAAGGCCCGCCTCTCCCGGGCCCCGCCCACGACCAGGCCCCGCCCCTTCTCTGCCAGCCGCGGGGTGAAAGCCCCGCCTTCCGTGGTCGCAATCATCCAATGGCCTAGATACACGGCTCGGTGAATGCCCAGGCTTTAGGTGTCCGCCTGGCGCCTGACCAGAGTCCTGGGGAACTCGGCTTCTCTTAAGCAGTCTTGTCCCCGAACTGCCCGAGCGACACGCAAGCTCCCCTCACAGTTCCCTCGCAAGGGGCGGACGAGGCCTCTGAGCCCGCTCGCCCCCCGCCCGCGGAGCCCCGGGTCCAGCCCGGACGCGGCGCCCGCCGCGCGGAACTCTGGGAGTGGTAGTCCTCGTCCTGCTGGCTCCCTCGGCCGCCGAGACTCACCGGACTACAACTCCCAGACGCCCGAGGGCGGTTTCGCTCGGCCGGCCGGCGAGGCCGGTGGGCGGGGCCGGGCCGGCGCTCCGCAGCTGTCAGCGACTCCCGGAGCCCGCCGGCTGCCTCGGTGTGCCTCCCTCGACCCCACCGGAGACCCCCAGCATGGTGCGCGCCAGCACCGTAGGGGCGCATCTCCCCGCGTCCGGCTTGGACATCTTCGGGGACCTGAGGAAGATGAACAAGCGCCAGGTGAGGACGGCCCGCGTGGGGGTCGCGCCGCGGAGCCGGGATCCCGGAGGCCCGGGGTTCGAATCCTCACAGAGCCGCGGGCGGGCGCGCTCTCGCCCTGAGGAGGGCGCGGTTAGCGGAGCGGGCGGTGGCCGGGAGGGGAGCGAAGGGGACCCCGAGTGCGCGCTCTCGCCCTGACGGAGGCGCGGTTAGCGGAGCGGGGGGCCGGGAGGGGAGGGAGGGGGAGCCCGGACCTGTGGGCGTCAGGTGTGGTTGAGGAAGCGGGGAGGAGCCCCAGGGGCCGCCCGGTGGGCCCGGGGCCGGGCGTGAGGTAGGCTGCCCGCGGGTGGGAGCGGCAGGCTCGGGGGGAGAGCTTCCGAGAGAGGGGAGCTGCCCCCTGACTCCTCTGCACCCCCAGCGCACCGTCTTCCTGGGGACTCAGCGCCAAATGGGGCGCCTCGTGCAGGAGAGCGCGCGGGTCCTTCTCCGTCACTGGGGACCGAACCCGTGTTCCGGAAGGGCTTCCAGGGGTCCTCCCTAGCTCCTTCTCAGACTCCCTGCTCTGGCAGCGCCTTGAATCTCGGAGACGGCTCGCTGCGGGGTCTTCGGGCACCTGGGCTTCATATCTCACCCCTCCTGAGAGGGCCTCCGAGGAAGACTTCGTGCTTGCCCTCCTCCTCTTAGCCAGCCTCCGTCTCCCTCCCTCTCTCTTTCTTCCAAGTAGAATTTCAGACGAGCGCAGTAGTGTTGCGGGGTTCGGGGACTTGCATCCTGTGAACGGGGTTGAGAAACCTGGTTGTCTCTAGGGGTGGGTGTCAGATGAGTTCCTGGGAGCTTGTGTGATGAAGATGGGTTGCGGCAAGAGATTATCACTAGCTTGAAAAGCCAACAGCTAATGCCCTGAGCGTTGATGCTGTTACAAGAAAATCTTCCAGGAAGCAGTTGTTTTTGAGTCGCTCGGTCGTGTCCGACTGTTTGGTACCCCATGGGCTGCCACCGCCAGGCTCCATGGAACTGCCCCAGCAAGAGTACTACAGTGGGTTGCCAATTTCTTCTCCAGGGAATCTTCCCGACCCAGGGATCGAACCTGCATCTCCTGCACTGGCAGGTGGATTCTTTACCCCTGAGCCACCAGGGAAGCCAGCTCACCTCCCCCCCGCCCCCCAACCCCAAGCAGAGACTTAATTAAAAATCTAAATTTAATTGGGTAGGTCTTTTAAATGTCCTGGAGAAGGAAATGGCAACCCACTCCAGTATTCTTGCCTAGAGAATCCCATGGACAGAGAGGCTTGGTGGGCTACAGTCCACGGGTTGCAAAGAGTCGGACAGGACTGAGCGACCTCACTTTCACTTTCACTTTAAATGTCTCTAAAACTGGTACCAATTATCAACTGCACACTGTCAGTGAAGGTCTTCTGAGGAGTGTGTCAAACCCTAAGTCGGTTTGCCTTTGAAAAGTTCTGTGTGTTCCCACTCTGAGTGATAAGCCCCATTAGTTTGCAATTGCCTACATTTTGCTAGTGTTCTAATTAAAATTCAAAAGCTCAAATCTGATGCCTCCAGGTACTTTTTTTTTTTTAAGTTTTGTCTTTTTTCTTTTTCCCTCCAAAATAGCATCCTATGGCACCTTTTCAGGCATGCTCGCTCCACCAGTTTTGGAAGCGAGACCTCCTTTTTCTGCTGCCCTTGCTTACTGTTAATTAAGGAAAGAGCCACTTGCAAAAACAAGGACTCTTTGTTTCTGCAGTGAGGAAGAGAGGAAGAAAAACAGCCATTGGCATTTCTGCTGCCCTGCCAGTCACAATATCTGGTCTGAAATGTTTGTTTAAAATGCTGAATCGTTGGTTATTTCATCTTTGCTTGCCAAAGACTGAGTGTGGGCTTGCTTCGAAACTCTGCGGGGGGATTACGTGCCGAGCACACAGTCGGTGGGCAAAGATGAGCAAGAAAGGGCGCCAGTGTAATGTCCGGTGTGTATTTCCAATCAGCTTGTCAGCAGTTCCATCGAAATGACTGTTTCTAGACGCCAGGATTTCAATTCTAGGCTTACATAGTAGATCACTTAAAGGTAGGTTGTTAGAAGGGTGATTGTGGTTTTGAAGCTAATTTGATTAGATTAATTAGTTTGTTAGACTTCTATATAATTGACTATCTTTAGCAAATAGATGTCTTGCTCAAAGGAAATTTTTTTTTTTTTTGAGAAATTGGTTTTACTTCCCCTCAATGAATTTTTCAAGCATAGACAGTCATACTGGAAAATACATTCTTAGTACACAGTCTTTATTAGGTAAGTGGCAAGATTGTATAATTTGTTTTGTTAGAGTGGAGCCCAGTGGTTTGAAAACCTGGATAAAATTGGACATCTCTGTAGAAAACCATGACTTGGGCCTTTCCTAATCAGAGCGGCAATTCATAATGAAACAACAGATGTTTATTAAATCTGGTAAGTCAAGCGGAGCAGGTGGCCAAGTTTTTGAATGTGAACTCTAGTGAATAACTTCCGCTTTAGACTGATGTGACTCAAAAAGTTGATTTTACTTTAGAAGCAGTGGTTTAATATCTTATAGCCCAACACTTAATATCCTTTCAGCACTCCAGTTTCCTTTTTTGTTCACTTGGGAATTTAGTTTCATGATTTGCTATTGACACTTTTGCCAAAGAGTTTTAAAAAATGGTGTGTAATTTTGTTTTCCTGTTTTCACTGACTACATCAAAATATCTTAGTTATTTTAATTCACCTTTTGTCCCCACTTTTGTAACCTTGACAGTCACCTCAAAGTACACACTTTCACTTTCCATGGTCAAAAATTGAAATTCTACCTAATCCTGTAGTTTGTGTGAATGCGTTTTAATTCCTAAAGTCACTTTAGGCAAAAAAAGAAGTCCTAAAGCTTTTTTTTTTTTAAACGAGCACCTCTCCGACTTCGGGCGAGGGGATGTTCCGCCGTGGTCCTCACTTCTGGTTTGCCCTGTTTTCTTCAGCTCTACTACCAGGTCTTAAACTTCGCCATGATCGTGTCCTCTGCGCTCATGATCTGGAAAGGCCTGATTGTCCTCACCGGCAGCGAGAGCCCCATCGTGGTGGTGCTGAGGTGGGTCCCGCCGGCCGTCCAGCTGCTGTTGGCGACCCAGGAGCAGCGTGGACAACCCAAACTCAGTGTCTTAGTTGGATAAGCTTTAGAGTGTTCTTTATTGGTACTTGTTTTGAAAAGGTTTCATTTTTTTCTGGCTTTTGTTGAAAACTCTTCATGAATAGGCATTTCATCATGTTGATCTCATGCAATAGGGTAATATGATTTACTTCCATCTTTGAATGTTTTGTGCTTCCCTGGTGGCTCAGAGAGTAAAGAATCTGCCTGCAATGCAGGAGACCCAAATTCGATCTCTGGGTTGGGAAGACCCCTAGAAAGGGGGAATGGCAAACCCACTCCAGTATTCTTGCCTGGAGAATTCCATGGACAGAGGAGCCTGGCCGACTACAGCTCATGGACTTTCCAAGAGTCAGACGTGACTGAGTGACTATCAGCTTCACTTTCAAGTGCTTGAAGATGCTAATATGCCTTAGATAGTTGAGTCTCCCTGAGGTGGGCATGGAGCCCCTTTGCTCTCTAGGGGGAGAGGCAGGCTGTGGCAGTGCTGTGGGCAAGGTCAGAGTCGACCAGGGCAGGAGAAGCAGCAGGCCCCTGGCTCCCTGTCCCTCCTCTGGGCCCTGCAGCCACGTGATGGGGGACAGCCCCGGCCCTGGCTTCACCGGGCCGCCCTCTGTGACATGGGACCCACTTCTAGAGATACAGCATTTCATAAACTTAGGAGCCTGAGGATGGCATAACTCACACACAGAGCTGAGGAGGGGCTCTAACTCACTGGTGTTCACACTGTGCTCCAGGAGTGCCCGAAGGGCCAGGTAGATGAGTTAGGAGAGAGAAGGGAACTAAGCTCATGGGCCCTCTTAGCCTTGCTTCACTTGTGACAGCTCCACTTATACGCATTTTATGTGATTATACTTTACCTGGTAAGATTTCATTTGAAAGAAGGATTTTAAGGCTTTGGGGAAAAAAAAGAAGACATTAAACCTCTCAAATTCAGATGGGCCCTGTCATTCAACAAGTAAGGTAGCTGAGGTCTAGTGAGGCCACGTTGCTTCCATCTCACAGTTATTTCTGCAGAGCCAGAACTCTATCTGAGGTGTTCTGGCTCTTCTTCAATCCACAGACACACTTGCATGCAGAGATTATTGTAAAATTGCAGTGTGTGGGGACTTTTTCTTCTTCTAAAGCATCCTTTATAATTCTAAAGCAGTTTGGTTGGTCAGCATAAGCTGTTGACATCCCAAGGGATGTGTGACCTTGGGGAACTCCCTAGCCCCTTAAAGAAAGCAAGTGTGAGTAGTTATTAGTTGTTTAAATGTAATTTAAACATTTCAAAGAACTGCTGACCTAATGGGGCACGATGGTGACTCTATGCCAAACTGCAGTGCACACTTTCTACTTCTAAGACTTGTTCAGGGAGTTGTATTTTAAACAAACAAAACAACGAGGTCATTGTTATCACAGACTGAGATGGTTCTCTTCCCACTGCGTGTCTTCAGGAATTTTGTTGAAGATGAAGCAGTAGGTTAAGAAATTATCCTGAGCATTTTAACTGTCATTCTTTAAAAGAAAATGAAACCCTGAAGCAATTATGTTGTATTTTCAGAAGATGACAAGATGAATTTCTGTGTTGGGGGGACAAATAACTTTCTATGTTGTCAGGCCATCAGTTCAGTCGCTCAGTCGTGTCTGACTCTCTGCAACCCCATGGACTGCAGCGCGCCAGGCCTCCCCAGCACCAACCCCCGGAGCTTGCTCAAACTCATGTCCATCCAGAGGTCTACGTTGGGGGAAGAAAAAATTTGTTTTTATTTAGATATCTTCTCTTTCTTTTCCTCTTAGTCATTTCTATTTCTAGCTGTTTGTACCTTTTTAATTCACATTTTCTTTTTTTGATTGCTGAATCTATTACCAGACTTAGTGGCGGTGGTTTCACTTAAACCTTTTGGCAAAATAAGCCTCCTGGAGGTTCAGTGGTTAGGACTTCAAGCTTTCATTGCCAAGGGTGCAGGTTCAGTCCCTGATCAGGGAACTAAGATCCCACAGGCCTCATGGCAAGGCAATGACATAAATCTCTCAGTAGTTGCAGGCCAGGCTTGGCTACCTGCCCCTTGGCCACCTTCCTCGGGTGCTGACAAGTGGAAGGTCAGTAGCCCTGGTGGGACGGGAGGACCAGCATCCAGAATGGCTCCTGTTGTGAACCCACGTCTTCCTGTAAAGCTCCCCATCTCTTCATTAGACTGGCTCTTTCTCCCCCTTCCTGTCCTCGACCAACTAACTCATCGTTGGTTGTCAGACCCCTGTATTTAGGTCTTATTTATTTTCTCATGCATTAAAACAAAGCAGAAGCACACGTAAAATGGATTCTGTTTCAATGATTTCAGCTTCCAGTAAATTACATACACACGACAGAATGCAAGAATCACCCTAGAGTATTAACCAGCTTTCAGAGTCTCTAGTTCTGAGTGAAAAATAGTATTTGTATTGATAAATGTAAAACCCTTATAAGGCTAAAAATGGATTTTTACTTCAAGGGGTCCAGCTTATTCTTAGTTCTTTTGGAGATTCCTTAAAAAACTGGAAATAGAACTGCCTTATGACCCAGCAATCCCACTACTGGGCATACACACCGAGGAAACCAGAATTGAAAGAGACACATGTACCCCAGTGTTCATTGCAGCACTGTTTATAATAGCCAGGACATGGAAACAACCTAGATGTCCATCAGCAGATGAATGGATAAGAAAGCTGTGGTATATATATACAATGGAGTATTACACAGCCATTAAAAAGAATACATTTGAATCAGTTCTAATGAGGTGGATGAAACTGGATCCTATTATACAGAGTGAAGTAAGCAGAAAGAAAAACACCAATACAGTATACTAATGCATATATATGGAATGTAGAAAGATGGTAACAATAACCCTGTATGCGAGACAGCAAAAGAGACATGGATGTATAGAACAGTCTTTTGGACTCTGAGGGAGAGGGAGAGGGTGGGATGATTTGGGAGAATGGCATTGAAACATGTATATCATATGTGAAACGAATCGCCAGTCCAGGTTCGATGCAAGATACAGGATGCTCAGGGCTGGTGCACTGGGATGACCCAGAGGGATGGTACGGGGAGGGAGGTGGGAGGGGGGTTCAGGATGGGGACACGTGTATACCCGTGGTGGATTCATGTTGATGTATGGCAAAACCAATACATATTGTAAAGTAATTAGCCTCCAATTAAATAAATTTATATTAAAAAAAACCAAGTCATCGAGGGGCCGCTAGTGCCCTTTTCATGCTCAAATCCAAGAAGAAATTGCTCCCTTTCTCACCGCTGTCACCTTGAGCAGTCAGATGGGAATCTCTGGAGCTTGTTCTATTGCTCATAGATCTGCTTGACGGTTGGTAAAAGTTGACATTCCAAGTAGTATGTTTGTTAATATCCTTTGTGAGCCCAGGACACTTCTGATGTGACTTTGTGTTTCTTTCCAGTGGCAGTATGGAGCCAGCCTTTCACAGGGGTGACCTTCTGTTCCTAACGAATTTCCGGGAAGACCCCATTAGAGCTGGAGAAATAGTTGTTTTCAAAGTCGAAGGACGCGACATACCAATAGTTCACAGAGTAATCAAAGTTCACGAAAAGTAAAGAGCCTTTACTTCTCTTTGATTTTATTTTGTAGACAAGTCTGTGGACAGCTTAATGGTTGATTACAAAGTAGCAAAAACACTGGATTACATTCCTAGTTTTGCCATTTAGTGATTGGGGTGACTGTGGACCTGCGACTTAACTCAGGCGGTGAGATGTGAATGTCAGTACTTTACCCACAGTAACCCCCAGGGCGAGTGTGAGGATGAAATAAACTGATGTTTACTAAAGCACTTGACAGGCTTGCTGTACAAGTAAGGTGGAATGTATTCTTGCATCATATTAGTTATTTGAAGGAGTCTCAAAAGAAAATCAAAGCTCATGGTAACTGAGGATCATTTTGGTGAGAGAATTATCTCCCGAAATGCAGAAAGCTACCTGTTTCTCTTTGTCACTGTGGACCAACTGGCATTTTTAGCAGTGATATTAGCCTTGGATGAATGAAAATTCCTTTCCCCAGCCTGTCCCATGATCTGATTGCTGCATAGCCTGCATTAATTCCACCCCTCCCCCACAAACACCTTTGCTTTTCCCTTAAACGTCAGTGATGACTTAATAGGATACTTCTTGGGGACCAGAAGCAATTGTTTCTAGCTCAAATATATTGTTTCCCCGAGAGAGTACAGTCAAGTGATTAGTGAAATGTTACATTTTATTTATTGGGTTATTCATTTACCTTTATGCATCTTAGTGCAGCCTTTTACTTGCATGCACTATAGAATTAAGATTAGGTGTGTGAATTAGTATATTTTAAATAATGGAGCATTGCTCCGTTACTGTTTGTGTGAGTGTGTGAGTCTATTTCTGATAAGAGATTCTCATTCCATTCAGTATTTCCAGATTTTCCCCAAAGATGTTTGATACTTAAAACATCCACTTCATTTGACTCTAAACGTTCGCATGACCCTGTTTCAGTTTGTGTTAATACACTGGGACTACAACTAGCATTACCTTGTTCGTAGTGGTGATAACTTACAGATGGAGAAATATGCTCTGTCATGATTATGACAGAACTCGCACGTGATTTTAAAACAATATCCAAAGATGAGAAGTTGCTCAAAACTGAGAAGTAATGACCTTTTTCTGTAATTTACATGAATTGTGAGCAACAGCCCAGATTTTTTTCCTCTTAATTTCTTGTATAACCATGGCTGCAAATCAGCTAGCTCCTTTTGGCATGGTTTCAAATCTTTGTAGGCTTTTAGTATTTTATCAAATTATTTAACACGTTTTGTCATTTGTCTTATTGAAAAATAGATCCTCTTAATAGTTCTATAAGGCTGTAATATTGTTTTTCTAGTGTCAGGGCTGTGTAAGCCCCAGTTTACAATGTTTAAAACAATTCCCACCTGTCTCTAACACAGCAGTTTTATGCTGTTTATAATTCCTGTTTGTTTGCAAACTGGATTGTATGCCACTTGGCTCAGTGGTGAAGGAAATAAGGCATTCGCACATCCCACGTTTGGTAAGGAAAAGAAAGTTTGAGAAGAGCTAAGAGAACACTTGTGTTTGAGTTCCCTTATGTTCAGATCAGTGTAATCTAGTACTCAGTTCACATCTAGAGTCAAGAGGAATATAATCCGTGTTATCCTGTTGGTCCATGAGGACAAAGAGTGGGTGGAAATAGACTCTGGAGCCAGTCGTGGCCTTCCTGGCACCCTGTGCTAAGCCATGCGCGGTCAACAGGGGAGCTTCAGTGTTCTTGAATTTAAGGCTACAAAATTGTCATTAGATCTGTGCTTGAGTGGAATGGTTCCAAGTCATGTTTGACTGCTTTTCTCCATGCCCACCCTTGCCTGTAAAGGGGAGGCCAAACTGACATTGCTCTAATGATGCTGCACTGAAAATAATCTTAAAGGACCTTGTTTTGCTTTCCAGAGACAACGGAGACATCAAATTTCTGACTAAAGGAGACAATAATGAAGTTGATGATAGAGGCTTGTACAAAGAAGGCCAGAACTGGCTCGAAAAGAAGGACGTGGTAGGGCGAGCCCGAGGGTGAGTGAGGATTAACTTTTCTTTTAAGTTCCATAGAATATGCAGAAACCAGAAAAATATTTAGAAACAGGGAAGTCCAATGTAGAGGTTAATGGAGTCCTCCATTCCAAGATGATATGTCAGAGAGCTGTAAGCAGGCCTGCTTTATCTTGTGAGGCGTGAACGAAGCTCAGAACTGCCCGAGGACCTGAAGTCTAAAGCTGAATGCCAGTATTCTATCTATATCATGGATTCAACTTTGGAAATAAATCCTCACCTGGAGATTAGTTATTTATAAATTTCAAATAATTAGAAGTAATCCTCTCAGAAATAACTACTGTTTAACACTGTGGTGAATATTCTAGATATTTCTTGTGCCCATATAGATGTGTGTGTGCATACATAATATATAATTTTACATAAAGGAGTTTTATTTTTTTCACCCAGCAGGAAGTTGGAAATAACTTTCTGTGCCAAATCTATACCTATATCCTTTTAAACAGCTGCATGCTGTTCCTCTGAGAATTGTAACTTATCTCACTAGTCCTCTTTTGATGGATATTTAGATTGTTCCCCTGATCTTTCACTACTAAGAAAAGTTCTGTGATCATATTCTTTTTTCATACCCATCTTTGCATCATTGTTCCAGCCATGAGTTCTGCTTCTGATTGACACAGCAGAGCCTCTCCTCTTATTAAATACTCAAAAAGGTGATTCTTCCCCTCTCTCGGTGGCCCTTTTTCTGATTAACCCTTGTTAGAAATGTCCCCTTTCATCGAAACCCTGCCAGCTGTGTGAGGCTGGAGAACACGGGTGACCGTTTTCTAAGGTACAGCTTCACTCATCAGCACACGGTTGGAGGCCTCCTCCAGCCCCTTCTCCCCCTCTGCTCACATTCTAATCGCTTTCATGCTATCGCGTTTCCTCCTGAACATCTGCAGGAAGGTGAAGGGGGCCTGCAGCTGGCCAGCCCTGTGTTTTTAGACACTCTGGTGAGAGACTGTAGAAGTGAGAGGCTGGAGCTGTTGCATTAAGCAGACTGGAGGGTACCAAGGAGGTATTACCTTGTTTATCACCAGTAACATGATGGAGTCTTGGGTCAGACTGATTCTGTATTGACATTGATTTTGTCGGCTGCTGGTAAGTCACTTCAGTCGTGTCCAACTCTGTGCGACCCCATAGACGGTAGCCCACCAGGTTCCTCCATCCCTGGGATTCTCCAGGCAAGAGTACTGGGGTGGGGTGCCATTGCCTTCTCCGGATTTTGTCAGCGATGTCATTCATTGGCTGGTTTCTGCTGGCTTATTATCTTTGGGTTCATAATCATGTTTGGATATAAATTATGCAATCTACATTTGCATTCACTGCCCAACCAGCTTGTTTGTTGCATCTGAAAAGTGCTGTGCAATGAAAATGATGGGGCTTCCCTGGTGGCTCAGATGGTAAAGAAACCGCCTGCAGTGCGGGAGAGCTGGGTCCAATCCCTGGGTTGGGAAGATCCCCTGGAGAAGGGAAAGGCTACCCATTCCAATATTCTGGCCTGGAGAATCCTGGAGGACAGAGGAGCCTGGCGGGCTACAGTCCATGGGGTGGCAGAGTCGGATACGACTGAGCAAATAAGCACGCACGATGAAAATGATGAGGATTCCTTCAGTTAGAAACCACTTATTCTTGTGCTTTCAAAGGTCTCTCTCACAGCAGTTTACATATAGGTTGTCTGAATCTTCAGTTCAGTTCAGTCGCTCAGTCGTGTCCCACTCTTTGCGACCTCATGGACTGCAGCACACCAGGCCTCCCTGTCCGTCACCAACTCCTGGAGTTTGCCCACTTCTCTACTAAGAAAAATTAAGAACTCGCTTTGTGAAAGTTGCTGATTCTGTTGTACCAGGGACTCACCTGTTTTCATGCTGTTACAGTGGAATGCAGCAAGAGAAGACACGTAGCATCTCCTTCTGCTGATTTGCCTTCTTAGAAAATTGTCCTGGCTGTTAGCTCTGCTGCTTTTTACTAATAAAGCCGTTTGAGACAGCGGTGCATGTTGCTGTTATGGCCCCAGTCAGTGGTGTTCCCGAGGAAGGCTTTGCCCTAATGCTGATTCATAGTGTCTTTAAGTATTACTATCATATTACAAACACTGTTTACATTTTTGGCTGTTTGTCCCACAATTTAGGTTTTTACCATATGTCGGTATGGTCACCATAATAATGAATGACTATCCAAAATTTAAGGTAGGAATTTATTTGTACGTCTGTATTTTTTAAAAAAAAGATTGGCGTTTTTACATGTGCAACTGTAGAGATGCAGTCTGTTTAAAATGTTTTGCTGGCTAATTCTTCTGCAGAGTATGTGCTGTTCACTACAAATTAATCATTTAAATTGTAAATTTTAAATTATTGAAAGCAGCTACTTCTACCTTTTATGTTTATATAGTGTTTTCTAAAATGGCACCTATATATTTTTTGCTTTTTATTATGTATATCTTTAAACATAGGAAAAAAGTAGTACGATAAGCCTAGTAATGCTTATTTCCCAACTTCAACAAGAATAGCGTCCATATTTGCTTTTTAGTCTCCTGAAACACAATGGGAAGCCTGTGCGGGAATGAGACTGCGTTGGCTGTGCTTGCTGGGCATGTGGTCCTTGGGCCGTCGGTGTGTTAGGGTCTGCGTTACCATGTGTCTGCGTCTTCCCTGTGCTGGTGGCTCGCTTGGAGACAGAGCGCAGGGAGGAGGCCTGCCTTTGGTTCTGTCCTGGCCCAGCGCTGACCAGACTGGATCTGAACACGCTCGTAGACGGCGCTCATCTGTAGGCCTGTGTTCACGCTTCTCCACTGTGCTTTCTTTACAGTATGCTCTTCTGGCTGTAATGGGTGCATATGTGTTACTGAAACGTGAATCCTGAAGTGAAAGGCAGTTCCTGGGACCAGACTGAAAGAAATTTTGTTGAAGAGAAAAGTTAATATATTTGAAATGTTCCACTTTCTGTATAAAAGGAAACGGTGTGGAGACGTCTTGTCTTGTTCGAATAAATGATTCATCAGTGAATACTGCTTTCTTTTGTGGACTCTGATTTGCGTGTGTTCCACCTCTCTGCCGCTCACGATAAGCGGGCTGAACCGAGCTTGAGGGTCTGCAGCGCTTCAGGAACCCGGCAGGCCGTCTCTGGGCCTGGCTGGCTGGGAGGACAACGCGTAGTCCAAACACAGTACAGTTGTCACATCCAGTTTTAGAAAGACAATTCTGCTTTACTGTAGTGTCCTAATGGGAGAGAAACCCAAAAGGGAGGGGATGCATGTGTGTGTATAGCTGATTCATTTTGTTTACAGTAGAAGCTAACACAACATTGTAAAGCAATTATACTGCAATAAAAATTAATCATTTAAAAAAATTTTTTTAAAATTCTTCACTTACTTTTTCTGGGGAAAACAAACAGGCCCTAAAAAGAAAATAATTTCTTATTTATAGAAGTGTAGTCTGATAAATGAATAAAGCCTATATATCTTTTTGAAAGGAAAGATGTAATCTGCTTTGTTCTTGTGGTTTGGTGTATCTTGAGATAGTTGGATAAATTATTTAATAAGAGTTTGCAACAATGTGTACTCCTCTGATAAACTGCAGAAAGCACAGAAGGGCCGTGTCCCTCTTCCCTTCAGCTTCCCTTTTCCGTTTCCCAGGGTTATAGTTTAGTCCTGCGTATACAATAGTCCTTTGTTAAAATATTGATCAGACCCTAATATCCTGGCCACTGCCTTCGGTCCTGGGGCTGCTCAGTCCCAGCCTGGAAGAAGGTTACAGTCCAGTGGGAAGAACAGGTGATAAACTGACTTCGGGAGGGCCAGCTTCTGTGGGAAGGTAAAGCAGGAGGTGTGGGTAGATGGTGATTTCCACGTGGTCAGGGAAGACCTCCGGGCGGGGGACGGTGAGCAGAGTTTAAAGAAATGCGAGGCACTGAGGCACGGACGTCTTGGGGAAGAGCCGTTCCGCAAGTACAGAGCCCTGGCCCCTGGTAGACGAGGATTCTGATTCGGGAGGTCCAGGGGAAGGGGGCCTGAGACAACGCTCCCAGGGAACACGGGTGTGGCTGGTGCCTGGGCCACACTGCAAAGCGTCGGGACTGGAAAAGACGACGCCAGTGTGGTTTCCAGGTACTCTTCAGTTTTGCCATTTGCTGAACGAGACGATGTTGACATCCTACTCGGTCAGAACTTACAAATCCGCCTCATTCTTTTAGGTTTGTCCAATTCGGATCTAAGGATTTGGAATCCCTACAGGTCACTTATGGAGATGGAAATGGCAACCCACTTCAGTATTCTTGCCTGGACATGGCATGGACAGAGGAGCCTGGCAGGCGGCAGTCCATGGGGTTGCCAGAGTCAGACACGACGGCAATTAACCCCCACCCCCACCGGGTCACTTAAGCACCTGTGGGCTTGCGCTCACCCTCCCTCAGCCTCCGGTGGAGGATGCGAACTGCCCTCAGCACCCTGCGTGTCCCCAGAAGTCGGTAGATGACTCCTTAGCCTGATGCTACCCGAGTATCTATTTGCACTCTGTAAATGTCACCCACGGTCACTGTGTTTTCCCCTTTGGTGTAACCGGTGCCTTGACTGAGCTCTGAGTTGGTGACAACCAGCAGGAGTGGTCTGTCGGGGGGCGGGAGCAGCCTCCCCTTTAGTCTTTTATCTCTGCTAAAATAGTTTATTGTGACAATAATGGGCTCTTCCTGTTGAAATCAGCAAAGTGATAGAAAAAAAAAATTTACAGAATACTTCCTAAAAAAAATTTTCTCTTGTGCCCTTTAATAAACTGTTTAAAGAAAAATAGATGTTTCCCCCCCGAACTAAATTTTAAAATGTTAGGTCAAAACTTTATCATTTTAGCATTTTCCAGAGGTTCTATAGTTGGTTAATACAGGGACTTTCCTGGTGGTCCAGTGGCTAAGACTGCACGCTCCCAGTGCAGGGAGCCAGGGTTCAGTCCCTGGTCAGGGAATTAGATCCCACATGCTGCAAGTAAGACCCAGTGCCGTCAAATAAATATTTTTTAAAATAAAAAGCTTCTTAATGTGGCTAAGCTTTTTGGCAACCCTTTGAACATGGTGATATTCTGAAATAAACCTCGCAAAGACGTCTGAGACGCGAATGTGGCTCAGCCAGTGCTAAATAGCACTGTTGTGGCTCATCAGAAAGCCTGGTCTTGTTTGGCCGTTTTGAGGCTGTGTGTGTTCAGTCGCTCAGTCATGTCTGACTCTTGGCAGCCCCGTGGAATGTAGCCCGCCAGGCTCCTCTGTCCATGGGATTCTCCAGACAAGAGTACTGGAGTCAGTTGTCATTTCCTTCTCCAGGGGATCTTCCTGACCCAGGGATCGAACCTGTGTCTCTTGCGTCTCCTGCACTGGCAGGCGGATTCTTGACCACTAGCGCCACCTAGGAAGCCCCTTAGACGTTATTGGTCTTTATCAAGTAGAGGTGATGGGGCTTCATTCTGGATGGCCTCAGCTGCAGCCCCAGTGTCTAGAATGAGAGCCAGACCCGTACCTGGAGAGACAAACCAGCCCTGCAACACAGCAGTGGTTCACTGGGCAGAACCTCTTGCTGGGAGCTTCCGTGTGCTTCGGGGGCACACATTTCTCAAGTGGTCGGGTAACTGCTTTTACACTCATGACAGCTTGGAAGCCTCAAGGTGAAGGTGTCTGGTGGATACTGGCCAAGCAAGTCATACCTCCTAAGAGGGGAGCGTGTGTCCGTTGCTCAGTCATATCCAACTGTCCCCCACCTCCTCATGGACAGCAGCCCACCAGGCTCCTCTGTCCATGGAATTCTCTAGGCAAGAACACTGGAGTGGGTTGCCATTCCCTTCTCCAGGGGATCTTCCCTATCCACGGATCAAACCTGGGTCTCCTGCATCGCAGCCAGATTCTTTACCAACTGAACTACCAGTTAAGCCCCAAGAGGGGAGAAGACCAAGTATAATAACAGTAGAAAGATTTCAAGACGCCACCCAGTGGAGGGACAGACAGCCCATGTCCCAGTGATACACAGGGACACTAACACAGAAGCTAAATGGTGTTTGGAATACTGTGTTTTAAGCTTGATTTAGGTTTCCGTCAAAAACTGGAAATTTTCTACTATGGAAGTAAGATTCAAGTTTTTAAAAAGGTAAAATGGTAGAACCTCTGATTTCGCAACCCACAGGTCTTGCCTTTTCCCCTTTGACAATGAATGTGTCAGTCCTATGCAGACGCTAGAAACGCACACACACACACACCCCAACAACCAGACTGTGGGCTCTAAACTCTTCTTTAAAAAATTTGGACCTGCCACTGTCTCCAGCAAGCAAGGCTGGGCAGATGAATCTGTCTTGCGAAGTGGAGGAAGTCTGACCATTTTAAGTAAGTCAGGTAGAAGAATCTCTAAATAAAGGGCAGCAAGCCCAGGCAGCTGTGCTGTTGAAAGCTCCCATGGCCAGAGTGGAGGGCTCTAAAAATCCTCTCCCTATTTATCCATCGCTTCCCCGGCCTCTGGCGACAATCGATCTTGGTCCTGTCTCAAAAGTTCTGCATTTTACAGAAAGTGAAATGAGCGAACAAAACAAAAAGAAAGCGCGCTGGGCACCCTCTCTCTGCTGCTCCTCAGTGCTCTTACGTGGAGGGTCTCCCAGGTTTCCTGGAGCCCCAGGTGGTCTTTCTGGGGTCTCCTGCCTTGAGGACATAGCTCATAGGCAAATACGCAAAACCAGTAACTCTCAGGGCCTTATCATCTCTTTTCTCAGGAGTACTTACACTTTAGTGGTGAACTTGTAGAAAAGCTCAAGGCCTTACAACTGGGGTCATTCCAGATCCCCTGATAGCTGAGGTTGAAGAATCAGCGGTTTGAGTTCCCACTTCTGCCTTGGTTACATGGCAGGAATCAGTCTGGGCTGACGCAGGGCCTGGCACAGCTGGGCATGCCCACAAGCCGCTTCCCATGGCCCACTGGAAAACAGATGTATGCAGGATGCTGGCCACCCACCCTATTGTCACGCACGCGCCCATGTGTGTCCAGGTAAGTGGTTTCTGATGGATTCAGTTCAGTTCAGTTCAGATGGATTCATGCTCAGTCGTGACTTTGCGACCCCAAGAATCGCAGCACAGCAGGCCTCCCTGTCCATCACCATCTCCTGGAGTTCACTCAGGCTCATGTCCATCGAGTCGGTGATGCCATCCAGCCATCTCATCCTCTGTTGTCCCCTTCTCCTCCTGCCCCCAATTCCTGTCAGCATCAGAGTTTTTTCCAATGAGTCAACTCTTCACATGAGGTGGCAAAAGTATTGGAGTTTCAGCTTTAGCATCAGTCCTTCCAAAGAACACCCAGGACTGATCTCCTTTAAAATGGACTGGTTGGATCTCCTTGCAGTCCAAGGGACTCTCAACAGTCTTTTCCAACACCACAGTTCAAAAGCATCAATTCTTTGGAGCTCAGCTTTCTTCACAGTCTGACTCTCACATCCATACATGACCACAGGAAAAACCATAGCCTTGACTAGACGGACATTTGTTGGCAAAGTAACATCTCTACTTTTTAATATGCTGTCTAGTTTGGTCATAACTTTCCTTCCAAGGAGTAAACGTCTTTTAATTTCATGGCTGCAGTCACCATCTGCAGTGATTTTGGAGCCCCCAAAATGAAGTCTGACACTGCTTCCACTGTTTCTCCGTCTATTTCCCATGAAGTGATGGGACCGGATGCCATGATCTTTGTTTTCTGAATGTTGAGCTTTAAGCCAGCTTTTTCACTCTCTTCTTTCACTTTCATCAAGAGGCTTTTGAGTTCCTCTTCACTTTCTGCCATAAGGGTGGTGTCATCTGTATATCTGAGGTGATTGATATTTCTCCCCGCAATCTTGATTCCAGCTTGTGTTTCTTCCAGTCCAGTGTTTCTCATGATGTACTCTGCATAGAAGTTAAATAAGCAGAGTGACAATATACAGCCTGGACAGACTCCTTTTCCTATTTGGAACCAGTCTGTTGTTCCATGTCCAGTTCTAACTGTTGCTTCCTGACCTGCATATAGGTTTCTCAAGAGGCAGGTCAGGTGGTCTGGTATTCCCATCTCTTTCAGAATTTTCCACAGTTTGTGGTGATCCACACAGTCAAAGGCTTTGGCATAGTCAATAAAGCAGATGTTTTTCTGGAACTCTCTTGCTTTTTTGATGATCCAGCAGATGTTGGCAATTTGATCTCTGGTTCCTCTGCCTTTTCTAAAACCAGCTTGAACACCTGTAAGTTCATGGTTCACATACAGCTGAAGCCTGGCTTGGGGAATTTTGAGCATTACTTTGCTAGCGTGTGAGATGAGTGCAATTGTGTGGTAGTTTGAGCATTCTTTTGCATTGCCTTTCTTTGGAATTGGAATGAAAACTGACCTTTTTCAGTCCTGTGGCCACTGCTGTGTTTTCCAAATTTGCTGGCATATTGAGTGCAGCACTTTCACAGCATCATCTTTCAGGATTTGAAACAGTTCAACTGGAATTCCATCACCTCCACTAGCTTTGTTCATAGGGATGCTTTCTAGGCCCACTTGACTTCACATTCCAGGATGTCTGGCTCTAGGTGAGTGATCCCACCATCGTGATTATCTGGGTCATGAAGATCTTTTTTGTACAGTTCTTCTGTGTATTCTTGCCACCTCTTCTTAATATCTTCTGTTTCTGTTAGGTCCAGACCATTTCTGTCCTTTATCGAGCCCATCTTTGCATGAAATGTTCCCTTGGTATCTCTAATTTTCTTGAAGAGATTTCTAGTCTTTCCCATTCTGTTGTTTTCCTCTATTTCTTTGCACTGATCACTGAGGAAGGCTTTCTTATCTCTCCTTGCTATTCTTTGGAACTCTGCATTCAGATGCTTTTATCTTTCCTTTTCTCCTTTGCTTTTCACCTCTCTTCTTTTCACAGCTATTTGTAAGGCCTCCTCAGACAGCCATTTTGCTTTTTTGCCTTCCTTTTCCATGGGGATGGTCTTAGCTAGTTCAAAATTTCAGTCTGAAATCAGTTAAAAAAAAAAAAAAGGTCAAAATAACAAATTTGCATCATTCAGACAGGGATGGGAACTTGTAAAATGAGAATCCCAGAGGAGACTCTTGACAGCTAAGATGTAGAAGGGAGATTAAGGGTTAGAGGAAATTTGATAAACAAATAGCCGAAGATTAAAAAGAACCCTGGGCGTGGGGTGCGGCACAGCTGCTGGAGTTCTCCCTGGCTCTCTCTGAGTGGGGCGCCCTGGGCCGGGGGCCTGAGTGAGCCACACCGGTTCCCTCCAGCACCGGTTCGTTTTCCCATCACAAAGGCCTGCCGCTTGCACCCAGCTCTCCGGCTACGGCAGATGTGACAGGATATCTGCTGGCAGGACCTGAACCCGGGGAGCCTCCAACACGTTTGGAGCCTCCTTCTCTTCCCCTCCATCACTGTCTCCCGCTTTGGCCAAATGGGGAGTTAGGGGAGGAGGAGGGAGAGGCCCGAAGTGGCGGGAAGCAGTTAGAGCAGGCTGAGGGTTTTGCACTTCTAACTTTGCTTTTTAAGTACTTATTTATTTGGCTGCCCTGGGTCTCAGCGGTGGCACTCGGGACCTTCACTGCAGCGTGTGGGATCTGGCTCCCTGACCAAGCATCAAACCCAGGCCCCCTGGGTGGGGAGTGTGGAGTCTCAGCCGCTGGACCTCCAGGAAAGCCCCTGCATTCCTAACTTCGGTGTCTATATTTAACTTTCTAAGTTTGCCTTCCCCAGTGGGTTTCAGCCCTAGCAACCCATGAGAACAAGATGGGCGCTTTGAATACTGAGGATTTCCGTTAATAACCAGGGTCCGGTCCCCCACCATTTGAAAGCAAGCTCTTGCAGGTGGGACTTGATGGTGCACTTTTAAAGCGCCCAGGTGACCCCAGTGGGCAGCCGGGCCTCGCTGAGTTAAGAGAGGCTGCCTCCCGAGTGGGACAAAGGATATCCATGAGGTAGGTCAGGAATTCCTCTTAGGAGGGATATTTCCAGGGCAAGAGATCCCTGCACGCCAGCCCTCTCATCTGCCAGAATGCCAAGAACCTGACCTTCCCGCCTGGCGTTTACCATGGGCCAAACTCCTTTCCTGGAGAACGGCCCTCTTCAGCCACCTCCTCCTTGGAGTGACCCCACAACATCGCTCCCCGCCAGTATTAGGCAGTCAGTGTTAGGGAAGAGTGCTTGGGGGCGAGTGCGGAGAAGCCTGGGGCGGGGTGGGGTGGAGCTGGGGGAAGATGGGCACTTTGTTCCCCACCCACATGCGTGCGGGTGCAACCGCTTCAGGCGTGTCTGGTTCTTTACGGCACTGTGGACTGCAGGCCGCCAGGCTCCTCTGTCCATGGGGATTCTCCAGGCAAGAACACTGGAGTGGTTGCCGTTTCCTCCTCCAGGGGATCTGCCCGACCCAGAGACTGAAGCCGCATCTCCTGCGTGGCAGGCAGACTCTTTCCTGCTGAGCCAGCGGGGAAGCCTTCCCCACTCACAGAGGTGCCCCAGGTCAGCGCTTCTCAATCCTTGACTGCGCAAAGGATTCACTTGGGGGTTTGTTAGAATGCAGAGTCTGACGCAGAAGCCCCAGGGTGGGCTCTGACATGCTCTCTAACAAGCTCCTCGGAGGTGCTGATGCTGCCAGGCCACCACTGCCGCTCCCCTCCATCCCTTGCTTGAAGTTTTGGGGTTTAAATTTGGACCAGCTCTGTTAGGTGGTTTCATAGGTTGGGAGAATAGGGATGAGGCGGGTGCCTGGGATCCTTCTTCCGGGGAGGATGAGACAAGAATGATTTGGCTCAGATTTGAGGGCTTGAGGCCCCTCTAGAGCCTGTGTGGGGTGTGTCTTCTCCTGGACAGCTGACAGAGCTGTGACCTCATCCACCGAAATCAGCCTTGCCCTCAAGGTAACACAGAAGGATAGCAGCCCCCACCCACGCATGTGCTCGGTGGCTGCCCGTTTAAGGCCGGCCGGTGCTCACGCTGACTTTACAGGAATCATCCGCTCTCATCCCGTTGGCCCCTGCTCCTCACCCTGTCTCTCCACGTGCCAGTTCTGACCCTGCCTGCTTCCTTACAGTCTCCAGGAGAGACCATAGGAAGTCGTGAACATAAAAGTATCTGGCCAAGAGTGGGCACTCAATAAATATATTTGCTGGGTAAACGTGAATAAAAATAAATTGCTTGAATATTCTGCTCAATATTTCCAAAGCAGCGGCATCTGAAGGCAGTGGAGTATTTAACCAGAAGCAGTCAGTCAGGGCCCAGGCTGCAAACACCTCGGCGACAGCTGCCCACTAGGATGGCTTTGAGCTCATTTCTTCCCCAAAGATGCCATTCTTAGCTGCTGCTGGGCGCTCAGCCTCTCGCTGTCTCCCCAGTGGTTCTTTACTCAGCCTTTTCCCCGGCAGAGGGGTGAGGTAGGACCTGGCGACCCCCTGAGGAAGGCTGAAGCTATTTGTGCCTCTAACCACAAGGAAATGACTACTGACAGTTCCAAGCAATGCAGAAACATTAAGAATGATGAGTGAAGCTCCTGCACCAGGAGAAAAATTGAACATTAATAAAAAAAAGTATTAAAAGCCAGAGCACAGCAATAAATTGTAGATTGCAAAACCCTATTGAAAGTCCACATGAAAGCTGTTTGGAATTTGCCAAAGTGCGCTAGGTTCCGATTGGCTGGTTCAGAATTCTTTGACTATAATAGATCAATATATTACTCTTCTAATTTCCTTATATTATTTTCCCCCAGAAACACCAGCTCCATCACCACTTAAAAATTCTGTAAAAAAAAAAAAAAATTCTGTAAAAAGCAAGTAGGTTGCACATTTAAGAACTGATTATCCAGTCTCTAAATGGTCCAAACATTTGAATTTTCCTGCTGCCTGCTTCTGGTTGATACATGCAAATGAAGAAAAATGAAGGGAGATGAAATGCAAGTCAATGTATTTTGTATTTATTAAAAGTTCTGGTGGGAAAAATGTAGGTGGCAAAGAACACTGACGTTCTTGCCTGTTGCTCACCAGTTATGCATGGTGGACTCAAGCCTTCTGCACCCACGATAGGGTGATGTCTGTGACGCGCAAACTTGATGTGAATATGTTATAGCTAAAGACGTCACAGAGCACAACAGTAATAAATATTATGGGGGTTTTTTTTGCACTTTTATTGAAGTTGGAGTTGCTATACAATATTATATAAGTTAAAGGTATACAATATAGTGATTCACAATTTTAATTTTTTTATTTTTTAGAAAATTTTTATTGGAGTATAGTTGATTTACAATGTTGTGATGCTTTCAGAGTAAATCAGTCCCAAAGTAAACCAGTTATACATATTTGTTCTTGTTCAGTCAGTCAGTTGTGTCCGATTCTTTCTGATCCCATGGACTGCAGTACGCCAGGCTTCCCTGTCCTTCATCATCTCCCCGAGTTAGCCCAAACTCATGTCCATTGAGTCGGTGATGCCATCCAACCATCTCACCCTCTGTCGTCCCCTTCTCCTCCTGCTTTAAATCTTTCCCAGCATCAGGATCTTTTCTAATGAGTCAGTTCTTCACATCAGGTGGCCAAAGTATTGGAGCTTCAGATTCAGCATCAGTCCTTCCAATGAATATTCAGGATTGATTTCCGTTAGGATTGACTGATTTGATTACTGATGAACAATCTTTAAAAGTTATAAATTCCATTTACATTTATTATAAAGTATTGGCTATATTCCCCAAGTTGCACAATATATCTATAGTTCATTTTATACCAAGTAGTTTGTACTTCTGAGTCCCCTACCCCTATATTTCCCCTCCTCTCCTCTTTCTCCCCTCTGGCAAACTCTAGTTTGTTCTCTGTGAGTCAGTTTCTTTCATTATATTCACTAGTTTGTTGTATTAAAAAAGATACACACACCTCAATGTTCATAGCAACATTACCTGCAGTTGTCAGAATATGGTAGCAACCTAAATATCTATCAACAGATGAATTAAAAAGAAGATGTGGTATATAATAAGGGAATACTACTCAGGCATAAAGAAGAATAAAATTTCACCATCTGCAGCAACATGCATGGACTTGGAAGGAATTATGCTACGTGAAATAAGTCAGGCAGAGAAAGAAAGACAAATACTGTATGATATCATTTACATGTGGAATCTAAATATCAAGTATTTTAAATTAGTGTCAAGTACAAAGAACTGATGCTGAAACTGAAGCTCCAATACTTTGGCCAACTGATGCGAAGAGCCAACTCACTGGATAAGACCCTGATGCTGGCAAAGATTGAGGGCAGGAGGGAAAGGGGGTGACTGAGGATGAGATGGTTGGATGGCATCACTGACATCATGGACCTGAATCTGAGCAAACTCCAGGAGATGGTGATGTACAGAGAAGCCTGGCGTGCTGCAGCCCACAGGGTCGCAAAGAGTTGAACATGACTTGGCCACTGAGCAACAACAAGTAAGGTAGGGAAACAGAAATGGGATCTCCACCCAAAGGCAGAGCTCGAGTGGGGCTTCCCCTTGTGAAAAACCAAAGGCTGGGAAGAGCCGCTGCAACGGTTGACAACATTTCCGTTGTTTCATAGCTGACGTCCAGAGAGGAAGGTGGGAGACCCAGACGCACCCTTTGAAGAGGACCTGAGCTCAGCTGCCTGATTCAGAGATGGCCTCGGGGTCTCTGTTGGGTCTGGCTCTGCATTGCTTTCTCTGGTGATGCGGAGGGTGGGAGCCAGAGGAGCCAGGAGCAGAGCTACCAGAGGGAGAGAGAAACTGCCCACAAAACAGGAGCCTGGGGAACGAAATTAGGAACTTGAACTCTAAGTGGAAAAATCAATGTCAGGAAGATCAGTTTCATTCATTCATTCGATTAGAAATGAAAACAATATAACTAAATAAAAAGGATTTTTAAACTCATTACGCTTAGGCTCTTTAAAGGCCAATGAAGAAAATCATTCATGGGCATTAACAAAATATGATAAAACGGTAACCAAGCATTAGTGAGTAAAGAACAGGAGTATATGAAAAATAAGCAGTTGGAAATCTGAAAAATAAACAATATATGGTGATTATAATTTAAAGACTCGATGAGTACATAAAGTCTAGACTAGACACAGGCAAAGAAGAACTTCCCTGGTGGTCCAGTGGCTCAGACTCCAGGCTGCTAGGGCAGGGGGCCCAGGTGTGACTCCTGATCGGGGAACTAGACCCCACATGCCACAGCTAAGACCCAGCACAGCAAAAAAAGAAGCAGGCAAGGAGTAAGTGAAGGTGATACCCTAAAGAAGGACAGAGAAACAGAGACAGACAGAAACAGACAGAAGCGATGGAGAGACTCTCACACGCACCAACAGAGACCCGAGACAGCATGAGAGAGGAGAAACCCACGAGAAACTCCAGAATTCAATAAAGCCACGGTCTCAGGCTTCCCTGAGAGCTCAGTTGGTAAAGAATCCTCCTGCAATGCAGGAGACCCTGGCTTGATTCCTGGGTTGGGAAGATCCCCTGGAGAAGGGATAGCCTATCCACTCCAGTATCCTTGGACTTCCCTGTGGCTCAGCTGGCAAGGAATCCGCCTGCAATGCGGGAGACCTGGGTTCGATCCCTGGGTTGGGAAGATCCCCTGGAGAAGGGAAAGGCTACCCACTTCAGCATTCTGGCCTGGAGAATTCCATGGCCTGTATAGTCCATGGGGTCGCAAAGAGTCGGACATGACTAAGTGACTTTCACTTTCACTGCAAATTAAAGATATTCTCTATGTACCGAGAACAATAAAATTCAATCCACACATAGACATATCTTTGTGAAACTGAGGAACATCAAAGATAAACAAAATCTTTAGCCCTGAAAAATAACATGAAGGCTAAAAGAACAGAAATACCATCAAGAGGGGCTTCCCTGGTGGCTCAGGGGTCAAGAATCTGCCTGCCACTGCAAGAGACGTGGGCTCTTCGACCCCTGGTGCAGGAAGATCCCACATGCCTAGGAGCAACTACACCCATGCAACACAACCCCCGAGCCTACGTTCTAGAGGAGCTGCAACCTCTGAAGGCCCCTGACACAGCTGCTGAGCCCCGCACCCTGGGACCCTGGCTCCGCAACGATAAGTCACTGCAGTGAGAAGCCTGTACTCCACAACCAGAGGGCAGCCCCCTCTTGCCACAGCTAGAAAAAAACTTCCACAGCAACAAAGACCCAGCACAGCCAAAAATAAATAAGTAAAAGTCTACATATAGAAAAGAAACGCCATCAAAAGAATCAGAAAGAAGAGGAGAAAATAAAGAGAACATGGAAAACCGTGTTAGCTCAACAGAAGGCAGAGAAGAAGAACGAGAGGAAAAGTAAAAGCTGATAAAGAGAAACCAGAAAGTGGAAATGAGTTTTAAATGTAATAGCAGTCATCACAATAAATATAAATTGAATCAACCTGCCTATTAAAGGACAGAGACCATCCAATTGGATTAAACCACATGAACAACAAACCAAATCCAGAAATTTTTCTAGAACATTCAAAGGTTAAAAAGAAAAGTCTAGGAAATGATATTCAGGGCATATGTTAATCAAATGAAGCTTTACAGTATTAATGACAAATAGGATTTCTTTTAAAGTTAGTCAGGATAAAGAAAGGTGTTGCATCATGCTAAAAAAATAATCCACAAGGTACAATAAGCATAATCTTTTATGCACTTAACATAAAACCCTGAGCTACATGAAGTAAAAGCTCAAAGAATCAGAAAGTGTCTAAAACACAGCGAGGAAGGTTTTTAACACATTAGAAAGGGCCAGGTTACATAAGTGATGATCAGATAATCTATAGAAGATTTGTTCAACATGATAAATTTTTTTTTTTAATTTAAGAAACACAGATACAGAGGTCTGCTTGCAGTAAAAATGGATAGCATGTATCCTTTAAAGAGGATCCCCGGGGGTTCAGTGGTAAAGAAACTGCCCACAATGCAGGACACCTGGGTTCAGTCTCTGGGTCAGGCAGATCCTCTGGATGAGGGCATGGCAGCCCACTCCAGTACTCTTGCCTGGAGAATTCCATGCACAGAGGAGCCTGGTGGGCTACAGTCCACGGGGTCGCAGAGAGTCAGACACGACTGAAGTGGCTTCACAGCAGCAGCAGCGTCCTTTAAAGAACACATGAAGTTAAACATAAATAACATATTTCAAAAAGGACACATGAACAATTAAGAAAAGGATCACATATAAAGACGTGATTTTCAAAAGCTTCTATTATTCAGTTCAGTTCAGTCACTCAGTCATATCCAACTCTTTGTGACCCCGTGAACCACAGCAAGCCAGGCCTCCCTGTCCATCACCAACTCCCGAAGTCCACCCAAACCCATGTCCATTGAGTCGGTGATGCCATCCAGCCATCTCATCCTTTGTCGTCCCCTTCTCCTCCTGCCCTCAATCTTTCCCATCAGGGTCTTTTCAAATGAGTCAGCTCTTTGCATCAGGTGGCCAACGTATTGGAGTTTCAGCTTCAACATCAGTCCTTCCAATGAATATTCAGGACTGATTTCCTTTAGGATGGACTGGTTGGATCTCCTTGCAGTCCAAGGGACTCTCAAGAGTCTTCTCCAACACCACAGTTCGAAAGCATCAATTCTTCGGCGCTCAGCTTTCTTTATAGTCCAACTCTCACATCCATACATGACCACTGGAAAAACCATAGCCTTGACTAGACGGACCTTTGTTGACAAAGTAATGTCTCTGCTTTTGAATATGCTGTCTAGGTTGGGCATAACTTTCCTTCCAAGGAGTGTCTTTTAATTTCATGGCTGCAATCACCATCTGCAGTGATTTTGGAGCCCAGAAAAATAAAGTCAGCCACTGTTTCCTCATCTATGCTTCTATTATTAAAAGCATGTAAATGAAAAATCAGTTGAAAATTTTAACATACTCAGACATTAAAGCAGGCACTCCTAAAGAACGCATGGGTTAAAGATAATACCACGATGGAAGTGACACGATAGTTAGAATTAGATATAAATAATAGAACCACACATTGTGATACTTGGAAGTGAATCTATAGCCTTAGAGTCACATTAAGAAAATAAAGATAGGACTTCCCTAGGGGTGCAGTGGTGGGAATCTACTTGCTAATGCAGGAGACTCGGGTTCGATCCCCGGTCTAGGAAGATTCCACATGTCTCGGAGCAACTGTGCCCGTGGGATGCAACTGCTGAAGCCAGCAAGTTGAAACGACTCAGACTGCGAGCTGCGACTACCGAAGTCCGCGCAAGAGGAGCCACCGCAGTGAGAAGCCCGCACAGCCCGTGGAGCGCAGCTCCCGCTCCCGGAGGCTGGAGAGAGCCAGAGCGGCCAGAATAAACAGAGGCGTAAGTAAGCGCAGCAGTGCCAGAAATAAACACACGCCTGCGTAAACGCAGCGGTGGGGAGGGGACAGTGTCAGTCGCTCAGTCGGGTCTGACTCTCTGCGACCCCATGGGCTGTAGCCCGCCAGGCTCCTCTGTCCACGAGATTCTCCAGGCAAGAGTACTGGAGTGGGTTGATATGCCCTTTTCCAGGGGATTTTCCTGACCCAGCGATCAAACCCAGGCCTCCCACATCGCAAGCAAATTCTTTAGCACGTGAGCCACCCAGGTAGCAGTGTGTACATGTCAATAAATAAAATTTTAAAAAAAGAATGAAGTTTTTAAAAAAAGATGTAAAAAGAAATGAATTTTTAAGTGTAAGATTCTTAAAGGACAGCAGAGAAAACCAAAAAGAACAGAAAAGAACATCATAAACTCTGGAGAAAAATTAATAAAATAGAAAAACAAAGAAACAGTAGAGAAGCTTTTTTATCGATCTAAAGTAAACAAGACCCAGTGAAGAGTTCTTGAATCTGCCTGGTATATACATGGGGTATGTATTATTCTGCGCTCTGCTATATGATTGAAAAAATAAATGAAAATACAGGGGATGAGGAGGTTGGAATTTGCCTACATCACAAGCCAAGGTTAGCTTCCTCCAAATGCCCAGGGGCAGAGTCTGATTTCGGCCATCTTTAGCCCGACTTGCCTGGGCTTTAGCTTTTCAGCAAAGACATCAAGGTTGCTATTCTTGCTGCAGAAAAGATGGCAGAAGAATTTCCTAAACGACTGCTCCTGAAGTAGAGCTGAGAAAGACTTACGTACACTGGAGTAGCTGCCATAAGCGTCTACGGGATCGCCTTCACATGTCTTATCTCTGCCTGAAAACATACTTTAGGGAACTAAAGGAACATATGTTACAGATCACAGGATTCTGGAGTGGAAAGGGAACTCCAGTCCATTCTGTCTCCCACATCAGGGAGCTCTTTTTTAACGTCCTGGAGCAGTGTGTTCTGTGGAACAAGACCGAAATGGCTCACCTCCTATCGAACGGAAGTCCCTGGGACTCTCACCCACTGCTTCTAGCTTTGCAAACAACACATCAAAAGTTTACTCACTTCCTCATGACAGCCCTCCAAGTGTTGGAAAACCACAGTCTAGTGCCTCTTCAGAGTTCTCTCCTCTTTGTAACACATGCCCAGTGCCTTCAGAAAGGGAAGCGCCCAGCGATTCTTGAATATCTGTTGCATATGCCAACTGCTTTAGATAGAAGGCCTGATAATCTTCAATTCTCTGTGATCATTCACATTGCAGACAGGGAAACTGAGGCTCAGGGAATTAAAGTAACTCAGCGGAAACCCTAAGATTAATAAGTCAGCGAACCTAGGCACATTTGCCTAAGCCCACGGGACGCTTCTCTATGCTATCTGTGAGATGTGTGGTCCTCAGGGGACCCTGAAGCCCACCCTGCCTTCCACTCAAACATGCGTCCTGGGATGTGCTACTGAGGACACAGTGTCATGACTTGTAATAGAGCCTTTAGGATATTTTAGCTTATCTGTGCCTCTCACCTACCCTTTGTATGTGCCAGGAAGGCATTCGAGTTCATGTACTACAGATCAGGAACCTGAGGCTCAGTACAATGGATGGCACCCCCAGAATCCAGCCTTTCAGTGAAGGAACTGGGATGCCAACCCGGACCTTCACGTTAGGTATCAGTCTTTCCCATCACACCAAGACGCCTGTCCGCGACCCAGAATCTCTCCAGCATTAGAAGATGCCTGTCCACGACCCAGAATCTCTCCAGCATTAGAAGACGCCTGTCTTGCCTGGAAAATCCCATGAACAGAGGAGCCTGGTAGGCTGCAGTCCGTGGGGTCGCAAAGAGTCAGACACGACTGAGCGGCTTCACTTTCACTTTTTACTTTCATGCATTGGAGAAGGAAATGGCAATCCACTCCAGTGTTCTTGCCTGGAGAATCCCGGGGACGGGGGAGCCTGGTGGGCTGCCGTCTATGGGATCGCACAGAGTCAGACACGACTGAAGTGACTTAGCAGCAGCAGCAGCAGCAGTCTGCGACCCAGAATCTCTCCAGCATTAGAAGACGCCTGTCCGCGACCCAGCATCTCTCCAGCATTAGAAGACGCCTGTCCGCGAGCCAGAAGCTCTCCAGCATTAGAAGACACCTGTCCATGACCCAGAATCTCTCCAGCATTGAGAACTGATCCAGGGACGTCCCTGGAGGTCCACTGGTTGAGAATCTGCCTTCCAGTGCAGAGGACACAGGTTCAGTCCCTGGTGCGAAGAGATTCCATGCGCTGCAGGGCAACTAAGCCTGTGTGGCTTGACTACTGAGCCTGCCTGGCTAGAGCCCACGCTCTGCAACAGGGGCAGCCACCGCAGTGAGCAGCTGTGCACCCCAACTGGAGAAAGCCCGAGGGTGGCAGTGAGGACCCAGCCCAGCCACAATAAATAAAATTAAACCAAAAAAAGAACCGATCCACCCAAGTTAGCTTGGACTTGTCTAGTCAGTGTCGCCACACGGCCTTGAACAGCCACAGGCACAATCGCCTTTCGTAGCTTCTGCTAGGGAGTAGTCCCCCGCACCCACCCCAATCTCTTGTGCTTTCCAGAAACTGCTGGGACAGCACAGCTTCTCTGTGCAGTTGGGTTTAGGTTGATCCTTGGTAAACTCCTCTTTCCTCCGTTGCACTGGACTCCATCCCAAACTCCAGCCCGGGAGAGTATTGTGGAGTCTGACGGTGTCATCAAGGTGGCAGTGGCCGTGTGGTGAGAACTGGGTGACAGGCACCCGTGACAAGCCTCTGTTTGCTCTCACGGTGGGTTTGCTGAGGACACTGGGGAAAGCATGCCACTGAGAACTGAGCCTGAGGGTGTGGGTTCCAGAGGCTCGGGGTCCTGGGGACGCACGATCGAACAGGAGGGAATCACGGTGGGCTCCGATGCTGCCACTGCACCGTGACTGGGATAGGTGGGTATGTGCTGTCGGGGGAGGAGGGGCGCCCCCGGAGATAGATGCCCTCTAGAGAGTGGGGGGAAGTGTATGGGTTTGGGGGAAACGAGACACATGTGGAGACACCCCCCCACATCCTCCGGATATAAAATCTTTCTCCTAATTTATTATAGACTGTGCTCAAGGTCACAGTGAAGGTTATTCAGCTCTAGTGCTTTTCCCCACTGATGCCTCATTGGTGGAATTTAAGTTGCTCAGAAAAATCCCATCACAGCTGCCTGCCTTTGGAGCTTATTTGGACTGAAGTAGACACACAGAGTCGGACATGACTGAAGCCACTTAGCAGCAGCAGCAGCAGCCTCCCTTCCCAACCCCCACCCCTGTACTCAGCTGGTCTTTCTCTAACTGCTTAGCATTCTCTCCTTTCCCCATCATCGCGCCCTCCCAGACAGATGGTGTTTATAGACAGGAGAGGGACGGAAGTTCTTCGGCTGCAAAGCTGGAATGGACAACCAGAAACTGACCTGAAGATACCAGCCAGAAGAGGGTCCTCATGGATGCAGCCACCACAATAGGGCAGAGCAGGGACTTCCCTGGTGGTCCAGCGGCTGAGACTCCACGCTCCCAATGCAAGCGGCCTGGGTTCGATCCCTGGTCCCAGAACCAGATCCCACATGCCACGGCTAAAGATTCTGCGTGCCACAGCCAAGATCCAGCACAGTCAAAGAAAGAAAGAAAGAATTTTTGAAAATAAAATCGCTCAGAGCAGAGACCGATGAGCCTGGTCTAGGCTGTGTCCCAGGGACAAGATGACAACCTCTTGCGTCTGTAAGCCAGTTAAGTGGGATAAATATATATATTTCCTGCTGGCTTTCCCCTACTTCTCTTTGGATTTCAGGGCTGTGTGTGTTAAAGTGGCTTTTTTAAAAAAAAATTTAATTTTAAATGTATTTATGTATTTATTTCTGGCTGCGTTGGGTCTTTGCTGCTTTGCGCAAGCTTTCTCTAGTTGCAGCGAGCAGGGGCTGCCCTTCATGGCGGTGCGCAGGCTCCTCATTGCGGTGACTTCTTGCAGAGCACAGACTCCAGGCTTCAGGGGCTCTTGAGCACAGGCTCAGCAGGGGTGGCGCACAGGCTTAGTTGTTCAGAGGCATGTGGAATCCTCCCAGACTAGGGATCGAACCCACGTCTCCTGCCCCGACTGACAGGAGGATTCTCACCCACGGAGCCACCTGCGAAGTCCGTGTGAAAGCTCTGTGTTCACGTAGCCCACAGGGGAGACACGCCTCCCCTGAGCTGGTGGGCAGTCTCCTTGCTGGGAGGTGTTTGTCGCGCTTCTGTCCTCTGCTGTTCACGTGGTGCTGTGGGGACCCAGGAAATGTCCTCAACTCCTTTTAGTCCTTGAGGAGGCTGTGCTGTCAGGGTGGCCGGCCATCTGAGAACTGTCCTGGGCAATGGGAGATGTCAGATGGGAGGCAGGGACGGGATGCAGGCATGCTCAGTAGTGTCCAACTCTGTGTGGCCCCATGACTGTAGCCCGCCAGGCTCCTCTGTCTATGGGATTCTCCCGGCAACTGTACTGGAGTGGGTTGCCATTCCCTTCTCCAGGGGATCTTCCTGACCCAGGGATCGAACCCTGGTCTCTTTCGCCTCCTGCATTGCAGGCAGAGTTTTTACTGCTGAGCCACTAGGGAAGCCCGGGAGGGGGTGAGGCGGGCAGTGTGTTTGTGCTGGTGTGCTGGGAACGAGAGGAGTAATCATTACTTGTAGAAATGCACGCACACCCATGTACAAGTATACTTGACGCCCAGGAATCTTAAAAGTAAAGTGAAAGTTGTTCAGTTGTGTCCGTTTCTAGAATGCTGGAGTGGGTAGCCTTTGCCTTCTCCAGGGGATCTTCCCAACCCAGGAATCGAACCCAGGTCTTCTGCATCACAGGCGGATTCTTTACCAACTGAGTTATGGGGGCAGCCTCAAAGAAAGCCAAGGAGGCCCAGGAATCTCGGGTGCAGATAAAAGGGATGTTTGGGTTTAAGATGAGTGAGGGGCCTGATTCCCAAACCAGCTGCTAGGAGCGTTGGAATGGAGGGCCCATGGTGGGTAGGGAGTGTGGGGTGGCGTGGGGTCTCAGGGGCTGGGAGAGACGATGGAAAAGGACACACGTCCCCTGTAACCCTAGGGGTCTTCTAGTGGTTCAAGGGCCTGTGTGTAACATGCTATGGCAACACATGGGATCTCGAGGAAGCCTCCAAATCTTAGCCAATTACAATTTTAGGGACCTCTCTGTGTTCCCCACTCTCCTTCCCTCCAAAAAGATAATCTCTCCTTCAGTCAATGCCTAAAGTGTCTGTAGCAGAAAAATGCTTTTATACCACAATTTGAGATAAGGCTTAAAACACAGCATGGCCCACTAAGGGTGATGGCCCCCCGTGGAAGTTCAAGTGTAGGTTCTGGATTCCATGAGGCCTGGGATCCAGCCCAGCTCTGCCATTTGCATCTAGGGTGATTTCCATTACTCTCTGAGCATCGTCTTCTTAAAGTTGAAGACTACAACTTGTACCATCCTTTCAGGGTCTTTGTAGGGATTAAAGGAGCCGATGCATTTTCCTGTGCAGTCACATTCGTCAAGCATCAACAGACAGCAGCTTTATGAGTCCACCCATACAAATGAGCGTAAAAGATTCATCTAACACTTAAGTGGCAGGATTTTTATTTGTGTAAGCAAACAAAGAGAACTCAGAGGAAACTGAGGGGCTTAAAGGCGGAGAAGGAGCAAGGGTGTGGGGGGAGAAAGGAAAGCAGCCAAGTCTGGGGGTCTTGCCAGTCCAGTGGTTAAGCCTTCGCCTTTCAAAGTGAGGGGTGAGGGTACGATCCCTGGTTGGGGAAGCTAAGCTCTCTCATGCCTCCTGCTAAAAACCTGAAACATAAAACAGAAGTAGTATTGTAACAAATTCAATAAAGACGTAAAAAAACCCACAGCCAAGGTTGGCAAATGGACCCACAAGGTTGCATGGACTCAGGTTCAGGATGGTGACCAAGTTTAATACAGTCTGATCCTGTGGCCAATTACTGAAGCAGGTGACTCGGCTTCCGGCCATTTCCGTGGGTATTTGTCTTGGGGAAAGGAAGCTCATTTCCAGGCCAAATACTAATTAAATAGATTCCAGGTTGAGACTGGTCTCCTCCTCAAGAGACACACTGTCTGAATGGGGGATAGGGCACCGGCAAACAATGAGAGGACAGTGACAGGTTCGGCTGGGAGGCGCTGGGGGCCCAGGGCCGGGGCAGGGAGGGACCCCTGCAGGAGTGGCGCTTGAAGGCAAGGTCTGCACCACGAGGGCAAGCGGGGATGGCATTCCGCCAGTAGGGCAGCAAGAGTAACACAGGACTCTCACTCTGCGGAGACCTGTTCCTCGGGACTGAAGCGCTTGGGTCTGCCGGGGGAATGAGCCAGTCCCAGCCAAGCCCGCACCTCGAGAAGACTGTCGTGGGGCCAAGTTCAGAGTCGGGCTCCCAGGAAGCGGCGAGAGACCTGTTGATTTCCTGAGGACTTTGGAAGGAATCAAGGTCATGCGAGGGCAGGAAGGTCAAGGCAGTGTGTCCAGGCGGAGGCAGCCGCCTCGGAAAACACAGGGGTGGGGAGCCGGGCAGGAAGAGCTCAGGTGGGGTCTTGTCAGATCAGCGCTCTCACTGAGTTCAGAAGGGTGAAGCTGGGGACGCACCGGGTGGATAGGAGTGTCCCTGCTTGGCCATCCCTTACTTACAAAGCTAACAAATTCTACTGCCAATAAAAATATAACTTAACCTAGCTTTCCATAAAGATTACAGACTTTTGAGAAATCAAATAATAAATCCACATATGGAAGGAAAAAAGAACCAGCTCTGAGCTGGTGTGCTGCCTGGCTCCACTTCCCAGCTGTTTCCCTTCACTCTATTAAGCCCTCGTAGACCGTTCTGCCCTTCAGAGTTTGACCCTGGTGTGTTCAGATCTTATCAGCCCTGTCCTTTGGAAGTCACTGCAGCCACCACATTGAGAGCTGAATGATGACAAATTCATGGCAGTCTCCGTTTTTTGTTTTTCGTTTTTTGTCTTTTATACACATACTACTTTAATGGTGTGGAGAAGGAAATGGCAACCCACTCCAGGATTCTTGCCTGGAGAATTCCATGGACAGAGGAACCTGGTGGGCTGCAGTCCATGGGGTTGCAAAGAGTCAGACACAACTGAGTGATAAACATATACTTTAACGGCAAAGCAACCAGATTTAAAGCTATTAACATTTTCCTGTCCCCAAGCTCATTCTTGGATAATTTTGCTTGAGACTGGGTGGGGGGAAAAATCCAAATGGTAGAGTATCTTCAAATTAGGAGGATATTCCTTGGTATTTATATTCTTAAAGTAAATTAAAATTGGTTTATCTGGCTTCTTTAGAATACATAGGAAAGTTAAGAGGTCATAGACTTTGGCCTCCAATTAAAAAATGTTCTTGTGGCCAATTCTGCTGTTAATTCAGCCTGCTTGCTTGGATATTTAAGCCTCAGATAAAGAATAAACCTCAGCACCAACGGAGGTTTAGAGTCTGAGTTGAGATGAAATTTACGCCTGTATTTAGAAATTATGGTAGATGATTGGGACCCTCTCTAGGCAGGCTTAAGCCAGGTTTATAAACCACCGCCTCCTCCATTCAGAAGGATTAACAGTTAACTTTAATTCAAAGTCAATACAGCACTCCAGAGAGTCTTCCCAGGCACAGTGGGGCTGGCACACTAATTAACTGAAAGCAACACAGTGTTTCACCTGCAGAGTCTGTGGTGAAAGGCCAAATATTTCGGGCAAAAGCGAAACAAGTGAGGCATCGTCAGGCCTCAGTGACCCAGCACTATCTTAAAGGTGTCCTCCGGGAAATTTGAAAACGACACCATATTTAAACACAGCAATTCCATTCTTAGGGCTAGACCTTAGAGATGCAAACTCATACAAAGATCATGCACAAGGATGTTTAACCCAACGTCATTTGCAATAACAAGAAGCGGGCAATGACTGAGCTAGCCAACGGGGACCGGTTAAATCAACGACAGTGCCTTCACATAAAGGGACACTATTTCTTCAGAAGAAGGTAGATTTCTGTGTAGCAACAGGAAAACATTCCTGGTGTATTGTTTAGGGAATAAAGCAAGCTTCAGGCTAGAATGTGACTCCAATGGCAAAAAAAGAAAAGCGTCAGCACATGCGATTGTGGGGACTTCCCTGGTGGTCCAGTGGTTAAGAAGTCACCTTGCAAAGCAGGGGATGTGGGTTCTATCTCTGGTCAGGGAATGAAATCCTGCGTGACTCGTGGTGTGACCGAAAACAAAAAACCACAAGTTGTGGGTAAGAGTACACGCCCTGCAGGCAGACTGTCCGGCTCTAACGCTTGCTCTACTGCTCACCACCTGGCCAGCATGAGCATGTGGAGGAAGCCTTGGTTTCCTCATCTGTAAAATGGGAACAGTAAGAGTACCAGCCTCATAGATACATGATGGGCTTTTGGACAAAATACCAGACAAGCTCTTAATAACAATCCACACTAGGGATCTAGACTTGGGGGAGAGGGAAATCTTTTTTTTTTTTTTTTTACCTTGCATGCATGCTAACTTGCTTCAGTCATGTCTAACCCTTCACAATCCTATGTACTATATAGCCTGCCAGGCTCCTCTGTCCATGGGATTCTCCAGGCAAGAGTACTGGAGAAGCCCAAGGGTATTGCCATGCCCTCCTCAAGGGGATCTTCCCGACCCAGGGATCGAACCCACGTCTCTTAGGTCTCCTGCATTGGCAGGCGGGGTCTTTACCACTAGTGCCACCTGGGAAGCCCTATTCACTTCCAAACTATTTTATTTTTTTGCAAAAATGTTTGAATAGACTTAAAAAGTAATGTTCTCCCTGAACTAGAAACCATCTATCAACAGAAGACTTTTGTCACACCCTGGGTTGACTGAGGATTAGTGAAAGGTGAAGACATTTATCGTTTCAATCAGGACCACAAGACACCTGGAGACTCTCCTCCTAGGAGAGAAAGGTCTTGGTTAACAAGACTCAAAAGGCCCCCGAGAACCACAAAAATCTCCCAGAAATGACTCTGTCCAGCTCCCCAACTAAGTAACAACCAAACCCAAGCACAGGTGAAACGGAATCTGAGTTCTTGCTCATGGAGCCAAAGAATGAATTCCACAAACACGCAAACACTCACAGTAGCAAGAGAATAGGATTTATTTTAGAGAGAAGCACAAAGCTCTCAGCACAGACACTGATGGGGTGGGTTAACTGTCCCCCAAAGGCAAGACTTACAGTGGGTTTACATGCTCACCAGTACTGGTCAGCACATTTCGGTTGGCTCTTGTCCTTAAAATGTATCATTTCTAACCAATCAGTTTAAGACCACAATGTTTAACTTAACATCTTTATGGCTTCTCTTACCTTTTTCATGCCCCCTGGCCATTTTGCAATGGACCAGCTGTCTGGGCTAAAGATTAATGATCACCAGTTGTTTTCCCCTCAGGCATTTGGAACAGAAGTTAATTACTGCCCTTTCCTGGATCTGAGTGCTGATAACTGATCAGACCAAGGACACATTCCAGGAACTTGGGACAAAGGGTATGGCTTTAGGTTAATGGAGCGAGCTGTTTATGGAAAACAATACTGAGGTTCCGGAATCTTACACTGACTGCCTGGCAATTTCAACCACAATGAAAGATCCCACATGCTGCAACTTAAGACTCAATGCAACCAAGTAAATAAATAAATATATTAAAAAAAAAAAAACTCGTTGTTTTTAATTGCTAGCCACCTTTGTTTCTCTTTGGAGAAGGAAATGGCAACCCACTCCAGTTTTCTTGCCTGGAAAATCCCATGGACAGAGGAGCCTGGTAGACTACAGCCCATGGGGTTGCAAAGAGTCTGAGCGGCTCCGATTTCACTTTGTTTCTCTTTGACACTCCTGGTGAGGAATGACTTCGCCCAAGGGAAAGTCATGGCCATGGGCAAGGGAGACTTCCTGTGGTGTCCACCCTTGTGGTGTTTATCTCTACTTTTCAGTAAATGCTGGAGGGAGAACTGGGTAGCCGTGGTTCACTGTGCAAAAGACAGCCAAAATGGGAGTGAGGCTTTCCCCTCCGTGTGAACATCACAGTAAGTCCTTAATTGAGTTCTTTGCAAAGTACCGAGAAATGTGCTAAGTTCTCAGTATACAGCATCTCATTAAATCCTCACAGTAACTGTACAAGTGTCATTATTTCCTTAAAATCTAAGCCTCAGAAAGATTAAGAAATTTGCTCAAGGTCACATAGCTCATCAGTAGCAAACCCAGGTGTCAAATCCCAATGTCTGTCTCCATTAAGATTTTGCATGACCTAGATAAAAAGCATGGTAGCTCTGTAGACAAAGCACAGCTTAGATTCATGTTTAGGCTGGACAGTTTCTTCTCCATGGAAAACAGTTAAGTTTTAGTGCATGTAATAAAAAAAGTAGCCTTACTCAAACAATAGCAACAATACATATATCCTTAGTAAAACACTTAGACCATTTTCCTCAAAACTTGATTTAAAAAAAAAAGAATGTATATATGTATAAGTGAATCACCTCAATGTACAGCAGAAATTAACATAACATTGTAAATCAACTATGAAAGTGAAAAGTCAAAGTGTTAGTCGCTCAATCATGCCCAAATCTTTGAGACCCCATAGACTGTAGCCTTCCAGGCTCCTCTGTCCGTGAAATTCTCCAGGCAAGAATACTGGAGTGGAAAAAAATATTGGAGTGGGTAGACATTTCCTTCTCCAGGGGATCTTCTTGACCCAGGGATCGAATCCAGGTCTCCTGCATTACAGGCAGATTCTTTACCATCTGAGCCACCGAAAACACTGAGTTTTCAGCCACTGATACCTGAGTGGTTATGGTACATGTCTCAGAACTATGCCCTTTTTTCTTCATTTTCTTTCTTAATGGTCTTTGAAATGTTTTCTCTAAAGTATTTTCTCACTCACCAGCTAGAAAATCAGTTCCCATTAGGTAGGGATTTCATTTGTTTTGTTAACATCTGTACTAGAGAAGTGCTTGGCCCATGGTTGGCACCCAATAAATACTTTCTGAAGAAAGGAAAGTTATGACCAACCTAGATAGTATATTGAAAAGCAGAGATATTACTTTGCCAAAAAAGGTCCATCTAGTCAAGGCTATGGTTTTCCCAGTGGTCATGTATGGATGTGAGAGTTGGACTGTGAAGAAAGCTGAGCACTGAAAAATTGATGCTTTTGAAATGTGATGTTGGAGAAGACTCTTGAGAGTCCCTTGAACTGCAACGAGATCCAACGAGTCCATTCTAAAGGAGATCAGTCCTGGGTGTTCTTTGGAAGGACTGATGCTAAAGCTGAAACTCCAATACTTTGGCCACCTCATGCAAAGAGTTGACTCATTGGAAAAGACCCTGATGCTGGGAGAGATTGGGGGCAGGAGGAGAAGGGGATGACAGAAGATGAGATGGCTGGACGGTATCACTGACTCGATGGACATGAATCTGAGTGAACTCTGGGAGTTGGTGATGGACAGGGAGGCCTGGAGTGCTGTGATACACAGGGTCGTAAAGAGTCGGACACGACTGAGTCACTGAACTGAACTGAACTGAAGGAAGGAAGAAAGGAGAACGGGAAGAAGGGAGGGAGGGAGAGAATTGAAACAGGATTTAGAAATGTACTATTTCTAGGGATTTCCCTGGTGGTCCATTGGCTAACACTTTGTGCTCTTGATACAGGGGGCCCGGGTTTGATTCCTGGTTAGGGAAATAGATCCCACGTGCAGCATCTGAGTTCTCATGCTGCAACTAAAGATCCAACACAGTAAAATAAGTATTAGTTCAGTTCAGTCACTCAGTCGTGTCCGACTCTTTGCGACCCCATGAATCATAGCACACCAGGCCTCCCTGTCCATCACCAACTCCCGGAGTTCACTCAGACTCCATGGAGTCAGCGATGCCATCCAGCTATCTCATCCTCTGTCATCCCCTTCTCCTCCTGCCCCAAATTCCTCCCAGGATCAGAGTCTTTTCCAATGAGTGAACTCTTCCCATGAGGTGGCCAAAGTACTGGAGTTTCAGCTTTAGCATCAGTCCTTCCAAAGGAATCCCAGGGCTGATCCCCTTCAGAATGGACTGGTTGGATCTCCTTGCAGTCCAAGGGACTCTCAAGAGTGTTCTCCAACACCACAATTCAAATGCATCAATTCTTTGGTGCTCAGCCTTCTTCACAGTCCAACTCTCACATCCATACATGACCACAGGAAAAACCATAGCCTTGACTAGATGGACCTTTGTTGGCAAAGTAATGTCTCTGCTTTTGAATATGCTATCTAGGTTGGTCATAACTTTTCTTCCAAGGAGTAAGCGTCTTTTAATTTCATGGCTGCAATCACCATCTGCAGTGATTTTGGAGCCCCCCAAAATAAAGTCTGACACTGTTTCCACTGTTTCCCCATCTATGTCCCATGAAGTGATGGGACCAGATGCCATCATCTTAGTTTTCTGAATGTTGAGCTTTAAGCCAACTTTTTCACTCTCCTCTTTCACTTTCATCAAGAGGCTTTTTAATTCCTCTTCACTTTCTGCCATAAGGGTGGTGTCGTCTGCATATCTGAGGTGATTGATATTTCTCCAGGAAATCTTGATTCCTTCTTGTGCTTCTTCCAGCCCAGCGTTTCTCATGATATACTCTGCATACAAGTTAAATAAGCAGGGTGACAATAGACAGCCTTGAAGTACTCCTTTTCCTATTTGGAACCAGTCTGTTGTTCCATGTCCAGTCCAAACTGTTGCTCCCTGACCTGCATACAGATTTCTCAAGAGGCAAGTCAGGTGATCTGGTGTTCCCATCTCTTTCAGAATTTTCCAGTTTATTGTGATCCACACAGTCAAAGGCTTTGGCATAGTCAATAAAGCAGAAATAGATGTTTTTCTGGAACTCTCTTGCTCTTTGATGATCCAGCAGATGTTGGCAATTTGATCTCTGGTTCCTTTGCCTTTTCTAAAACCAGCTTGAACATCAGGAAGTTCATGGTTCACATATTACTGAAGCCTGGCTTGGAGAATTTTGAACATTAATTTACTAGTATGTGAGATGAGTGCAATTGTGTGGTAGTTTGAGCATTCTTTGGCATTGCCTTTCTTTGGGATTGGAATGAAAACTGACCTTTTTCAGTCCTGTGGCCACTGCTGTGTTTTCCAAATTTGCTGGCATATTGAGTGCGGCACTTTCACAGCATCATCTTTCAGGATTTGAAACAGCTCCACTGGAATTCCATCACCTCCACTAGCTTTGTTCGTAGTGATGCTTTCTAAGGCCCACTTGACTTCATATTTCAGGATGTCTGGCTCTAGGTGAGTGATCACACCATCGTGGTTATCCAAGTCATGAAGATCTTTTTTGTACAGTTCCTCTGTGTATTCTTGCCACCTCTTCTCAATATCTTCTGATTCTGTTAGGTCCATACCATTTCTGTCCTTTATCGAGCCCATCTTTGCATGAAATGTTCCCTTGGTATCTCTAATTTTCTTGAAGAGATCTCTAGTCTTTCCCATTCTGTTGTTTTCCTCTATTTCTTTGCATTGATCGCTGAAGAAGGCTTTCTTATCTCTTCTCGCTATTCTTTGGAACTCTGCATTCAGATGCTTATATCTTTCCTTTTCTCCTTTGTTTTTTGCCTCTCTTCTTTTCATAGCTATTTGTAAGACCTCCCCAGACAGCCATTTTGCTTTTTTTGCATTTCTTTTCCATGGGGATGGTCTTGATCCCTGTCTCCTGTACAATGTTATGAACCTCATTCCATAGTTCATCAGGCACTCTATCTATCAGATCTAGGCCCTTAAATCTATTTCTCACTTCCACTGTATAATCAGAAGGGATTTGATTTAGGTCATACCTGAATGGTCTAGCGGTTTTCCCTACTTTCTTCAATTTGAGTCTGAATTTGCTAATAAGGAGTTCATGATCTGAGCCACAGTCAGCTCCTGGTCTTGTTTTTGTTGACTGTATAGAGTTTCTCCATCTTTGGCTGCAAAGAATATAATCAATCTGATTTCGGTGTTGCCCATCTGGTGATGTCCATGTGTAGAGTCTTCTCTTGTGTTGTTGGAAGAGGGTGTTTGCTATGACCAGTGCATTTTCTTGGCAAAACTCTATTAGTCTTTGCCCTGCTTCATTCTGCATTCCAAGGCCAAATTTGCCTGTTACTCCAGGTGTTTCTTGACTTCCTACTTTTGCATTCCATTCCCCTATAATGAAAAGGACATCTTTTTTGGGTGTTAGTTCTAAAAGGTCTTGTAGGTCTTCATAGGACCATTCAACTTGAGCTTCTTCAGCGTTACTGGTTGGGGCATAGACTTGGATTACTGTGATATTGAATGGTTTGCCTTGGAGACGGACAGAGATCATTCTGTCATTTTTGAGATTGCATCCAAGTACTGCATTTCGGACTCTTTTGTTGACCATGATGGCTACTCCATTTCTTCTGAGGGATTCCTGCCCGCAGTAGTAGATATAATGGTCATCTGAGTTAAATTCACCCATTCCAGTCCATTTTAGTTCGCTGATTCCTAGAATGTCGATGTTCACTCTTGCCATCTCTTGTTTGACCACTTCCAATTTGTCTTGATTCATGGACCTGACATTCCAGGTTCCTATGCAATATTGCTCTTTACAGCATTGGACTTTGTTTCTATCTCCAGTCACATCCACAGCTGGGTATTGTTTTTGCTTTGGCTCTATCCCTTCATTCTTTCTGGCGTTATTTCTCCACTGATCTCCAGTAGCATATTGGGCACCTACTGAGCTGGGGAGTTCCTCTTTCAGTATCCTATCATTTTGCCTTTTCATACTGTTCATGGGGTTCTCAAGGCCAGAATACTGAAGTGGTTTGCTGTTCCCTTTTCCAGTGGACATCAACTATCTCTAATTCAATCCCCACTCCCACCCAATGTAATGCTGCCATCCAGAGAGCTAAGTGACCAGCTATGGGGGGCAGGTGTCTTTACTCTTCAACTAGATTAACTCCTCCATCTTTTTTGAGTGGTGGTGATGGGGGAGGAGAGGGACAAGTTTGAGAAAAGCCTAGATGTCATCAGGTTTCTCAGTCTCAGCACTACTGACATTTAGGACCAGAACCCCCATGTGTGGGGACTGTCCAGCACCTGGCAGAATGATCAGCCACATTCCTGGTTCCTACCTCCTTGAAGTCAGTGCCTCTGCCCCCATCTGTCACCTCTGAGTTGTGACAACTGAAAACGTTTCTAGGCATTGCCAAGTGTCCTGGGACAAAGGGGTTGGGGATGGGGGTTGGCGGCAAACTGGCCAAGGTTAAGAACCGCTGGATTAAAAGATAGTGCAATTACAAGCTACTAACTTGGTAAAGAGTAGGTAAGCTCCAGTGTTTAAACACAAGTGGGAGATGTTCCAGGCTTTCAGGAGTCCTCAAAGTCATCGAGCCTGTTGGGGAGAGAAGCAGAGTCCTGGGGTCTGGGAAGGCTCCAAACGCCGAGGAAGATGCACCAGTATGACGACTCAGGAAATGAATATTCTCGGGGTCTGCTTTCCCTTCCAGGTAAGACTTTAAGAAATTTAATAAGAAAATTGATCTGTCTGCGCATGGTGGACAAGAATCTAATGAGCACCGAGCCAGGCGGATTCAAAAGCCTCAAATTATTCCTCCTAATACCAGCACGGCCATTTCTGAACACAATTATGGACTTGAAACGCCCCCGGGGAATTCAGCGGAAATCATTTCAACATTTATTTGATATGAAATCTCTGACCCAAGCAATTCATAGAGCAATTAAAGAAGTGGGGTCTGGGAGATTTGACGGTAACATAGTTTGGGGTTCTGTTGACAAATGGTCAGTGCAAGTAACAATTAGTGGCATCTTAAATTAGATCTGAATGCGAATAAGAATCAAGGATCCCATAGGAGTCAGTACAGGACACTGTATTATCCAGTAGACAGTGCTCACTAACAACCTGGAGGGGAAAGGCAGTTTGACGTAGATTAAATTTGTAGATAATACAAACTGAGTGACAAGTGAGAAATGCAGAAGACAAATTAAAATTAAGATTGCCAAAGATGTTGGAGGATCCTGGTCAGAACTGGATAAGATGGAATTTAATGAGAAAAGGGAAGCTATTACACCGTCAGGTTTGATTACACTCGACGACCCACGTAATCAGGTAATACACACGAAGGAGGGGTCAGGATGGTGGTGGATAAACCAAAGGGAGACTTGGTATTCCTTCAACACACCTCCAAAGGTTGGCTCAGTAACTTAGCATATCACGTCTGAGGGAGATTTTGCAGCGGAGGAAGTGGGATGTGGCAGGCATGAACCAGCTGCCCCTGCAATCCTAAGTCAGGGGTATAGGTTCACCTACAGGGAAACGAGATTCTGGTGGCGCTCATACTCCAGTAAAGTGCAGGGTGATTCAGTGATTGACAAGCTATTGTTCTATCAGCACCATCATTCCCATCACCTATTGAGTTCCTATAGACAGTTATAAGGACTTTATTTCATTTAAAAAATTTAGAACAAAGGTTGCTGAACATTACTCTGTCACTTAAACACATATATGTATATTGAACAGAAAACACCTAACAAAATATACAAGGGGAAGATAAAGATCAGCGTGATGGAAAAGGCTTCTTTCCCCTGATAACAGAATAATATAAATTTTAAAAACACTTTTTATTGGAGTATAGTTGATTTATGTTGCTGGGTTAATTTCGGGTATACAGTAAAGTGAATCGGCTACATACACATGTAATGACTCTTTTTAAGATTCCTTCCCCATATAGACCATTACAGAATCCTGAGTTGAGTTCCCCGAGCTGTATGGCAGGTCCTTATTTTGTCCATTTTTTTATATAGTAGTGTGTAGGTGTTAATCCCAACCTCCCAGTTTATCCCTCCCCCCTCCCCTTATTCCCAGCAACCTATGTTTGTTTTCTACTTGCTGTCACTCTGTTTGGTAGATAAGTTCATTTGTAGAATGAACTGGTTTTTAGATCCCACATATAAACTACGTCATATGATCGCTGTCCTCCTCTGATGCCACTCAGTCTGAAAATCTCCAGGTCCATCCTTGTTCTGTGAATGGCATTATTTCATTTTCTATGGCTGAGAAAGACTTCCTCAGCAATCAATGCAAAGAAATAGAGGAAAACAACAGAATGGGAAAGACTAGAGATCTCTTCAAGAAAATTAGAGATACCAAGGGAACATTTCATGCAAAGATGGGCTCGATAAAGGACAGAAATGGTATGGACCTAACAGAAGCAGAAGATATTAAGAAGAGGTGGCAAGAATACACGGAAGAACTGTACAAAAAAGAGCTTCACAACCAAGATAATCATGATGGTGTGATCACTCGCCTAGAGCCAGACATCCTGGAATGTGAAGTCAAGTGGGCCTTAGAAAGCATCACTACGAACAAAGCTAGTGGAGGTGATGAAATTCCAGTGGAGCTGTTTCAAATTCTGAAAGATGATGCTGTGAAAGTGCCACACTCAATATGCCAGCAAATTTGGAAAACACAGCAGTGGCCACAGGACTGGAAAAGGTCAGTTTTCATTCCAATCCCAAAGAAAGGCAATGCCAAAGAATGCTCAAACTACTCAAACTACTCACTCAAACTAATGCACAATTGCACTCATCCCACACACTAGTAAAGTAATGCTCAGAATTCCCCAAGCCAGGCTTCAGCAGTACATGAACTGTGAACTTCCAGATGTTTAAGCTGGTTTTCGAAAAGGCAAAGGAACCAGAGATCAAATTGCCAACATCTGCTGGATCATCAAAAAAGCAAGAGAGTTCCAGAAAAACATCTACTTCTGCTTTATTGACTATGCCAAAGCCTTTGACTGTGTGGATCACCACAAACTGTGGAAAATTCTTAATGAGATGGGAATACCAGACCACCTGACCTGCCTCTTGAGAAAGGAAGCAACAGTTAGAACTGGACGTGGAACAACAGACTGGTTCCAAATAGGAAAAGGAGTGCGTCAAAGTATATTGTCACCCTGCTTATTTAACTTCTATGCAGAGTACATCATGAGAAACGCTGGACTGGAAGAAACACAAGCTGGAATCAAGATTGCCGGGAGAAATATCAATACCTCAGATATGCAGATGACACCACCCTTATGGCAGAAAGTGAAGAGGAGCTAAAAAGCCTCTTGATGAAAGTGAAAGAGGAGAGTGAAAAAGTTGGCTTAAAGCTCAACATCCAGAATACTAAGATCATGGCATCTGGTCCCATCACTTCATGGCAAATAGATGGGGAAACAGTGGAAACAGTGTCAGACTTTATTTTTTGGGGCTCCAAAATCACTGCAGATGGTGATTGCAGCCATGAAATTGAGATGACCCAGAGGGATGGTACGGGGAGGGAGGAGGGAGGGGGGTTCAGGATGGGGAACACGTGTATACCTGTGGTGGATTCATGTTGATGTATGGCAAAACCAATACAATATTGTAAATTAATTTACCTCCAATTAAATAAATTTATATTTAAAAAATAAAAAAATAAAAGATTCTTACTCCTTGGAAGGAAAGTTATGACCAACCTAGACAGCATATTCAAAAGCAGAGACATTACTTTGCCAACAAAGGTCCATTTAGTCAAGGCTATGGTTTTTCCAGTGGTCATGTATGGATGTGAGAGTTGGACTATAAAGAAAGCTGAGTGCCGAAGAATTGATGCTTTTGAACTGTGGTGTTGGAGAACACTCTTGAGAGTCCCTTGGACTGCAAGGAGATCCAATCAGTCCATTTTAAAGGAGATCCGTCCTGGGTGTTCATTGGAGGGACTGATGCTGAAGCTGAAACTCCAGTACTTTGGCCACCTCATGGGAAGAGTTGACTCACTGGAAAAGACTCTGATGCTGGGAGGAATTGGGGGCAGGAGGAGAAGGGGATGACAGAGGATGAGATGGCTGGATGGCATCACCGACTTGATGGACATGAGCCTGAGTGAACTCCAGGAGTTGGTGATGGACAAGGAGGCCTGGCGTGCTATGATTCATGGGGTCGCAAAGAGTCAGACACAAATGAGCCACTGAACTGAACTGCATATTCCATTATATATGTACCGCATCTTCTTTATCCAGTCCTCTGCTGAGGGACACTTAGATTGCTTCCATGTCTTGGCTATTGTAAATAGTTCTGCAATGAACACTGAGGTGTATATATCTTCCAACTATGATTTTCTCTGGATATATGCCTAGGAGCATGCTTCAAGTTTTTTTCCCCTAGCTTAAAAAAATATCCTTACAATTTCTACATTTTATAAGTGAGGAAACTGAGGCACAGAGAGGTTTTTGCCCAAAGCCAGGCAGAAAGTGGCAGAGAAAGGATTATCAACCCATATTCCTTGGGGAACAAGGGAGAGGTTGTGAGAAGCCCTAGAAGACTCCTGGCAAATCCGAGAAAAGTGGTGAACGCTATTTGTAGACAAATTCTGTTTGTTGGCTCTAGTTAGAGAAACATGAAACATGACATTTGCTTTCAATATGTTCCCATCTCCTTTTCCAGAACCTCTTATATTGGTTAGGGATTTATCTGGCTGTAAGAAAAACCTTATTCACAGCAGTTTAAAACAAGTGTGGTTTAAACAGGAGTTGACTTGTCACATGTAACAGAGGCAGACACTAATAATTTCCCATCTCAGCAATGTCAGGGCTGACATCTCTGTGTATTTCTTGCCTTTCTTTCATGGTTGCAAGATGGTGCCAGAGCTGGGTGGAGTGTGCGTTCAAGGCAGGAAGGGTGTGCGAAGGTGGCACCATCCATGTTTGCTCCTTTGCCATGATGGCAGAAGCTCTCCCAGAAGCCATCACAAGCTGACTCTCACTAAGGTCCCTGGGCCAAAAGGGGTCACATGGGCATGCTGACTGGGGAGAGACTGGGAAGATAAGAAACTGGGTTGCTAGGACTGGATTGGAGCAGCCATTGGAAGCAACTATGTATCTACAATTGAAACCATTCGTCTCAGACTGGGACTTGAATCCACACGCTGGGACTCAAACCCGGAGAAACCCATGGTCTTCCAGCTGAGATCACAGACCTGGTTTCAGGACCTATGGAAGCTCAGGTTCTTAGTGTCTCATTGCAGAAAGAACTGCGAGATAGACTAGGTGATAGGTAAGAAGAGGATTTATCTAGAGAGAAACACTCTCCACAGGCAGAGTCTGGAGCGTCTCAGAAAGCAAGAGTAGCCTTGGGAGAGTCACACTCCAGAGACAGCTGGGCTGTTACAGAGGGCAAATGCAGCCTGGAAACGTAGTGTGGTTAGCCTTCACGGGCTGGTAATTTCATAGACTAATGAACAGGACTATTCCAACCATTTTGAGAAAAGTTCCTATTTTCTAGGGATTGGGCCACCACCCACATTTTGATCTTTGGTGGTCAGCCTTGGAGCTGTCATGGGGCCTCTGGGTGTGTCACTTAGCTTGCCGATGTGTTACAATGAGTGTGTACTGAGGATCGAGGTCTAGTGACGTTGACTTGCCTGCCATCTTTGACCCATCTGAGTCTACTTGGTTTATGCTGCGTCCTTGATCTGTGTCATTCGAAGGCTGTGTCCTGCCTGCTTCCTCCTGGTCCACGATGACGCCCTTCTCTCCTGCTTTCTGTTCAGTCAAGTGGCCTGATTACAGCAGCACCTTCATCTGAGCAGATGACAACGTGTCTACACTTCTTTGAACCTTAAGAGAATCAACACTAATTTAAACTTGAATCCGATTTCCAATTTTGGTAGAAACGATTGTTTAATTTATCAAATTAAAACTGCTTTGTGTGTTGACGGAAAATAGTTCACTCCAGTGTGTATTTGTTAATTTGTCATCAAAAGAGCACTTTGCCTAACAGAAAGGACTGACAAGTGTGCAAAATGTTTACAATCTTTTGTGAAATTGCAGTTCATCATTGGTGTGTATCTGTCAGTTACTGTTACAAACATTACCTGTACTTTTTACTGTTAAATATCCGGAGCTACGATAAGTGGTTTAAGCAACTTCCAGACTGTTTGTTTGAGCTGATGCTGCCGTCATCGCCATTGTCCGTGGGCACTCATGCCAGCACGAGGCTGCTCTCCCATCAGGACTCACCTCTCCCGTGTCCCCAGGGGCTGTGCTGAGAGGCCCCCGGTGTGTTCTTGACCCACCAGACCCCCTCGTTTCCACGGTAATGTAATATGCCCGTCTGAATACCTGGGTGCCTTAGTGCTAGGCGCCATCCAAAGGAGTAAAAGAGAGATAGACAGATGTAGGTTGATTTGATAGCTCAAATCAGATTAAGCTAATGGAATTTCAGAGATTTGCCTGAATAATGTTTTCCTTATGAACTTGCTACTAAACTCGGTTGCAGTTCGGTCTGGCTAGACTTGAGAGGCTCCTGCCCAGAGAAGTCAACAGGCGAGGGGGACAGTGCATGGAAGATACCACACGGCACACGGGTGCAGGCGGCTCTTCACCTGGAGTCTGCAGAGTGGTTTCATGGTCGTGGTCTCTTGTATGCTGTCCTTACAAATATCCCAGGGCAGAGGCAAGCCGAGGTGCGCAGCCTCTGAGGGTAGGTCCCTAGAAGGAAGAACCAGAGCTGCTCCAGCCCGGAACAGCCCCAGCCTCTGCACCATCGCCAAAGGCGCTGGGCCTCCTTCCACCCTCACGGTCAGCACTCTGCTCTCTGAAGGGTCGGGACAGCGTCTGAAGCCTCCCAGCCTTCCAGGCACATCTGACCTGCAGCTGGCAGCTGCTTGTACTGTAGCTTTCATTTCGCCAGAAGGCCAAGTGACATAGGCATGTACCTGTGGAAATTTCTGGAAAACAGTGCCCCTTGCTCACCAGATCCTCTGATCAGTGCTCAGCACCTGTGTCTCTCCCTTTCTCAGGCTTAAAGGGAACACAAAAGGATACGTGTACCCTTACATTCACAGCAGCACTACCTACAGTGGAGAAAACATGGAAGCAACCTCAAGGTCCACTGACGGATGAATAGATAAAGAAGATATACTTTATACGTAGGTGTATATATATATATACATATATATATATAGTGGAATATTACTCGGCCATAAAAGGAATTAAAATAATGCCATTGTAGCAACTTGGATGGACCTAGAGATTATCATTCAAAGTGAAGTAAGGCGGACAGAGAGAGACAAATATATGATACCACATATATCTACAAATAAAATCTACAAAGAGAAAAAATGATATAGATGAACTTACTTACAAAACAGAAATAGACTCACAGACATAGAAAGCAAACTTATGTTTACCAAAGGGGAAAGGTGGGGATGGGGAGAGAGATAAATTTGGAATTTGGGACTAACAGATACACTTGACTATATACAGAACAGCTAACAACAAAGGCCCACTGCATAGCCCAGGGAGCTATATTCAGTGTGTCTAGTCAATATCTGTATCTATGTAAGTATATAGCCGAATCCCTTTACTGTACACCCAAAACACTGTAAGTCAACTATACTTCAGTGAAAAGTGAAACAACACAAATAAAAAAAATAAAGGGGACCCTGGAGGATGTTCAGATCAGTGAGGACGGGAGAGGAGGCACAGTCCTGGCCTCTGAGGAGGCGCTGCCAATACTGAAGACACCAGTGAAGAGAAGGATGGGGTGGGCCCGGTGGAGTCTGCCAACACGAGCACAGAGCAGCAGAAGAGGCCCCCTCGGCCCACAGGGGCGGCAGGCTGGAGAAACGCGTGTGGGTTCACGCTAAGGACGAGTTTCCCGGCATCAGCCGTCTCCAGAGAGGAGGAGGGAGTTCTCCAGCACTGGAGACGTTCAGGTGCAAGGAGCACCAGGTGAGGCAGACACTAAGGAGGAGAAGCTGGGTTAGGGCAGACCCTCAGCTGGAACATTGCAACGTCTGCGGATCTTTTGGTTGTCACTCTGAGACACGTCACCAGCATCTAGTGAGTAGAGGCCAGGGGTGCTGCCAACTACCCCACAGGGCCCAGGACAGCTCCCCACAACAGAGAATCATCCACCCCAAATCCGAACAGCACTGAGGTTGAGAAACCCTGGAGTAGATAAGCTAGAAGGCTGGAGTCTAGGGTAATTGACCCTGCAATCTGTCCAGGAGCTCAGAAGACCACAGAAGGTAATCAGTGAAATACCAGGAAGAACCAGAATTAAAGGAAGAGTTCAACGTCAGATGTTCAAGTAGACATTAGAAATATACTTGCAGTTTCAGACATTGTGGGCTACATTTTGGGACTCTGGCCATCCCAGCTGTAGCCCAAACCAGGAGCCTTCCAAAAAAGCAAATTTATATGTCCCCAGCACCTCTGCCTTCTTCCATGTACAAGTTGGCAGGCCAGGTGCACGGATCTAGAGGTGGGGTGGGCAATAGCTGAAAACAAGCGGACAGAGGAGACTGCCCGCAGTTTCACCAGAGGCCTGTAAAAATGATCCCTGATATCTCCTCTAAAATTATTTTAATATACATTTACACCTCCTGGGTGATGAAATTTATTGACCCACAAAAAACTATAACCTCAAAGAAACTCATCTTTGCCAGTTCTATCGCACGCACAGCTTAAGAATTAGATGGCTCTGAGTTGACTCTTGACTTTGCCAATTACCATCGAATCGTTGGCCAAGTGTTTTGCTGGAAGATTCACTTCTTTTTTAAACAATTTTATTATTTATTATTGGCTGTGCTGGGTTTTCCTTACTGCTCGGGCTTTATTTCTCCCTTGATTAGCGGGGGGCCACGCTCCAGCTCCGGTAAGCCTCCCCTTTGTGGAGCGCAGGCTCCCGGGGACAGGGGCCCCAGCAGTTACAGCACGTGGGCTCACCAGCTGTGGCTCCCGGGCTCCAGAGCGCAGCCGTCCCACGGCATGCGGGATCCTCCCAGACCAGGGACCCACCCGTGTCTCCTGCACTGGCGGCACCAGGCAAGCCCTTACTCTCACTTTAGGTTTAAGGTGTTCGTTAACAAAAGAAAGCATTCATTACACACAAATGAGCAATTTCAACTTTTAACAGAAGATTATTTAACTTAATTTCAATATACAGTCATTAGGAAAAAAAGAAATGGAGACAGGAGAGGGAAGTAATTATAAATATACACATCACCAAACGGGGCCCGCCTGCGTCCAGACTTGAACAGCCCTGCAAAGTCCCTCCTAAACAGCAATCTGGAGTCCCAGCTGGGAAAGGGTCCTGGGTGGTGCATCCCCACGGGTGAGACTTCAAACAGCAGTTTTGGGGGCTCCTGCTTATGATCCCGGTCCTCACATTGATATCATCATCAGTTTTTGTGCAAAAATCACAGCTCTGGTTTTACTTTAACTTCTATAATGCTGTTTAACCCCAAGATGTCTTAGACCCTGGAGGGTTGGCCAGATCTCCAGGGACTCACGAATTCCGAGACCCAATCCCTTTCTTATCTAAAGTGCCACCTGCTTCGCTGTGCTTGCTGGCAGGTACAGAATCCGGATGGTGTCCAGGCAGGTTGGAAGTGGGTCAGAGGTCTGCTCTCCTGCTTCTGAAGCCTGAACAAGATTTCCTCCATTTTAATTTCACTAAGAGCAAGTTATTTAACCCTCCTGTGCCTCAGTTTCCTTGTCTATAGTGTGTTAGTCGCTCAGTCGTGTCTGACTCTTTGTGACCCCATGGACTGTTAACCATGTCCCTGGGATTCTCTAGGCAAGAATACTGCTGGAATGGGTTGCCATTTCCTTCTCCAGGGGATCTTCCTGATCCATGGATTGAACCCAGGTCTCCCGAATTGCAGGCAGACTCTCCACCGAGTGAGCCACCAAGGGGGCCATTCGTCTATAAAACAAGACAAATGACATCCGTGTCATAGGACAGCTGTGCAGACTCCACACCCACCCATGCACAACCCCTGGGACACGTGAGATGCTCCCTGAGTGGCAGCTATCATTTACAGGGTCACCTCCTGGGGGGATCAACATAGCACATGGCACTAGGTTAGGCAATGAGCGAGGAAATTATGCCGTCTTGACGCTCACATCTAAGATAAAAATTAGCTTGTCTTAATTATAGTTCTCCATTATTATTAATTAAACCAGTGAAGTAGCTGCATGTCAATAGAGACACATGACCTCACTTGATCCTCCTAACACCCTAGGGAGGGAGATGTTGCCAAATCAATGGAGAAACCGGGATGCAGATGCCAAGTCACTGGCCTGGGTCACACAGTAGGTCCTCAGTGGCAGAGGCAGAATTGGAATGCAGGTGTGTACAGGACATCAGTGCCTCCCTGCCAGCCCCTCCACCAACTGCTTTCGCAGGCTGCTTCCTCGGCTTCAGACTGGACCTGGGGCTCGTGGGGCATCCTACTGCAGCCAGACCTGCCCTCAGAGCCTTCCTAGACACCGAGGTATAAATGACCAGTGAGAGCAAAACTAGCCCCTAAACCTTGAACACAGACCCCCACCCTGAACCTAGACTCTCCTTAGGACAAAGTTAGAGATGCATGAGCTATCTTCCATATTTCAAAAAGCTGTTCATTGACCCCTGATAAAGCTGCAAAGACGAACTAAGAGGCAACGTTTCACTGATGTAAGCTAGAACAACATTGACTCTCTAAGGTAACACTGGTGACTTCAGCCTGATTAGAGACTGTGATGGACAGACAGTTCCTATGTCTTTAATGAGTGAAAATGAGACAGAAGCAATATGGCTTTTTTCACAGTAAACACACACACACACGCACACAAAACATCAAAACCTGAACTCATGGAAGAGAATAATAATAATAATAAATGCCCTTAATGTAGTCTGAGGGTCACCAAGCTAAACAGAAACAGCAGAGGTCGTGAGCTGTCAGGCAGAAGCCAGTGCCTGAGCATCCGGGGAGGAGGTCCGCTGTGTATGAGACGTCAGGGTGCCTGCCCACACCTTCTGTTTAGGGAACACTCTCCTGAGCAGAGCCCTGGGGAGTGAGCACTGCCATGCCTCTCACCATGTGTCCTGACCCCACTAAGAGCACATCGGACAAGGTGTGTGTGCTTAGCCACTCAGTTGTGTCCGACTCTGTGTAGCCCACCAGACTCCTCAGTCCGTGGGATTCTCCAGGCAAGAACACGGGGTGGGTTGCCACGCCCTCCTGCATGGACTGACCTGACCTGGGGGATTGAACTGCATCTCCTATGTCTCCTGATTGCAGGGGGATTCTTTACCTGCCCAGCCATCGAGGAAGCCCTGGACATTGTAGATGCCCTCATCTTTAAGCTGTTAGGCGATCTAAAATCCATGTACTGTAGCTGGGTCAAAATAATGAACTGGGTCCATCACATTTCTCTCTTGGAAATTAGGAGTTGGGAAACAGAGATGGAGGCAGTTTCCAGTAGAGTTGGAAGACAGGAGGCCAGGAACCCAGCCTACCCGCACACATGCAAAACAAATGCCACTGAGATATCATGGCTGTTGGATGCATCAATCTTTTGTGGAAGCAGCTAAAGGGTTAAGATCCATTTAGAAAGATTGGCTGAAATGTTCCCAAACAGGGAATTCAATGAAGGAGTACCATAATTTGTGCCACAGTCATAAAAGGGTGAAGTGCCTCACAGAGCCAAAGCAAGTGACGTATCTAAGCTGGAGACTGGGTGCAGAAAGCCTGTAGACCAGGGGTTTAGAGCAAAAGCTGAAATGAATAGAGGAGCCCAGGTGGCTCTTGGCCTGTAACAGATCTAAGAAAGAGTGGCCTGCCTGAATTAGCTCTTTCTGTAGAACTGTTCCCCACATTTTATTATATTTACAGTTGCTTTCCCTTGGTCTCATAGTGGAAAAAAACTTTATCAAAAGATTCTAAAATAATCTTGATTAAACTAAAGGGAAAGGATATTTTTCTATCACTTAATCTGGAGAGAGAAAGGTTTAATGCCCTTCCAAAGGCACCGGGTTGCAGAAGGCATTTAGATGCAAGCGTTTCTCAGGTTAACTGTTCATTCATCAAACAGCTGCTGTGTGCCACTGGGTCCAGGGGCTTTGCAGGCCCGCAGGGGAACGAGACCCCATCTGTGTGTTCAGGCGAGCTCCCTGCCAAGTAGGAGGCAGTGAGCCTACAAATGGTCATCTGATGGTGGAACATTTGCTGCCTAATAAGCAGAGCCTGGGAACCCAGAGGGATGGAGTCAAAGCCGACGTGGGCTTTCCCCCTTAATTTTCACTCGGGGGCATTCCCTCAGGATTCTATTACTCTGTTGCCTGGCTAATAATAGTGCTCTTGAAATTAGTGCTTGTTTTAACCTTCTAGCCAGACACATGCATGGAAATACTCTTCCAAGCTCAAGAATACTCAGTCATGCAACATGCACATGTCACCATCTGAGACTGGCTCAAGTGCATTGGGCCACCAGATAGAGAAGAATATGATTTCAACTTAATTGGTATCAACAGCCAGTATTGACACGGAACACCAGCAGGGACCCACCAGCGAGTGATTCACCAGCACTTGGTGAGGAACAGGCACGCAGGAGCGCAGCAACACTCCCCCAGCTCTGGCAGCCGAATCGTGGGCAACAGCGTCCTCCCCGCTTCCAGTCACTGCGGCATGGCTATGGCGCCCACCCGCTTTGTATCCATGGCATTGAGAATCTCGGGAGTTGAGCCGGTGGCCCTTCCTCATCTCCGAGAACAGAAGGAGCAGAGCAAAGATGCCCAGCCCTAGAGGAGTGTGTAAACAGCAGCTGAGGGACAGTTTGCGCCGTCTGGGAGGCGCAGCCTAGGAAAACCAGCATAAAAGCTTCTTCCATTACGCGGACGCTGATGAAGGGAACCAGGGGCGTAGTAAAACTGTTGCTAGTCCCATCACATTACACGTCTTTCCCTCTCCAGCTTCCATTGCACCTCACGGGCAGGGACGGAAAACCCAGCTGGGGTGAGGGTACTTGCTGGAGGTGGTGAACCGGCGGGGGTTAGGGGCAAAGGTCTGGAGTTTCGCGGGCTAGGACGCGAGGAGGGAGGTGGTCCCCAGAGCGGAAAGGTCTGAGAATCAGAAGTGCTTTGCAGTTTGGGCTCCAATCCCCTCCGGCAAAGCCCGGCCCGTGTTCATCCCTCTCTACAACCCGCGCTCCGCCGCGCCCCTCGCCCCCGGGGTCAGGCGGCCGCGTCCTTGCTCCCCCTTGCTGGATCCGAAGGCAGCTAGCCAGGAGGCGTCCTGGCCGAGCTGTGAAAGGAGGGCTTCACTACACTGTGCTGGAGCTACGGCGTCGAGGGTGGAAAGGAGTCCAGTGTGGGGTGGCGGGCGGGTCTACGCGGGAAAGAGAGAGGCGCGCGGGGTACACTCGGCCTTTTCACCCCTGGGCGGGAAGATGGATGGTTTTCTGAGACCGTGGTCCCAGCGCCCCGGCTCTCGCCACAGGGAGACGTCAGAGCGCTCGGGGCCGGGGCGGAGGAGCCCCCCCCCCCCACTCCATCCCCCCGCCCGCCCGGGCTTGCATATAAAGCCCCGGCGCGGCGGCGGCCGGAGCAGAGGCGGGCGGCGGCGGCGGCGGCGGCGGCGGCACTCCTCCGAGCTCCGGGTCCTGGGCGTGCCTCCGCGGGGAGAACGCGCTCTCCGCCCAGCCTAGCCGCGGCGCTCCGGGTGCCTCCCGCCGGTACCATGCGCGGCCGCGAGGTCTCGCTTGTCCTGCTGGCACTGGTCCTCTGCCCGGCACCCCGGGGATCGGCCGCCCCGGTGACGGCTGGCAGAAGAGGCGCGCTGGCCAAGATGTACACGCGCGGCAACCACTGGGCGGTCGGTGAGTGTCCCGCGCGCTCGAGTCCCGGCGGGGCCAGCCCGCCGCCGGCGCGCGTCTCCGCATCTCCCGGCGTTCCTGCGGCTCGGCCTGGGGGGCTGGGTTTGCTCCGACCTCTCGACCCAAACGCCCACCCTGCGCTTCAGCATCCAGGGAGGCCGTCGGGCCTTGCCGTTGTCTTCCCTCCTCCCCAGGACACCCACTCAGCACGCAGCGCTCCCAAATCCCAGCGGTAACCCTCCGTGGGCATCTCCCTGCAGCACCCTTTATCCACCTAATCACAACCCTGTCTGGCACGGTTCTCTCCCCGAACAACTTCGGGGATCCGGGTCCCCAGGGCGTCCCGGAGCCCTGGTCCAGCCCGGCGGCTGCGCCTTTGCGCCTCGCAAAGCCACAGGTGTGGGCCCGGGGCGCGGCGCCCACCCCGCCTTTCAGATCCGTTCAGCGCTTGAATCCCACCTCGCTTTGGGGCCCGCCTGAATTTCCTCAGTCTTTTTTTTTTTTTTTTTTTTTGCCTTGAAGCGATTTTCTTTTCTCTGCCCTTTTCCCTCTTTTCCCTCTTTCCATCTAGCAGGCTCCGCGCTCGGGGAATCGCCCGGTCTCCACGCGGATCCCGCGTCTCTGTCCCCAGAGTCCTGATTTCCTCCGCCTCTTTCGCCCTCTAACCTCGCTCCTTCCCCCTGCCGCTCCGCCTGTTAAGTCCCGCTCTCCTGGCTTGGAGGGGTGCTGGTCCCGGCCCGGCACCGCGGCGGGTTGGACGCCCGGCCGCGGAGCGCGCGCTCGCTGCCTTCTCGGGCCGCCCGGAGCGACCCCGCCGCTTCGACATCACCCCGGAGCCCTCTCCCGTGCGGAGCAGAGGCTCTGGAAATAATTTGCAAAGCGTTCGGTTTCCCCTACCCCACAGCCAGCTACAATAACCCAGCATTTCCCCGGAAGCCAGTCGATCCCTAGAGAGATGTCAGGCGGCGTGTGTGTTTCACGATTTCCTTAGTCATCTACTTAGGAGAGGTGGGAGGATGTGTTGGAAAGATACCTGCTAATTCAACTCTCAGAGGCGTTACAGGATCTCTGTGTGAAGACTGGGATGCGTTTATGGGGTGGGGGTGAGGTTAGAACTTCGGCGCTCAGATCCCATGCCTTGTCGGGGTTTCCCGCAGAGAAGCGGAGAGCTCTGGATTGCAATAGCGCAGTTTTCATGACTACTTAAGGAATCATTTGCCAAGTCTTCAACCCCAGACAGGAAAGTATTTGTTATCTTTGAGGGACAGGGAAGCTTCCGAGCCGGGAGTACAGAAAGGAAAGATTGGGATGAGTGAAAAGCCCTGCACACCCAGAGAGAAGGACACTTGGAAGCCAAACCTAGAATTGATACTGAAACAGCTGGGTGTGTTTGGGGGGTTCTGAAGAGCTCTGGTTCCACAGGACCCTTTATGTCTTAGTGCAGAAAAGAATTCAGGGAGAGGCAAGGAGATAGATAAGAAGTGATTTATTATAAAAGGATGCTTGTGAGGTTGACAAGTTGGCCGGTGAGAAATGCTGCTCCCTGAGACCTTACTGGGCTATGGTTTCATGATCAAAGGACAAACAGGGAGGCGGGAAGAGCTTCTTTGCTTCCCCCGTCAGCCCCTCCTCCAGGTTGGGCATGGGAGTTCTGCGGTCCCTATGTGGTCAATCTAGGTCTACAAACTGTTGCTTTTCACGTGTCCAGAGAGCATGTCCTAGGGACCATGAACTTACTGAGCTCACTGGCAGGATGTGGGTCTCATCCCACCATTGCTTTGTTGTTTGGGGACATGTCTCATTCTCCTGTTGCATGGTTTTGCTGTAAGCAAGCCTGCTTGGTTTTGTCATTAAGCAAACCTGCTCTCTTGAGTAATCGTGAACTTACAGGGGTCTCCCATATTTTTCCTACTTACAATCCTCTAGTGGGGTTAACTACTTAATTACCTGTTTTGTCCCTTTATTCTGTCCCTATCAATACTTAAAAAGGGCTCCTGGGAGTTTAGATCAAGTGGCCATTGCCTAGTCTGGCCAGCAGCCAATGGGCTGAGAAGGTGGAAACCTCCAGATTTCTAGCCTCTTTTTGCTCATACATGTTTTTGTACTAAAAAGGCTCATCGTTAGGTAACCTTTGAAGGCCAAAAGCAGGACAAGAGAGCTATCGGGAAAGCTAGGGTTAAGTTGTTTCTTTTTAAAGATTAATTTTGGGGACTTCCCTGGTGGTCCAGTGGTGACAATTCCGTGCTCTCAACTTAGGGGTCCTGGGTTTGATCCCTGGTCAGGGAGCTAGATCCCACACGTAGTAACTAAGACCGGGTACAGCCAAATAAATATAAATAAATAAATAAAAAATAACAATGTCCTTCTGATTTATATTGGAGTATAGTTGCTTTACAAAGCTGTCTTAGTTTCTGCTGTACAACAAAGTGAGTCAGCCGTACATGTACACTTACCCCCTTCCTTTTGGGTTTCCTTCTCATTCCCGTCACCACAGTGCCCTAAGTGCTTCACAGCATGTTCTCACTAGTTATCTATTTGGTACACAATGTCAACAGTGTTTACGTGTCCATCCCCACTCTCAGCTCCTCCCACCCTCTCTTTCCCTCTTGGTATCCATATATTTGTTCCCAGCTCCAAAGTGTTCCGACCACTGGCTCCCCAAATTGTCTTATTCTCGTATGTGCTCGCAAACACACTCATTTTCCTTTTTCAGAGTTGTGCAGAGTTGATGAAGGGAAAGAGGGAGGGGATGCAGAGAGTCACATTTGAGCTGAAAGTGACTCAACTTTTCCTGCAGTGGCGAAGGAGTTTGCTTTGGGAGGATGTCCCCTCTATCAGCCTGTGAGCATTCACAAGCATAAACACCACGCTAGGTTTCCAACTGAGCTTTCCGCTCTAAGTGAATGTCTGTCCTCCTCAATCACTGAAGACATGCAGTTTGGTTTTAATTAAAGCAAACGAAAGCCACACATCACTGGCCATGAAGAAGCTGTCAGCACAGATTTGCAGGTTTGTCGAATGATTTGCTTCTTCCAGCTGAGAAGAACGTGATGTGGCCGTGGAAAAGAAGTTAGCAGACTGAACACTTAGCCAGTTCTTACCTGGCTTGATGTTCAGGGACATGTTCTGTGTGTGATGCAAATGCAGGTCGGCACTAATACTAGGGCCTGCCCCCTGTGTGCCCTTGAAGCGTTTCTGGTCGTGGTTCTGACTCTGGTGTGAAGCGTGCTGTGGAAGGTTCCATTCCGTTCCATCCCGAACGCCAGTGCTCAGCCGCAGAATGGTTTACATAACTGTGCTGCACCAGCCACTGTGAGGCACGGCTGAAGTATCACTTCCCCCCGCCCCCCAAAAGAAAGAAAAACCAGCTCTTACACTCCACACTTTCTGTGTTAATAGATATTGCCTGAAGTTAGGATAATCTCCAAGTTTGCAGTTCAAGAAAATTCTTTGATCTTGCCAACCTGCCATTTTAGTGATATTTTTAAGTGATAATAAAGGACAAAACCCACCTCCGCCCCAGCGAGGGTTTATTTTTTCTAGTGCCTGTCTTTTGTCTGTGCTGAGATCTCCATTAATGTGATATGGACACATAACAAATGATGATGGGAGAAGAGATGGAAGTGGGCATATCATCCATGCTGTCATGGAGACAATTATCTGGTTGACGGTCACTAGCTAAGTAGTGCATCAGGACCCAGGGGATGTGTGCTTCCCTGGGATGTTACAGGTGGTGCACTTTCCTTAGAAAAGGAGAAAAGTCTGTGGTCTAGGGAAGGGAGTCTGAACACCCACCCACCAAAATGGCAAATACTGAAATTGAGTACAGGGTCCCCATAGCTATGTGCTAGGCTCGGACATGTCTGACTCTTCACCACCCCATGGACTGTAGCCTGCCAGGCTCCTCTGTCCAGGGGATTTCCCAGCCAAGAATATTGAAGTGGGTTGCCATTTCCTCCTCCCCTGGCCCAGGGATCGAACCTGAATCTCCTGTGTCTCCTGCATCAGCAGGCGGATTCTTTACCACTGAGCCACCCGGGAAACCCCCAAGGTCCCAAGAGTCTATGTTAAAGCACCCGCAGAATGGAGGCCTACGGTAGCCTTCCACTGTAGAAAGGTCACAAAATTACTCAAGCATGACAAAACTGAAGTCCTTCTTTGTAAAAACATCTCCATCGTCTCTCCGCTTCAGTGCCAAGAATGCCTTTCTCATTTCCAGCATCCTAACTAGATGACAGGCAATGACCAAGAGCAACTGAGGTCATTATTGGGAGCATCAGATTCTAATCCTGCTTTCCCATTATCATGATTCAATTTCCTCCATAGTAATAAAGCCAAGTGACTTGCTACTTCCTGGGAAGTTATGCAACATAATCATTTTGATGGCTAAAGGCAAGGTTACTTAGTGCATGTCTGGACACCAAGTTCACCAAGCAGATAAGTGGGGAGCCAGCCTTTCAAGATTCCAGTCCTTCAGTTGGGACAGTGTTCTCAATCGAGTCTTAAAATTGTGTAAAGTGTCAGGCCCTAAGCGACTTGGCAAAGCTCACACTGCAATGCAGGAAAACCTCATTTTCACGCTTCCCAATGTGCACAGAATCAATTTTTCTGAGTCACCTAATGAGTCATGACATAGTGATATATGATCGCCATTCCTTTTGATGATATTAGAAAGCCTTTTGTAAACCTTATCCTTATTTCCAAGCCCCAGAATGATTTCTATCTGCCTTATGTTCTTAGGAAGTTCAAAGACACTTGAAAAGCAGTATAATACTGTAGAGTCTGGACTGCAAGCTGATTTGAACCCCAGAATCTTTACTTGCATGTGTGTGACCTTTGGCAAGTCTCATTTTCATCAAATTGATTGGGGTGTGGGTCAAATGAAACAGCCTGCATTTAAACATCCTGTGAACTGTAAGTCACACACACAAGCAATAAAGTCACGGTCTGGGCTTCTCCCTTGGTAGACAGCGCTGTTAGGAAGGAGCCTCGTTCCATTTCAAGTGGTCTCGGGGTCTATCAATCCCTTTTTCACGGTCTTTGCCTTACGTACTTCTAATGCCAGTCAACCCTAAAGCCACAAAGAGCTCTTTCCTTGTGAACTTTAAATCAAATGCGCCATAGTTTTATTAATGTGAGAAAGTAAAAGTGTTCTAAAACTCAATTACTCAGACTTCCCTGGTGATTCAGTGGTAAAGAATCCACCTGCAATGCCAGAGACTCAAGTTTGATCCCTGGGTCAGAAAGGTACCCTGGAGAAAGAAATGGCAACCCAGTATCCTTGCCTGGGAAATCCTGTGGACAGAGGAGCCTGGCGGGCTATAGTCCATGGGTCGCAGAAGAGTTGGACACAACTTAGCAATTAAACAACAACAAAATCCAATTACAGAGAAATGAGGAAAATCAACCGGAGAAAGTAAATACGATAACGTGCGTATATTTAAGCCATGTTAGGAATGCAGTCGTTAAATTTCATCCCCTTCTGATCCTATGGCTATCCCCATTTGAGTACATGAGTTTTTATGTTTTTAGTGGTTTGGCCTCCTGCATAGCAACTTTTATTTTTTTATGGCAAATGCTCGTCTCTGGAGCTACTGATAGACTTCTGTGACCATTTTAACCTCCAAGAGAAAAATCCTGCATCTCAGTGGCTGAAACACATTGGCCAGAACTTGTCTTCAACTTATTTTTCATTACAAACGGTAATTTCTAGGTGCAATTTTAGCTTCAGTCTCAGCTAAAATTCTAAGAAAGTCTAAATGAAAAATTCCTTTGGTACAGATAAGAGGAAAGTAACACCTTTTTAATCACACAGAGAAGAGCATGGAGACTTTTCAGGAGAAATTCAAAATTGACTGGGGAAGATGTTCAGATGCCATCCTTTAGTTGGGAATAGAATTCTATGCACACAAAGCTGGTGATAGAATTTTAGATGTGGAAGGTTCCTTCCATGTCATGTGACCCAACACGTTCATTTTATGGTTGATAAAATTGAAGGCTGGGGGTGCAAAATGACTTGAGAGCGGTCACCTGGCTAGTGAGCAGAGGGGCCAGACCCAGGGCTCCTGAGCTGCGGTCTGAATTCTATCCATTCATTAGGGACTTTGATCTGGGAGCAAAATCTGTCAGTTGTTTACAAACTAACTCCTCCTACTAATAAAGTGCAATTTATATTGCATTTAGGAGGAAGAAGCAGAAACGCAGTTGGTGCCTTTTTAAATTTCTCGTTCATTCATTCCCCTGGGTTAAATTAGTGGCATGCTGTTTTTGGTTTTGTTTTGTTTTTTTTACCCAGAGTACATGCTTATTTTATTTTTTACGAATGTGGCATTGAACATCCTTTTTTAAAACTGGGGTGTAATTGACATCCAATGTTTTGTAAGTTACAGATGTACAAGATAGTGATTCATAATTCAAAGGTTATACTTCATTTCTAGTTATTATAAAACATTGGCTGTGTATGGTTTCTGCTTTTGCTGCTGCTGCTGCTAAGTCACTTCAGTCGTGTTCAACTCTGTGCGACCCCATAGACGGCAGCCCACCAGGCTCCCCCATCCCTGGGATTCTCTAGGCAAGAACACTTCCTTCTCCATTCTGCTTTTGAACAGGACACTTAATGGGAAAAAAGAGTGTGGCAGAGTCCCCACAACTTCATGAGGAGGAGAGTCTGAAGGAGCAGCTGAGGGAGCACGTTCAGTTGGAAGAAGCGGCAAGGAACTTGCTAAGCCTCCTACAAGCAAAGGTGGCCCAAGGCCACCAGCCGCCTCGATGGGAGCCCCTGAGCATTCACCAGCCTGCCTGGGATTCTGAGGACGTCAGCAACTTCAAAGATGCAGGTTCGAGACTCAAGGGTACAGAGAACATACCAGGGAGGTGGAAGTCGGGAGAGGTGGGCTGGGGCGGGGGTAGAAGGTGCATGGGGAAGTTGGAAGGAGGGGAACTTTTTTTGCAGGGAAGAACAGAGCTGCTCTTCGTGGCGGCTCCTGCAGGGGGACGCTGTACACATTCAGAGGACGCGTGGCCAGTCCCCACGCTAGCTTTTCTTTTCGACGTCATCAATGATCTTTCCTCCTAAGACATCGAACTCCTGTTTAGTTTTGTTAGCAATTGTGCATTGGTAGGGTTTTTTAATCTACCACATCCTTCCGCAATATTTTGATCGTGAGGCCATAGATTATTTGAGTTGATCCCTGTGGAACTATAGATATGTTTGTTCATGTGTATATATTTTAAAGATTCATTTATTTGGCTGTGCTGGCTCTGAGCTGCAGCATCCAGGACCTTCGATCTTCATTTCAGACCTCTTTAGTTGCAGTTTGCAGGGTCTCTAGGTGTGGCACATGAATTTTTAGCCTCAGCATGTGGGATCTAGTTCCCTGACCGGGGATCGAACCCTCGTCCCGTGCATTTGAAGATGGATTCTTAACCCCTGGGCCACTAAGGAAGTCCCAATATATGTTTATTCTTTGATGAACACTAGTGGAAGAGCCTTTTACAAGAGAGCATTCTCGTTTGGTACTTCTGATGCAAGCTAGTACCCCTTCATATTTGTTCCAAATTTACCTAGTTTGGGTCTCATCTGAATATTTTAAAACTTGGTGAAAATATAAAACTTGGTCAACTAATCCATTCTGTATGTGATTTTACAGAGGACAGAGAAAAATATTTAAAATGGGCACTGTTAGGTGCAAAGACAGTAAATAAGATGAAAGAGTAAATAAAATTTATAGGAAGAAAGAAGCAGGGCAACTGAAAATGAGATGTCTTGTTAACTTTTAAGAAGTTTCCCTGAAATTTATGACAAAGGGCAAAAGTAATCATTGAAATCCTCCTAATAATAATAGCCAAACTAACACAACATTGTAAATAAGCTCTACTCCAATAAAAAATTAATTAAAATGAATAATAACCATTAGTGTTAGTAAGTATTTTCCGTAATCCAAGAGCTTACCTCTCCCCATGTCTTCGAGTGGATGCTCATAGCAGTCTTAGGAGGGAGATTCAGGAAGGTTGTCTTCCTCTCTCCATTTTAAAGGTGAGGAAACTCAGAGGCTGGTCATGCAGTCTTTCACGGGAAAAGCCGGTGGGGTCTGCCGCCATTCGAGGTGCAGAGTGGTCCCCGCTGATCCTAGAGATGAAGGGTGTGGGAGGCAGCGGCAGCCTTCCCTCTTGCTGCCTCTGGTGCAAATAACATCGTGCTTCCCTCGCAGACCGTGGGGAGCTCTCACGCGGTTACCTCTGGCTGATGGCCCCTTAACAGAGGCTCCGGGCTGGTGTGGCCAGGCCTTGGCTGGTCTCTCACAGCCTTTCTGTGTCAGTCTACTGTGGGCTCTCTGTGCTGAATGCAAACAAAAAAAGTTTATCTGTTGCATTAAGCACCTAGAGAGAAAGTCTCTTCTAGCCTTTATTCAGGAAGAAAATCTGGATTACATCAACCAATACAGAAATAAGTACCAATTTTGTGCAGAGCCCCGAGGGACTGATTCTCTAGTCCACACCGGTATTATATAAGCTCCCATGTCTGCTAATGAATTGCGTGGCTCTGAGGGTTCTGGGGATTTGTGATTGACTTCTTGGGCCCTGGCTGACCTGGGCTATTCTTGGTCAAGTGCTTTGCTGGACTTCCCGTGGGTGGATATCCAATAGCAGGGCCTTCTCCTTGGTCAGAAGACTAACCATGATCACCACCATGCTGCTACTGCTAAGTCACTTCAGTCGTGTCCGACTCTGTGCGACCCCACAGACGGCAGCCCACCAGGCTCCCCCGTCCCTGGGATTCTCCAGGCAAGAACACTGGAGTGGGTTGCCATTTCCTTCTCCAATGCATGAAAGTGAAAAGTGAAAGTGAGGTCACTCAGTCGTGTCCAACTCTTATCGACCCCATGGACTGCAGCCTACCAGGCTCCTTTGCCCATGGGATTTTCCAGGCAAGAGTACTGGAGTGGGGTGCCATTGCCTTCTCCGATCACCAGCATAAAACCCTCTAAAATAGCAAACGTGGAAATGGACTTACCCTCACAGAGCATTCGTAGAGTACCACCTCTCCACACCCCGGCTGCCCAGGTGTCTTAGTGGTAAATAAACTGCCTGCAAATGCAGGAGACCCAGGAGACTCAGGTTTGATCCTTGGGTTGGGAAGACCCCCTGGAGAAGGAAATGGCAACCCACTCCAGTATTCTTGCCTGGGAAATCCCATGGACGGAGGAGCCTGGCAGGCAGCAGTCCATGGGGTCGCACACAGTCAGACATGGCCAAGCACACGTGCACACACACCACATTCTTCCATGTTATTAATCCACAGTGCCTCACGGTGACTCAAGCAACGGCGTCCACTTGAGCTGCTTTATTCCCCCAAACCCAGCTCCGACAACTCTGGAATGTTTTGAAAAGTCCAACTCCTCCCTCGAGGATCAAAGTTCTTCTGCCATCTTCAGAAGGACATTCTGTAAACTTCAAAAGCAATTGCAAAAGATTAGCTCCAAAAAAGGCTTTGGGCGGCAGTACTATAGGATGGATTGGGTGGGCATTTACAGAGAGTGGCTGTTTTAAGGGGACAATATTTATCAGTATGCAGTGTGAGCTGAAGAAGTCATCTTTTTCTGATCAGGCCCTGCTTTCCATTACGTCTCTTTACGCTCTGTTCCTCTTTTTACAGTTTCAGAAAGCCCATCTCATTTAATTCCACCTCAGACTGAATAGCTATTGCACACACTGGTCCCATTCTTTTGGACTTATTTCCCAGCAGCATGAAAGACAAATTCAACAGTTAGTCTTTGCAGAGACCAAAACAGTTGATCACTTCTCTTGCTTTAGAAACTCCACCTCAGTGAAAGTATGTTGATATGAAAATTGAAAACATCCTACAACTATCTTGCACAGAGGAAGTACCAAGAGAACCATTCTATTAGAAATCCTTATATCTCTCAGTGTTAGAAAGAAGTTTAATAATTCAGCCAAGCATTATCAGAATTAACAGCAGGACTTTTCTTAAAATTAAAACCTATCCCCATGTTCCCCTCTCCCATTTTAGTAATAAAGCATCAAGTCCTGTTGCCAGACCTCCCAGACGTGGAGTTACAACTGAGTGTCTTCCTATGTTTCATGACAAAGATACTTAACTTGATTCAGGAAAAGATTTGTATAAATGCACACTGAACCTAGACTTAGTATATCATGACCAACAGGATCCAGAACTTTATTAGCAATGATGGCCAATAGGTTTTCAAGGTTAAACCTATATCTTTTAACTCTACCCTTCTCACAAAAGGTAATGGAATTTCCCCCCTATGGTTTCCATAACGTGAAACAGTGGTCAGCTCAGCTACAGAGTCTAATCCATAATCCTGGAGGTGGCTGTGGTTTGTCCTGAGTTTCAGTGAAGGTTGAAGCTGGTTTTAGGGGTTCTTTTTGTAATCTGGACCCAGCTCTTTTTATTTTTTTCTTTCTTCTTTTTCAGCCTCACATTTTTCTCTTATTTGGTTGACATGGGGAAAGGGACCTGGAGAACGCATTGTAAGGGGTGTTATGGAAAGAAAGTAAATGTACAAATTTGCCCTCACTTTAATTTTTTTTTTCTTTTTAAGTTAGTACTATTTTAATTTAGTTTGGCCTCACCATGAAGTATGCGGGATCTTAGTTCCTGGACCAGGGATGGAACTTGTACCTCCTGCATTGCAAATGCAGAGTCCTAACCACTGAACCACCGGGGAATTCCCTGCCCTCACCTTTAAGGGACTGCTCTGACTGTTCCATCAGATCAGCAAAGGGAATAACTTTATTTATTAATATGTGAAATGCTCCAAAGGTAGTTCCAAATATAATAAAAACAACATACAGTTGAGAATACTAAAAAGCCTCTGATCACCCTGACCATTTATATGAAGGAGCAGAGTAAAGCTGGCCCCCACCTCAAATACGGTTCCTTCTTACCCCTAACCATGGACCCTCTCCTGCCTCCAGGCCCTTGATTTTCTGAGGTTACACAATTTGTCTTTTTATTGTCACTTTACTTCCATTCTCTTGAGCCAAGCTCTCAGATTCAATATTCTGAGCCAACGCAGGGGACTTCCATGTGGCTTGACCTCATCTGACCCCTTGTGTGAGCGGTGGCTCATATCACAAATGTATGGCAGCATCTTCAGGCAGGCTGGCGACCCTTAATAGTGCAACCTGGCCTCCTGGAGAAAAGCAAAGCTAATTGGCCTGTGTGGGAATTGAACCTGAGGCCCTGGCTTCATTATTACCTGGTCAAAACAATCGAGCCACTGAGCAGGTAATCACTGACCTGAGAATCTCAGTAATTCCTTTATTAGGAACAAATGGCTGGTCTGGATGTTGGGGAACCTGAATTGCTGGAGAATCTTGGAAGGTATAATAAGCTCTCATCTGGATGAAAAGTGGATAAAGAGTGCTGTATGGAAACAAAACAAGTGGTCTAAAATCAAAGCTACTCATCCTTCAGTCTTAGTTAATTTTAACAGAAGCCACAACAAGCCAACCACAAGCAGTGTAGAATTGGCGGAAACCCACATTAGCTCCTGTTCCCAAGTTGCCCACACGACTGCCATTTACAGTCATGGGTTTATAATGTGTAATTGTGTAATTCATGAGCTAGCCTTGACTTGTGGAATGAGGCTTTGCCAGAGAAGCAAAGTAGCAATTAAGATTCCACTTTCCCTAGCAATTCCCCCACCCAGCTGCTACTTTAGTAGCAAACTCCTGAAAATAATACATTTACATTTCCAGTGTTAGTCTAACTGTACCTGTGTAAATGCTCTTATCTGTGAAGCAGAAACAGACTGACGAAGAGATCGGACTCGTGGTTGCCGAGGGTGGAGGGGGAATGGATGAATCGGGAGGCTGGGATTAGCAGAGGCAAACTGTTCCGCACAGAGCAGATGAGGCCCAGGTTCCGCTGCGCAGCACAGGGATCTGCATTCAACATCCTGCGACAAACTAGAATGGAACAGAGCAGGAAAGCAGAATGCATGTATCTGTGCAACTGGATCACTTTGCTGGAGTGCAGAAATTAACATGTTCTAAATCAATTACTTTTTAGTAAGATATATTTTTAAGAAAAGTTTTCTTAAAACTGTGAATATACAGAAAACTTTGTAAAAATATATATGTGACTACATCTGTGTAGTCACATCAGGACGTAAAGTAAGCTAATATACCAAAAAGGCCTGAAAATAAAGTAGCTCCCCCAAAAGAGGAAGTTAATTTCCCTCTAGGGGGACAGCTGTGGTCCTAAGTATTAACGTGCTCAGAGTCACCTGGAGGTCTTGTGAGAGCACAGATCACTGGGTCCCATTCCCAGTATTTCCAGTTCAGTAGGTCCGGAGAGGGAAATGGCAACCCACTCCAGTGTTCTTGCCTGGAGAACCCCAGGGACGGGGGAGCCTGGGGGGCTGCCGTCTATGGGGTCGCACGGAGTCGGACACGACTGAAGCGACTTAGCAGCAGCAGCAGCAGGTCTGGGGCAGACCCACGAATCTGCCTTTCTACCAAGCTCCCAAGTGATGGTGTGTTGGGAATGGATTTACTTTGTAGTATTAGACTTCAGCATCACTAACTACACCTGCTTAACTCTTCCTAATATTTTTTAACGTGGACTCTTCACTGCAGGTTCTCAGCATGAAGGAGGGAACCCCCAGCTGTACTGACGATGACAGTAGCCGCCTCCCTCAAAGAAGCAAAACAAAACCCATAAGGAACTGCGTTCTACGGGCATCCGTTCTGCTGGATCATCAATAGATTTCCTTTGTGCAAAATACTTAACTATTCTTGTACCTTTCAACTTTAACTAAAGTCACGATTTTCAAGCAGCATCTTCCGGTTTGAACTTGTTTGCTGTGAAAAATTGTCCATAAAGTGTCTTCTAATTAATGTTCTTTACATCTAGGCTACCTATTAGATTCCAGTCCCCAACCTGTTACCAGTCACAATAAAAGCTTAAACATATTGTCCAAAGGGCAGGTAGTTCTCTTATTTTAGTTCCAGATAAGAGGGAGTGATTAGCACTGAGATTAACAAACAGCTTGGGACTTCCCAGGGGTTAAGACTCCACCCTCCCATGCAGAGAGTGGAGGTTCAATCCCTGGTTGGGGAACCTAGATCCCGTGTGCTGCAGGGCGCAAACACATGCATGCGCCCTAGAAAACAACAGCAAAAAGGAAACAAGCAGCTTGATAATAAACTGGTATGCTTACAGATGAAGGTGGGCTGAATGTTTAGCTTTCCCTTCTGAAAGCCAATTTATTGATGAATATATATATATGTACTGAATCCTTTATAGATGTCATTATTAGAAGCACAGACTTGCTTTATCGTTACCAGCGGATGGGCTAGGTTGAGCATAGAGGCTGGCCTTTTTTATCATGTAATAATTCCCATTTTTGCAGGTATTTGGTCAATGTTACTGATATTCTCCTCCTAAAAGTTTTGTAAGCTGAGATTACCCTTCTCACTTAGCCAAGGAAACAGAGAGTCAGGTCAGCTGACTTGCCCAAGGTCACATAGTCAAGGGAACTGGGATTCAAACTTCTACAGTCATCAGATACTCTGCAGCATTTCACAGTGTTTCTATTACCTCATTTTGAGACCCTCTGCCAAGATATTTAAGCCTAGCAAGTAGCACCATTTCTTCAGTGTTCCACCTCCAGTCTGAGAGAGGTAGTCCCCGCAGCCAGATTTACTCAGCTCCACAGCAGAGGGAGAAGACAGGCTCCCAAGAGCCCCTTGATTCTTGGAGAACACGGCCTGGCAGTTCACAATGCCCCGTTCCATTTTCATCATGGCATTCACACATTAACAGATTTTAAAGCTTCTTGCCATATGTTTAGATTTCTTTCATTTGGGGAAATCACATTTGAAATGGTGAAGAGATTTATCTTGACTTTGCTTTGATTATCAAAGAATCACATAAGATGTGCTGTGTTGTAAATCTTTTAAAACTATATTGGCTCCCAGCTTATCCAGAACCAGGGGACCTCTTCCTCTTCTTTGGATCTCCTAGGCCCCTTTCCTCAAGAACTCAGTCCTGGGCTGAGCCCACTAAAGCCTGTCAGGCAGCTGGTGATAAGGGGAAGCACTGTCACCAGCATTTACCCTCCAGGGGGCCTCCCTGGTGGCTCAGCTGGTAAAGAATCCGCCTACAGTGCAGGAAACCTGGGTTCAGTCCCTGGGTTGGGAAGATCCCCTGGAGGAGGGCATGGCAACCCACTCCAGTATTCTTGCCTGGAGAATCCCATGGACAGAGGATCCTGGCGCACTACAGTCCATAGGGTTGCAAAGTCGGATATGACTGAAGTGATTTAGCACGCACACACACAGGACACTCATAAGGATGGGAACAACCTTTCCAGACTCAGGGGACATTTCTCTAGGGGTGGCATTTCAGGTCGGAAGAGGAAGGCAATGCTTCTGGAATAAGCCCATCTAGATGTCTCTTGTTTGGTTGTTTCATGAGAGCAGATATGATCCTTTGTTTCGGTTGCAATTATTTTTTCTTCACATGTCCTGACCTAGACACAGGAATTGCTCACTCAAATCTCCTGACACTTGCAAGCTCCCCTGTATCAAGCCTTGGCTCATCCATCAGTGAATAGATAAAGGTGATGTGGTACATAAATACAGTGGAATATTACCTAACATAAAAAGAATAAAACAATGCCACTCGAAGCAACATGGACGGCCCTAGAGATGATCATAGTAAGTGAAGGAAGAAAGAGAAAGACACATATTGCTTATATATGAAATCTGTAAAGATGATACAAATGAACTTGTTTATAAAACAGAAACAGGCTCACAGGCATAGAAAACAAAGTGGTGGTTACCACAGGGGAAAGGTGGGCGAGTGATAAATTAGAAGCTTGGGATTAACATATATACACTATCATATGTCTGAGCCACTAGGGAAGCCCATATATAAAATAGATAATCAACAAGGACCCATAGCACAGGGAAGTCGGCTCAATACTCTGATAACCTACGTGGAAAAAGAATCTGAAAAAGAACAGATAGATGTGTACGTGTAACTGAATCACTTCGCTGTACACCCGAAAGCAAGCAACACTGTAAATCAACTATAGTCCAACAATGACAACAAAAAATTAAAAAGAAAAGATCAGAATCCCTTCAGTGAAAAGATAATACCTTTCCCTACACGGAGAGCTCTCTTGGACCCTTGTTTTGCAAGTGGAATGCTATCACCTATCTGTGAGTGCCTACTGGGCCTGGGAAATTTCAGCTGCAGGGAACAGCGTCCATCTTGAGTTGCTTACGGAGGAAGGGAAAGCTTTATGAGCAGACAGTGAGTGGGGAAGTCTGGAGCTCACAGCTGAGCTTGCATATCCAGGGCTCAAAGCCACGTCTCCGACAGGTCGATGGGACTGTTGCCCCTACAGCCTTTGACAGAACCACGGAGTCGGCGCTGTCTGCCACTCCCTGGCACAGCACTGGGCCCCCAACTCTCTTCCGCCCTTGGCTTGCTTCTGAATCCAGGGTTTCGATGTCTGTGTCTGATTGGCAGAACCTAGATCACATGCCTGAGACTGGCAGCGAGGGAAGCTGGGAAATGTAGTTACGAAGGTTCTGCTTCGGGAATATGAGACAAACGTTGTGGGACCTAAACCTGGGTCCTTGACATCTGCCTCTGCAAGGATGCGGTTCACCGGCCACTGCAGTCGTTGACCTTCAACACACCCTGACAGGAGTGAAGGGAGATCAGGAGGGAGGCACTCTGGGCTCCGGGAAGTCTGGCAGGACAGGCCTTAAGGTCGTTATTGACAGATATTTCCAGGAGACGATTTATGAGCTCGGTTTCTTGCTCATACCTAGAAAAGCATTAAAATCATTAATGGATGCATCTGCTCCTCGTGGCCAGCGTCCACCTTCTTGTGACCAGCAGCCAGCTTCTGCCAAAATGTGTGCTCGATTGTCCTTAACTCCCTTCCCCAAAACCACAAATACTCTAGGCTTCCTCCTACCCCTTCAGAGCAGCTCCTAGAGCTGTCTGAGCGCTGTTCTCCAGGCTAGAGTCCCCATTTTGCCCCAAATGAAGCTTAACTCACAACTCTCACATTACCCATCCCCCGCCCACCCCTCCCCCCACCAGTCAATAGACCCTATCAGAGAAGGCAGTGTGTTCAAAAGCTGCGTGCGGTCAGGCTTCCCTGGCGGTCCAGGGGTCAGGACTCTGCACTTCCCCTGCAGGGGCACAGATTCAGGCCCTGGTTGCTAAGTTCCACGTGCCACGGGGTGCAGTCCAAGGCGGGGGGAGAAAAGGAAAATACATAAATAATAAGAAATAAAAGATATGGTCAGCCCCAGGTTACAGATGTCCCCTGCCCCTTGCGGTTCTCAAAAAAGAGTTTCCTCTTTGATTTCTGCCCCTTGCGATTCTCAAAAAAGAGTTTCCTCTTTGATTTCTGCCCGTTCCTATTCTAGAGAACAATTCAGCCCCAGCCTGGGACTCTGGGGAAGGAAGAGGCTTCTGATTGTTCCTGGCACCACACAAGCTGGGTGTCTGTATGCCCACAGCGAGGAGAGAGGGTGGCTTTTAAGAGGTGACAGTATTTAGGCCTCTTGCAAAGCACGATAATTAAGAGAAGAACCCAAAAGGGAAGAAAGCAATAAATTGCTTTCAAATTTGTTCTCTTAAAAACCATAGTCATTTTTTTTCTATGTGCCACAGGGCGGGTTGCTGTGGGTAATTCAGTATTCTTCGCTTACGATCAGAGGCTCAGCAACTCGCTAAGCAGGCACTTCAAACCGTGCAGTACGATTTCTAGCCCCACAACACCCACCTTTCCATTCCTCTTGGGGTATTTGGTCACCACAGGGCATTCTAACCTAGCTTGGATGCGTAGGGAGAAATCTAAGCAAAAGGTGGGGTTTACATAATTCATTTCCTCAACCACAGGCTGCCTTAATCAGAGATTATGAGATAGCCCTTCAAGGGAAACCCACAATGAAAAACTATCGCTATTCCCAAAGCAGAAAGACCATGTTATAACGCTACAATGGCTGTGAGAACACAGGCATCTCTTGGAGGTGCGGATTTCATTTCTTCCTGGTTCCCACAAGTGGGATTGCTGGCAGTCCTAACCATAGCCCTGCTTCTCTTTGCCCTGTGATCAGACTCATTAAACTAAATAGTGAATAATGAATGAATGGGTCCATGTGACTCTAGATGGAAAAGAGACTATGTCATAGACCTCCAGGAATGATCACTGTGCCCATTAGGATACCTCTGGCTGTTAGTAACAGAAAACCCTCAACTCAAATTGGCATAAAAGATCCGATTTATTGTCTCATATACTAGAACTCCAGAGGGAGGTAGGATTCAAGGTTGTTGAGTTCAGTTTAATTCAGTGACTCAACGATACCCTCAAGGAGAAGGGTCTCTCTGTCTTCCCACTCTGACACCAGGATTCAGATTTATCCTTAAGCTGACTACTCCTGTGGTCGCAAGATGGCTGCTGGAGTTCCAGCTGTCACATCCAGACAAGACAACATTCAAAAGGAGAGGGGCCACCTCTTTTTAGGCTTCACCTTATTAACAGTGATAAGTCCTTTCCCAGAGGTCTCGAAATCCCTCGCACCTCAGTGACCAGCTGGGTCACATGCTTGGCCTAATCTACCACTAATGAACAGAACCAGACCACAGCAACTGACCTCACTGATTAGGATTTACCCCTGAGTCATGTGGGAGGAGGGACAGGAACCTAAGCAAAGTCAAGACTCCCTCAGTAAGGACGTGGGAGGAACTTTCAGCAGTGTTGGTGACGGGCATGAACTTCATTTCTTTTGACCTCACACAACCGTGGTTCCAGCTGGAGAGCAAGTTCAAAAACTACTCACTGCTGGGTGTTATTCCATTCTCAGATGCCCACAGAAAGTCCTTATGATGGGCTTAGGGCCACAAATCCCTGAGAGCAACAGTCCGTTTCTCTTGTTGCAACACTAGGCTGTGATTGCAGTTGACAGGACGCTCTTCACTTCTGACCCAGCTTTTCTTGTCCTTTACTCCTCCTTGCTTTGCAAGACGAGTGCGATCAACATAACAGCTCCTCTGATACGCAGAAATGGAAAGGAAATCGAGAGCTTCAGTTGGTACTCCCCATGGCCTGGCAGTTTCCCAAGATGCCTCAGCTAGGGATGGCCTCAATGGAGAGGCTGGGGATTGAACTTGATTTTGGAAAAAGCAAAACCAAACAAATAAAAATGCATAGACCAGAGAGATCTTCCCTGCTTCCCCACCCACCACCCCAGCCCCCACTAAACTCCTGGGGATGGAAGGAGAAAAGAAACGTGAATAATGTGAAAAACAATTTATTAATAACTTAGCAGTCAGGAACTGGCTGCCTGCTGGTTTGGATGTTTGCCTGGGGAGTGTCTTAAAAATGAAAATTAGGGATTTCCCTGGTGGTTCAGTGGCTAAGACTCCACACTCCCAATGCAGGGGGCCCAGGTTCAATCCCTGGTCAGGGAGCTAATCCCACATCTTGAACCTAAAGGTCCCACATGCTGCAAAGAAGACTGAATATCTCAGTTGCCACAACCAGGACCCAGTGCAACTAAATAAAGGGATAAAAGAGAATAAGGTAAAATGATGACAGTCGTTCACAGACATTTCAACATCAAGGGATTTCACCTACAAATCCAGATGGCAAGCCCTTTGCAAAATCAGAGGATCTGCCACTGGGCCTGCGCTCCCAGAAGACAGCCAGTGGCTGCCATGCCCTGTGGCGGGGAGGGGAGGGGGAGCTCACATTTTCCACTGTGCCACAGTCCCCGCCGCGCCCTAGCGCACCCAGCCCGTTTTGTTTCCATTGTCTGCCCGTCCGTCCATAGTGAGTGCCGAGAGGATGCACCACCCGCCAGTTTGATAAGTGACACGCAGCATGCTATCCGGGATTTCAGAGTCCCCCGGTGAAAAAGCACCTCCTGGGGGCTCAGGCAGTCTGCCTGCAATGCAAGAGACCTGGGTTCGATTCCTGGTTCAGAACCCCCCTGGGGAAGGGCATGGCAACCCACCCCAGTATTCTAGCCTGGAGAATCTCATGGACAGAGGAGCCTGGCAGGCTACAGTCCATGGGGTCACAAAGAGTCGGACACGACTGAGTGACTAACACAACGCTACACTTCAGTGAAAAAGCAACCTGTCTAGGGAAAGGGAATTATTTGTCCTTAATGCGTTATCTACGCAGCCCAGGCCAAGAAGCCCTCCAAGGCAAAGAGGTCGCCGAGGGAAGCAGGCTGTCTTTGCCCCCTTCTCCTGCCCGGCCCTCTCCTTCTCGGATGAGACCCTTCCTTCTCATCCCCACTCGGCCGGAGAAGAGGCTGTCCCTGGACGAGCCTTCGTCTGCCTCCCCACCTTCTGGACACGCCCCTGATTGCATAGGTCCCGCCCCTGGTTCTACTTCTGCCCCTCCCAGCATCAGCCTTCCTGTATCACTTCTGGTATCATCACCAGGATCGCTGTGACACCTTCTTCACCACTGGCGGCCCTTCTTCACTTTCCCATGAACTGCTTCCCTCTGGCCTTCCCACACTTGCGGGGAGGTTAGGTCTTCGACTTTTCCTGTCCCAGGGGGAGCAGATACCAATTTAGCATATATAGAAGTCAAACTTGGAGCTACTTGCCTGGCGTTCCAGTGGTTAAGACGCCATGCTTCCACGTGTGGGTTCAGTCCCTGGTCTGAGAACTAAGATCCCATATGCCATGCAGCGTGGTCAAGAAAATATAATAAATGAATAAAGAAGTCAAACTTGGAAGTTCCAAATAGGTTATAGATGATTTCATGCCAATTATATGCAGGTTAGTAACGTGTGGTATATAAACCCCAGGTCTCCTGCACTGCAGGTGGATTTTTTACCAACTGAGCTGCAAGGGAAGCCCAAGAGCTAGCTCAAGGGCACCTAGTTTGTAAATTGGGAAAAAATAAACAAACAGAATAAAACCCATCCTTCAAATTCTAAGGCAAGTTCTAGTTTTTATATCACATCTGCCTCCTGCAAATGCTCCAGAGTCAAAACGGTAATTCCCCTCCTGGGACAGTTAACGTCTGTTTCTCTAGGAAGGAAGTGAATAAATGGAACAAGTCTTAATCTGCTTTCCCTTCTCTGAACCTTAAGTATCATCAGCATCTCAGCCATTAGCGGGTGGCTGAAAAGGTCACCGAGCTTCAAATTATTTCCCGACCAGATGTCTTACACGCCTAAATGCTACTGTTAATTCTTTGGGCTGGTCATTGTACCCTGGAAATTGACTCTTAGAATGTAAATATTTCTAGGTAGGTGACATATTAGGATATTTAAGTCATTAATACCTCGGCATTAAATACCAGGTATTAGAAACTAACCTGAGAGGAAATCCTACAGTATATAATGTCTAGTGGTAGCACTAAGCTTATTATCTATTTGTTGTGATTTGAAAGGACACCAGGAAGAAGATGGCTTGTATCAAATGTTTTTTATTCCACAGGCATCTGAAGTTCTACCCTTAGGATAATTTTTAATTAAATTTGAATTAAGGATTGCTCTACTTCAGTATTGACAGCAATGTTGTGCTACGATCATCAAACTTACTAGGAAACTGAAACTCAACCACTAAAAAGAGAGGAGATTATGTACTGCGACGGAGGTGCTAAATATCACTCTCTGCAATATGTAAACTGACACATTGTACATCTTCAGTGTGCTCAATGGTATATGCCAAATACATTCAATTAAAAGAATTTCGCTGCTTCAGGGCTCATTTCATTAAAACATGAAACTATTTCCTCGTGACAGTGGTAAGAGGTTAAGGCATTCATGCTTTGAACAAATTGATTTAGAACTGATTTCCTTCTAGTCTGAATGATGGAGGGGCATGAGACCCGTGGAAGCATAACCTTTCTTGGCCTCCTGGAGGCTTTAACAACAGAAGATTTCGCTGGGTTGTGTTGACCTGCCTGGGAGGGAGTCTGAGGAGAAAAGCCAGGGTTTTTCATCACAAGGAGAGTGTGAAGCCCACGGACTTGGGAGGACTCAGAAAGGAAGGCCGCTATTGGTTGAGGAAACGCCCTTCTCATTGCAGATGGCTCTGAGAAGGAAGAGTTCTACTGGAAAACTGTTGGTGCCCAATCAGAAGGTATGCAGATGACACCACCCTAATGGCAGAAAATGAAGAGGAACTAAAGAGCCTCTTGATGAAGGTGAAAGAGTGAAAAAGCTCACTGAAAACTCAACATTCAAAAAACTAAGATCACAGCATCTGGTCCCACCACGTCATGGCAAATGCGTGGGAGAAAATGGAAACAGTGACAGACTTTATTTTTTTTGGCTCCAGAATTACTGCAGATGGTGACTGCAACCATGAAATTAACAGATTGCTCCTTGGAAGAAAAGCTATGACAAACCTAGACAGCGTATTAAAAAGCAGAGATATCACTTTTCCAACAAAGGTCCGTCTAGTGAAGGCTATGGTTTTCCCAGTGGTCATGTATGGATGTGAGAGTTGGACTATAAGGAAAGCTGAGCGCTGAAGAATTGATGCTTTTGAACTGTGGTGTTGGAGAAGACTCTTGAGAGTCCCTTGGACAGCAAGGAGATCCAACCAGTCATTCCTAAAGGAGATAAGTCCTGAATATTCATTGAAAGGACTGATGCTGAAGCTGAAGCTCCAATACTTTGGCCACCTGATGTGAAGAACTGACTCACTGGAAAAGACCCTCATGCTGGGAAAGATTGAAGGCTGGAGAAGGGGACGACAGAGGATAAGATGGTTGGACGGCATCACAGACTCAATGGACATGAGTTTGAGTAAACTCCGGGAGTTGGTGAAGGACAGGGAGGCCTGGCGTGCTGCAGTCCATGGGGTCGCAGAGTTAGAGGCGACTTGGCGGAGATTCAGAAGGTGAAGTTCTCAGGATGACCACCGGGTGTCGCCATCAGCCAAATTACTGAAGCACTCTCTTCGCTGAGTCAGAATGTTGCAGCCGGGAAGATTTTCCAGTTCCTCTGGTATAATATTTTAAATTGTTTTGTTTCACTTCACTTCATTTCCTTTTAATTTTTGTTTTTAGGCCGTGGCTGTGAAAGCCGGGAATCTCAGTCAGGAGGCCACCAGGGAACTCCTTGTTCTAATAACCCTTTTATTTTACAGCGGTGGAAAGGCCTGTTCAAGCTGTCAAGGTCAGGTGTTAGAGCTGCTGCTGCTGCTGCTACTGAGTCACTTCAGTCGTGTCCGACTCTGTGCGACCCCATAGACGGCAGCCCACCCGGCTCCCCTGTCCCTGGGATTCTCCAGGCAAGAACACTGGAGTGGGTTGCCATTTTCTTCTCCAATGCATGAAAGTGAAAAGTGAAAGTGAAGTCGCTCAGTCGTGTCTGACTCTTCTCGACCCCATGGACTGCAGCCCACCAGGCTCCTCCATCCATGGGATTTTCCAGGCAAGAGTACTGGAGTGGGGTGCCATTGCCTTCTCGGAGGTGTTAGAGCAGAGGGTCTCTATTACCCAGGAAGCCTATGGGGGAAGGAAACAGGTGAGTGCAACACGCAGGTGGAGCCTTGACGGCAGAAAGAGAAGTCGAGATTTGAAACTGCAGAAACTACCAGGGTGAAACTACCCTGCCCGAAGCCATATATCAAATTTGCGGCTAAAAAAAAAAAGGCGGTGGCTGAACTGGGGTTCCTGTGACGTCCTGAGAAGGAATTCAGTCATCTCTCTGACAGTAATCTGAAGGAATACTCCTCACCCCACATGGAGCAAAATACAGAAAGATAGAAGGAGCGGCTGTTAGAGTCTGAGGACAAAGTCTTGCCTAAGCAAGGTTTTGGGGGCAAGTGTCAGGCAGTCCCATTTTCTGCAGGCTTGTTTGCTCTGAAAAAGAGCCTGGAGTTACTAGGGGGAAGGAGTGGGATTTCAGAAACACAACAGGAGAGACCGATCCTAGGAAATAAGAGGACAGAGGGCAGGGGAGGCTGAGGAGAGACGCCTGGAGGAGAGGAGCCGTGAACCAGGGGCAGAGGGCTGCACAGAGCGGAGGAGAGGCGATTGAGACAGAGGACACTCGGTGAAAGAGCAGGACTGGGTCCACCCTGAAGCCTCCCTGGAGCCTGAGGTCGCGCTCTTGTCAAACTTGCCTCTCCCCAGCCTCACCTCCCTGACTTACCACTGCAGAAAAATTTTTTCCAGCCAGGTGCTGACGTCACAGGGTGAATTTCAGCCATGGTTCTCTTTCCCAGCAGAGCTGGCATTTTAGGATGGCCTCTCCTTCTGAAGAAAAGGTGTGGTCCAGGGACTTCCTGAGGTGGTCCAGTGGTTAAGACTCTGCTTCCACTGAGGGGGCATGGGTTCCACCCCTGGTCGGGGAACTAGGATCATGCATGCAACATGGTATAGCCGCCCAAAAAGGTGTTGTCTGCTTTGAGCAACAGTATAGGGGGCGGGGCTGGGGAGAGTGAGAAGCTGGCAAGGTCAGTTGTTCATAGCAGAGGGTCTCTACCTCCCAGGAGTGAGACACGTGGGTGGAGCCTTGAAGGCAGAAGAAATGGATGGATGTATTGATCGCAATGCCTGGGACAGGGGGCGCTCATTATCTGTTATCTGAATTGATACATCTTACTGACTTTGAAGAGGCTCCTTGGCAACGGAACATCACAGCATTTAGGAAAATTCTTCCAGTGTGAGTACCTGAAATGGATGGAAGCTGCAAGAGCTTGATGGGAAGACTTATGAAAAAAAAAAAAAGAAAAAATCTTTATTGAGATATAATTCACATACCATACAATTCACCCATTTAAAGTGCCCCATCCAACAGTTTTTAGTATGTTCAAAGATATATGCAATCATTTGTCATCATTTGTCACCACGGCTGAGTTTAGAACATTTTCATCATCTCAGAAAGAAATCCGTCACCCTTAATCACTCACCGTGTCCCCATCCTCCCTGCCCCCAGCACAGACCAATCATGACTCCGTTTTCTGTCTCTATGGATCTCCCTATTCCGAATTTCCTCTGAATATCCATTCACATGGTATGCGGTCCTTTGAGTCTGGGTCTCTCACTTGACGTGTTCAAGGTCCGCCCACGCTGGAGTATGTGTTGGTGCCCCGTTCTTTCCACGGCTGAGTAATATTTCTCTTCATGTACTCACATGCGCCACGCTGTGTATTCATTCATTCTGCGATCGATGGCATCTGGGTCGTCTCCACTTTTTAGCTGTTATGAAAAATGCACGTTATAAATATTCATGTACACTTTCTGTGTGGATATGCTTTCCTTTGTCTTGGCCAGAACTGATGGTTCCTATGGCAACTTTATATTTAACCATCTGAAGAGCCAGATGGTTTTCCAAAGTCACTGCACCATTTTACCGGCCGTGTATGCTGGGTTCTGATCTCTCCGCTTTGTCACCGACATTTCTTGCTGCTGACTTCCTGATGACAGTCACCCTAAGGTATGGGAAGTGGGGTCTCATGGCTCTACTTTTCACTCCCCTGATGACTCGTTATATGAAGTATTTTTTCTCTACTGTTTCCCATTTGAATCTTTACTGGTTCCTTCTTTTGGCTCACTTCACGTTTAGTTTGATCTTTTTTATCGTGTGCCAAAATGGAAGGTTAGCTTCTTGATCTGTGGTCTTCTTTTTCAATAGAGACAGCATTTACAGCTGTAAAATTTCCCCTAAGCACTGCCTTTGTTGGATCCCATAAGCTGTGATATGCTGCATCCCCACTCATCTGAAAGTATTTTCTGTGGGGAAGATATTCCGGGTAGAGGGGAGAACTTGGATAAAGGCATAGAGGTAGGAAAGCTTGGGTCAAGTTTGCTGGACAGTTTGGCAAGAGTAGAGGGTGTGTGCAGAAGAGTTTGAGTGACAGAGGAAGGTAAGTGGGAACCATCTCTAATGAAGGACCAAATCGTTCATACAGGATGGATTTCAGAGCCTCAGTTGCCATTTCTAGGAGTGTTATTTCACTTTCTTTCTAGATGTGGAGTGAGTGTCTTTCTGAACGTGCAAAAAACAGGTGGGGAAAGGTTTAGAAGGAGGGACAGGCAGGGGGTCAACACAAACAGAAAGGCAGTCGGAGTCAGAGAAGCCCTGCGCTGACCGCCCAGTCCTGGAGCAGTGACCGCTTGGGGTCTGGCCACCACAGTGACCGCTCGGGGTCTGGCCACCAGTCCGGGAGCAGTGACCGCT